>NW_027645944.1:600000-962666 GCF_951394435.1 Stenella coeruleoalba
ATAACAAGGCTCCCAGTTCTCCATGGCCTGTTGCCTTTCTGGATTTTACACATTTTTCAGATGGCCCTTTTGACCGGGGGGAAGTGAGACTTCATTGTAGTGCAGATTTCCTTTGCAAGCTTGCTTGGTTGGCCAAAAAGGGCGTATGCGTTTCTTCCTGAATATATTCAGGAAAAAACGCATACGCCCTTTTTGGCCAAGTGCATCATTGTGGACGTTCTGCCTCTTTTCCTATGCTTTCAATGCAATTCCAGTCTACCTCCTGAAATCGGTTTCCTGCAATTCTGCCCCGCTTTCAAGTCCTCTTGGCAGCCTTACTTCAGTCTATTTTTGGACGATAGCTGTCATTTATAACTCTGCAGGTTTGTGAATTACAGTGCCCCTGAGCTCCTTTCTTCAACTCGCTTTCTTGTGACCTGGCCGCAACACCGCAGGATGGCTGCAGGCCCTAATCTGGTTCCGGCCCGGCATGCTGAGCCATTGGTTAATTCCTCTTCCTGGTGGGAAATGAGAGTTAAATTTGCCCGTCCAGACACCTCCAGCTAGCCTCTCATTGGTTCTCGCTATTCCTGTTCATCTTCCGCAGAAATTGCAAACTGGGCCAAACAGGAGGTTAAAGGCGCTGACTCTCCAAGTGGGGAGAGTGTTAGTAAAGCGTCTGGAATGTTGCACCCGAGTACCAGGGGAGGAAAACTGAGACATATTTGAACACGTCTCCCGTTCACATGGTTGATCATACTTGGGTTCCACATGCATGTTTTAGCTGAAGGAAGAATACCTTAAACCTGGAGAGTTGAGACCCGTGTAATGGGTACCATGCAATATGACTTCAAAGGGTCTTCATTTGCTCACCGAACCTCTCCAATCCTATCACTGCTGTGTTTATGCCCCTGTACACATGCTTGATTCTCTTTTGGAGACATAGCAATCCATAGGTTTTACGATACTTACTAGTCAGGTACATTCTTAGGCGTTTAATATGCGGTGTTGAGTCCATTTCGTTGAGCAAGGAGTAGCTCTTGTCTATTCCATATTTGACTTAAGGAACTTTATCTGTGCTCATTTCAATCTCTGGTTTTATGCAGCACCCCAACTCACCTTTACCCTTAAGCAAGCATAAGTTGTTTTTCTAAATTTGAGACCCTGTTCTGTTCTGTAATTCAGTTCCTGTGTAGCCAAGTTTCCATTCATTGTATTACTGATATCTTATGATGTTTCTTTTTCTGTGTGACTTATTTCAGTTAGAATCATCATACCTGAATCCACTCATTGTGCTGCTAAGGGCCTGATGACATAGATTTCATTGCTGAGTGATATTGCTTTGTAAGTGAATACCACAACTTCTTTATCCATTTTTCACTTTCTGCAATGTTGAACTTGTACTGTAAACGAGGTTCTTGTAAACAGAGGCGTCCCAAAATTTGGGGTGGCTGTGTCTTTTTGATTTTAATTTCCCTAAGCTATAGGACCATAAGTGGCAGTGCCCTAGGCTCTGTTGCTTTGTTTTTTAGATGTTTCAGGAAACACCATACACTTCTCCCCAGTGTCTGTTGGCAATTTACATCCCGCCCATCAGCATAACAAGGCTCCCAGTTCTCCATGGCCTGTTGCCTTTCTGGATTTTACACTTTTTTCAGATGGCCCTTTTGACCGGGGGGAAGTGAGACTTCATTGTAGTGCAGATTTCCTTTGCAAGCTTGCTTGGTTGGCCAAAAAGGGCGTATGCGATTTTTCCTGAATATATTCAGGAAAAAACGCATACGCCCTTTTTGGCCAAGTGCATCATTGTGGACGTTCTGCCTCTTTTCCTATGCTTTCAATGCAATTCCAGTCTACCTCCTGAAATCGGTTTCCTGCAATTCTGCCCCGCTTTCAAGTCCTCTTGGCAGCCTTACTTCAGTCTATTTTTGGACGATAGCTGTCATTTATAACTCTGCAGGTTTGTGAATTACAGTGCCCCTGAGCTCCTTTCTTCAACTTGCTTTCTTGTGACCTGGCCGCAACACCGCAAGAAGGCTTCAGGCCCTAATCTGGTTCCGGCACGGCACGCTGAGCCTTTCATTATTTCCTTTTCCTGGTGGGAAATGAGAGTTAAATTTGCCCGTCCAGACACCTCCAGCTAGTCTCTCATTGGTTCTCGCTATTCCTGTTCATCTTCCTCAGAAATTGCAAACTGGGCCAAACAGGAGGTTAAAGGCGCTGACTCTCCAAGTGGGGAGAGTGTTAGTAAAGCGTCTGGAATGTTGCACCCGAGTACCAGGGGAGGAAAACTGAGACATATTTGAACACGTCTCCCGTTCACATGGTTGATCATACTTGGGTTCCACATGCATGTTTTACCTGAAGGAAGAATACCTTAAACCTGGAGAGTTGAGACCCGTGGAATGGGTACCATGCAATATGACTTCAAAGGGTCTTCATTTGCTCACCGAACCTCTCCAATCCTATCACTGCTGCGTTTATGCCCCTGTACACATGCTTGATTCTCTTTTGGAGACATAGCAATCCATAGGTTTTACGATACTTACTAGTCAGGTACATTCTTAGGCATTTAATATGCGGTGTTGAGTCCATTTCGTTGAGCAAGGAGTAGCTCTTGTCTATTCCATATTTGACTTAAGGAACTTTATCTGTGCTCATTTCAATCTCTGGTTTTATGCAGCACCCCAACTCACCTTTACCCTTAAGCAAGCATAAGTTGTTTTTCTAAATTTGAGACCCTGTTCTGTTCTGTAATTCAGTTCCTGTGTAGCCAAGTTTACATTCCGTGTATTACTGATATCTTATGATGTTTTTTTTCTGTGTGACTTATTTCAGTTAGAATCATCATACCTGAATCCACTCATTGTGATGCTAAGGGCCTGATGACATAGATTTCATTGCTGAGTGATATTGCTTTGTAAGTAAATACCACAACTCCTTTATCCATTTTTCACTTTCTGCGATGTTGAACTTGTACTGTAAACGAGGTTCTTGTAAACAGAGGCGTCCCAAAATTTGGGGTGGCTGTGTCTTTTTGATTTTAATTTCCCTAAGCTATAGGACCATAAGTGGCAGTGCCCTAGGCTCTGTTGCTTTGTTTTTTAGATGTTTCAGGAAACACCATACACTTCTCCCCAGTGTCTGTTGGCAATTTACATCCCGCCCATCAGCATAACAAGGCTCCCAGTTCTCCATGGCCTGTTGCCTTTCTGGATTTTACACTTTTTTCAGATGGCCCTTTTGACCGGGGGGAAGTGAGACTTCATTGTAGTGCAGATTTCCTTTGCAAGCTTGCTTGGTTGGCCAAAAAGGGCGTATGCGTTTTTTCCTGAATATATTCAGGAAAAAACGCATACGCCCTTTTTGGCCAAGTGCATCATTGTGGACGTTCTGCCTCTTTTCCTATGCTTTCAATGCAATTCCAGTCTACCTCGTGAAATCGGTTTCCTGCAATTCTGCCCCGCTTTCAAGTCCTCTTGGCAGCCTTACTTCAGTCTATTTTTGGACGATAGCTGTCATTTATAACTCTGCAGGTTTGTGAATTACAGTGCCCCTGAGCTCCTTTCTTCAACTCGCTTTCTTGTGACCTGGCCGCAACACCGCAGGATGGCTTCAGGCCCTAATCTGGTTCCGGCACGGCATGCTGAGCCTTTGGTTATTACCTCTTCCTGGTGGGAAATGAGAGTTAAATTTGCCCGTCCAGACACCTCCAGCTAGCCTCTCATTGGTTCTCGCTATTCCTGTTCATCTTCCGCAGAAATTGCAAACTGGGCCAAACAGGAGGTTAAAGGGACTGACTCTCCAAGTGGGGAGAGTGTTAGTAAAGCGTCTGGAATGTTGCACCTGAGTACCAGGGGAGGAAAACTGAGACATATTTGAACACGTCTCCCGATCACATGGTTGATCATACTCTAGGTTCCACATGCATGTTTTAGCTGAAAGAAGAATACCTTAAACCTGGGTAGTTGAAACCCGTGGAATGGGTACCATGCAATATGACTTCAAAGGGTCTTCATTTGCTCACCGAACCTCTCCAATCCTATCACTGCTGCGTTTATGCCCCTGTACACATGCTTGATTCTGTTTCGGAGACATAGCAATCCATAGGTTTTAAGATACTTACTAGTCAGGTACATTCTTAGGCGTTTAATATGGGGTGTTGAGTCCATTTCGTTGAGCAAGGAGTAGCTCTTGTCTATTCCATATTTGGCTTAAGGAACTTTATCTGTGCTCATTTCAATCTCTGGTTTTATGCAGCACCCCAACTCACCTTTACCCTTAAGCAAGAATAAGTTGGTTTTCTAAATTTGAGACCCTGTTCTGTTCTGTAATTCAGTTCCTGTGTAGTCAAGTTTACATTCCGTGTATTACTGATATCTTATGATGTTTCTTTTTCTGTGTGACTTATTTCAGTTAGAATCATCATACCTGAATCCACTCATTGTGCTGCTAAGGGCCTGATGACACAGATTTCATTGCTGAGTGATATTGCTTTGTAAGTAAATACCACAACTTCTTTATCCATTTTTCACTTTCTGCGATGTTGAACTTGTACTGTAAACGAGGTTCTTGTAAACAGAGCCGTTCCAAACTTTGGGGTGGCTGTGTCTTTTTGATTTTAATTTCCCTAAGCTATAGGACCATAAGTGGAAGTGCCCTAGGCTCTGTTGCTTTGTTTTTTAGATGTTTCAGGAAACACCATACACTTCTCCCGAGTGGTTGTTGGCAATTTACATCCCGCCCATCAGCATAACAAGGCTCCCAGTTCTCCATGGCCTGTCCTGCCTTTCTGGATTTTACACTTTTTTCAGATGGCCCTTTTGACCGGGGGGAAGTGAGACTTCATTGTAGTGCAGATTTCCTTTGCAAGCTTGCTTGGTTGGCCAAAAAGGGCGTATGCGTTTTTTCCTGAATATATTCAGGAAAAAACGCATACGCCCTTTTTGGCCAAGTGCATCATTGTGGACGTTCTGCCTCTTTTCCTATGCTTTCAATGCAATTCCAGTCTACCTCCTGAAATCGGTTTCCTGCAATTCTGCCCCGCTTTCAAGTCCTCTTGGCAGCCTTACTTCAGTCTATTTTTGGACGATAGCTGTCATTTATAACTCTGCAGGTTTGTGAATTACAGTGCCCCTGAGCTCCTTTCTTCAACTCGCTTTCCTGTGACCCTGCCGCAACAGCGCAGGATGGCTTCAGGCCCTAATCTGGTTCCGGCCCGGCATGCTGAGCCTTTGGTTAATTCCTCTTCCTGGTGGGAAATGAGAGTTAAATTTGCCCGTCCAGACACCTCCAGCTAGCCTCTCATTGGTTCTCGCTATTCCTGTTCATCTTCCGCAGAAATTGCAAACTGGGCCAAACAGGAGGTTAAAGGGACTGACTCTCCAAGTCGGGAGAGTGTTAGTAAAGCGTCTGGAATGTTGCACCCGAGTACCAGGGGAGGAAAACTGAGACATATTTGAACACGTCTCCCGATCACATGGTTGATCATACTCTAGGTTCCACATGCATGTTTTAGCTGAAGGAAGAATACCTTAAACCTGGGTAGTTGAAACCCGGGGAATGGGTACCATGCAATATGACTTCAAAGGGTCTTCATTTGCTCACCGAACCTCTCCAATCCTATCACTGCTGCGTTTATGCCCCTGTACACATGCTTGATTCTCTTTCGGAGACATAGCAATCCATAGGTTTTAAGATACTTACAAGTCAGGTACATTCTTAGGCGTTTAATATGCGGTTTTGAGTCCATTTCGTTGAGCAGGGAGTAGCTCTTGTCTATTCCATATTTGACTTAAGGAACTTTATCTGTGCTCATTTCAATCTCTGGTTTTATGCAGCACCCCAACTCACCTTTACCCTTAAGCAAGCATAAGTTGTTTTTCTAAATTTGAGACCCTGTTCTGTTCTGTAATTCAGTTCCTGTGTAGCCAAGTTTCCATTCCGTGTATTACTGATATCTTATGATGTTTCTTTTTCTGTGTGACTTATTTCAGTTAGAATCATCATACCTGAATCCACTCATTGTGATGCTAAGGGCCTGATGACATAGATTTCATTGCTGAGTGATATTGCTTTGTAAGTGAATACCACAACTTCTTTATCCATTTTTCACTTTCTGCGATGTTGAACTTGTACTGTAAACGAGGTTCTTGTAAACAGAGCCGTTCCAAACTTTGGGGTGGCTGTGTCTTTTTGATTTTAATTTCCCTAAGCTATAGGACCATAAGTGGAAGTGCCCTAGGCTCTGTTGCTTTGTTTTTTAGATGTTTCAGGAAACACCATACACTTCTCCCGAGTGTCTGTTGGCAATTTACATCCCACCCATCAGCATAACAAGGCTCCCAGTTCTCCATGGCCTGTTGCCTTTCTGGATTTTACACATTTTTCAGATGGCCCTTTTGACCGGGGGGAAGTGAGACTTCATTGTAGTGCAGATTTCCTTTGCAAGCTTGCTTGGTTGGCCAAAAAGGGCGTATGCGTTTCTTCCTGAATATATTCAGGAAAAAACGCATACGCCCTTTTTGGCCAAGTGCATCATTGTGGACGTTCTGCCTCTTTTCCTATGCTTTCAATGCAATTCCAGTCTACCTCCTGAAATCGGTTTCCTGCAATTCTGCCCCGCTTTCAAGTCCTCTTGGCAGCCTTACTTCAGTCTATTTTTGGACGATAGCTGTCATTTATAACTCTGCAGGTTTGTGAATTACAGTGCCCCTGAGCTCCTTTCTTCAACTCGCTTTCTTGTGACCTGGCCGCAACACCGCAGGATGGCTGCAGGCCCTAATCTGGTTCCGGCCCGGCATGCTGAGCCATTGGTTAATTCCTCTTCCTGGTGGGAAATGAGAGTTAAATTTGCCCGTCCAGACACCTCCAGCTAGCCTCTCATTGGTTCTCGCTATTCCTGTTCATCTTCCGCAGAAATTGCAAACTGGGCCAAACAGGAGGTTAAAGGCGCTGACTCTCCAAGTGGGGAGAGTGTTAGTAAAGCGTCTGGAATGTTGCACCCGAGTACCAGGGGAGGAAAACTGAGACATATTTGAACACGTCTCCCGTTCACATGGTTGATCATACTTGGGTTCCACATGCATGTTTTAGCTGAAGGAAGAATACCTTAAACCTGGAGAGTTGAGACCCGTGTAATGGGTACCATGCAATATGACTTCAAAGGGTCTTCATTTGCTCACCGAACCTCTCCAATCCTATCACTGCTGTGTTTATGCCCCTGTACACATGCTTGATTCTCTTTTGGAGACATAGCAATCCATAGGTTTTACGATACTTACTAGTCAGGTACATTCTTAGGCGTTTAATATGCGGTGTTGAGTCCATTTCGTTGAGCAAGGAGTAGCTCTTGTCTATTCCATATTTGACTTAAGGAACTTTATCTGTGCTCATTTCAATCTCTGGTTTTATGCAGCACCCCAACTCACCTTTACCCTTAAGCAAGCATAAGTTGTTTTTCTAAATTTGAGACCCTGTTCTGTTCTGTAATTCAGTTCCTGTGTAGCCAAGTTTCCATTCATTGTATTACTGATATCTTATGATGTTTCTTTTTCTGTGTGACTTATTTCAGTTAGAATCATCATACCTGAATCCACTCATTGTGCTGCTAAGGGCCTGATGACATAGATTTCATTGCTGAGTGATATTGCTTTGTAAGTGAATACCACAACTTCTTTATCCATTTTTCACTTTCTGCAATGTTGAACTTGTACTGTAAACGAGGTTCTTGTAAACAGAGGCGTCCCAAAATTTGGGGTGGCTGTGTCTTTTTGATTTTAATTTCCCTAAGCTATAGGACCATAAGTGGCAGTGCCCTAGGCTCTGTTGCTTTGTTTTTTAGATGTTTCAGGAAACACCATACACTTCTCCCCAGTGTCTGTTGGCAATTTACATCCCGCCCATCAGCATAACAAGGCTCCCAGTTCTCCATGGCCTGTTGCCTTTCTGGATTTTACACTTTTTTCAGATGGCCCTTTTGACCGGGGGGAAGTGAGACTTCATTGTAGTGCAGATTTCCTTTGCAAGCTTGCTTGGTTGGCCAAAAAGGGCGTATGCGATTTTTCCTGAATATATTCAGGAAAAAACGCATACGCCCTTTTTGGCCAAGTGCATCATTGTGGACGTTCTGCCTCTTTTCCTATGCTTTCAATGCAATTCCAGTCTACCTCCTGAAATCGGTTTCCTGCAATTCTGCCCCGCTTTCAAGTCCTCTTGGCAGCCTTACTTCAGTCTATTTTTGGACGATAGCTGTCATTTATAACTCTGCAGGTTTGTGAATTACAGTGCCCCTGAGCTCCTTTCTTCAACTTGCTTTCTTGTGACCTGGCCGCAACACCGCAAGAAGGCTTCAGGCCCTAATCTGGTTCCGGCACGGCACGCTGAGCCTTTCATTATTTCCTTTTCCTGGTGGGAAATGAGAGTTAAATTTGCCCGTCCAGACACCTCCAGCTAGTCTCTCATTGGTTCTCGCTATTCCTGTTCATCTTCCTCAGAAATTGCAAACTGGGCCAAACAGGAGGTTAAAGGCGCTGACTCTCCAAGTGGGGAGAGTGTTAGTAAAGCGTCTGGAATGTTGCACCCGAGTACCAGGGGAGGAAAACTGAGACATATTTGAACACGTCTCCCGTTCACATGGTTGATCATACTTGGGTTCCACATGCATGTTTTACCTGAAGGAAGAATACCTTAAACCTGGAGAGTTGAGACCCGTGGAATGGGTACCATGCAATATGACTTCAAAGGGTCTTCATTTGCTCACCGAACCTCTCCAATCCTATCACTGCTGCGTTTATGCCCCTGTACACATGCTTGATTCTCTTTTGGAGACATAGCAATCCATAGGTTTTACGATACTTACTAGTCAGGTACATTCTTAGGCATTTAATATGCGGTGTTGAGTCCATTTCGTTGAGCAAGGAGTAGCTCTTGTCTATTCCATATTTGACTTAAGGAACTTTATCTGTGCTCATTTCAATCTCTGGTTTTATGCAGCACCCCAACTCACCTTTACCCTTAAGCAAGCATAAGTTGTTTTTCTAAATTTGAGACCCTGTTCTGTTCTGTAATTCAGTTCCTGTGTAGCCAAGTTTACATTCCGTGTATTACTGATATCTTATGATGTTTTTTTTCTGTGTGACTTATTTCAGTTAGAATCATCATACCTGAATCCACTCATTGTGATGCTAAGGGCCTGATGACATAGATTTCATTGCTGAGTGATATTGCTTTGTAAGTAAATACCACAACTCCTTTATCCATTTTTCACTTTCTGCGATGTTGAACTTGTACTGTAAACGAGGTTCTTGTAAACAGAGGCGTCCCAAAATTTGGGGTGGCTGTGTCTTTTTGATTTTAATTTCCCTAAGCTATAGGACCATAAGTGGCAGTGCCCTAGGCTCTGTTGCTTTGTTTTTTAGATGTTTCAGGAAACACCATACACTTCTCCCCAGTGTCTGTTGGCAATTTACATCCCGCCCATCAGCATAACAAGGCTCCCAGTTCTCCATGGCCTGTTGCCTTTCTGGATTTTACACTTTTTTCAGATGGCCCTTTTGACCGGGGGGAAGTGAGACTTCATTGTAGTGCAGATTTCCTTTGCAAGCTTGCTTGGTTGGCCAAAAAGGGCGTATGCGTTTTTTCCTGAATATATTCAGGAAAAAACGCATACGCCCTTTTTGGCCAAGTGCATCATTGTGGACGTTCTGCCTCTTTTCCTATGCTTTCAATGCAATTCCAGTCTACCTCGTGAAATCGGTTTCCTGCAATTCTGCCCCGCTTTCAAGTCCTCTTGGCAGCCTTACTTCAGTCTATTTTTGGACGATAGCTGTCATTTATAACTCTGCAGGTTTGTGAATTACAGTGCCCCTGAGCTCCTTTCTTCAACTCGCTTTCTTGTGACCTGGCCGCAACACCGCAGGATGGCTTCAGGCCCTAATCTGGTTCCGGCACGGCATGCTGAGCCTTTGGTTATTACCTCTTCCTGGTGGGAAATGAGAGTTAAATTTGCCCGTCCAGACACCTCCAGCTAGCCTCTCATTGGTTCTCGCTATTCCTGTTCATCTTCCGCAGAAATTGCAAACTGGGCCAAACAGGAGGTTAAAGGGACTGACTCTCCAAGTGGGGAGAGTGTTAGTAAAGCGTCTGGAATGTTGCACCTGAGTACCAGGGGAGGAAAACTGAGACATATTTGAACACGTCTCCCGATCACATGGTTGATCATACTCTAGGTTCCACATGCATGTTTTAGCTGAAAGAAGAATACCTTAAACCTGGGTAGTTGAAACCCGTGGAATGGGTACCATGCAATATGACTTCAAAGGGTCTTCATTTGCTCACCGAACCTCTCCAATCCTATCACTGCTGCGTTTATGCCCCTGTACACATGCTTGATTCTCTTTCGGAGACATAGCAATCCATAGGTTTTAAGATACTTACTAGTCAGGTACATTCTTAGGCGTTTAATATGGGGTGTTGAGTCCATTTCGTTGAGCAAGGAGTAGCTCTTGTCTATTCCATATTTGGCTTAAGGAACTTTATCTGTGCTCATTTCAATCTCTGGTTTTATGCAGCACCCCAACTCACCTTTACCCTTAAGCAAGAATAAGTTGGTTTTCTAAATTTGAGACCCTGTTCTGTTCTGTAATTCAGTTCCTGTGTAGTCAAGTTTACATTCCGTGTATTACTGATATCTTATGATGTTTCTTTTTCTGTGTGACTTATTTCAGTTAGAATCATCATACCTGAATCCACTCATTGTGCTGCTAAGGGCCTGATGACACAGATTTCATTGCTGAGTGATATTGCTTTGTAAGTAAATACCACAACTTCTTTATCCATTTTTCACTTTCTGCGATGTTGAACTTGTACTGTAAACGAGGTTCTTGTAAACAGAGCCGTTCCAAACTTTGGGGTGGCTGTGTCTTTTTGATTTTAATTTCCCTAAGCTATAGGACCATAAGTGGAAGTGCCCTAGGCTCTGTTGCTTTGTTTTTTAGATGTTTCAGGAAACACCATACACTTCTCCCGAGTGGTTGTTGGCAATTTACATCCCGCCCATCAGCATAACAAGGCTCCCAGTTCTCCATGGCCTGTCCTGCCTTTCTGGATTTTACACTTTTTTCAGATGGCCCTTTTGACCGGGGGGAAGTGAGACTTCATTGTAGTGCAGATTTCCTTTGCAAGCTTGCTTGGTTGGCCAAAAAGGGCGTATGCGTTTTTTCCTGAATATATTCAGGAAAAAACGCATACGCCCTTTTTGGCCAAGTGCATCATTGTGGACGTTCTGCCTCTTTTCCTATGCTTTCAATGCAATTCCAGTCTACCTCCTGAAATCGGTTTCCTGCAATTCTGCCCCGCTTTCAAGTCCTCTTGGCAGCCTTACTTCAGTCTATTTTTGGACGATAGCTGTCATTTATAACTCTGCAGGTTTGTGAATTACAGTGCCCCTGAGCTCCTTTCTTCAACTCGCTTTCCTGTGACCCTGCCGCAACAGCGCAGGATGGCTTCAGGCCCTAATCTGGTTCCGGCCCGGCATGCTGAGCCTTTGGTTAATTCCTCTTCCTGGTGGGAAATGAGAGTTAAATTTGCCCGTCCAGACACCTCCAGCTAGCCTCTCATTGGTTCTCGCTATTCCTGTTCATCTTCCGCAGAAATTGCAAACTGGGCCAAACAGGAGGTTAAAGGGACTGACTCTCCAAGTGGGGAGAGTGTTAGTAAAGCGTCTGGAATGTTGCACCCGAGTACCAGGGGAGGAAAACTGAGACATATTTGAACACGTCTCCCGATCACATGGTTGATCATACTCTAGGTTCCACATGCATGTTTTAGCTGAAGGAAGAATACCTTAAACCTGGGTAGTTGAAACCCGGGGAATGGGTACCATGCAATATGAATTCAAAGGGTCTTCATTTGCTCACCGAACCTCTCCAATCCTATCACTGCTGCGTTTATGCCCCTGTACACATGCTTGATTCTCTTTCGGAGACATAGCAATCCATAGGTTTTAAGATACTTACAAGTCAGGTACATTCTTAGGCGTTTAATATGCGGTGTTGAGTCCATTTCGTTGAGCAGGGAGTAGCTCTTGTCTATTCCATATTTGACTTAAGGAACTTTATCTGTGCTCATTTCAATCTCTGGTTTTATGCAGCACCCCAACTCACCTTTACCCTTAAGCAAGCATAAGTTGTTTTTCTAAATTTGAGACCCTGTTCTGTTCTGTAATTCAGTTCCTGTGTAGCCAAGTTTCCATTCCGTGTATTACTGATATCTTATGATGTTTCTTTTTCTGTGTGACTTATTTCAGTTAGAATCATCATACCTGAATCCACTCATTGTGCTGCTAAGGGCCTGATGACATAGATTTCATTGCTGAGTGATATTGCTTTGTAAGTGAATACCACAACTTCTTTATCCATTTTTCACTTTCTGCGATGTTGAACTTGTACTGTAAACGAGGTTCTTGTAAACAGAGCCGTTCCAAACTTTGGGGTGGCTGTGTCTTTTTGATTTTAATTTCCCTAAGCTATAGGACCATAAGTGGAAGTGCCCTAGGCTCTGTTGCTTTGTTTTTTAGATGTTTCAGGAAACACCATACACTTCTCCCGAGTGTCTGTTGGCAATTTACATCCCGCCCATCAGCATAACAAGGCTCCCAGTTCTCAATGGCCTGTTGCCTTTCTGGATTTTACACTTTTTTCAGATGGCCCGTTTGACTGGGGGGAAGTGAGACTTCATTGTAGTGCAGATTTCCTTTGCAAGCTTTCTTGGTTGGCCAAAAAGGGCGTATGCGTTTTTACATCCCGCCCATCAGCATAACAAGACTCCCAGTTCTCCATGGCCTGTCCTGCCTTTCTGGATTTTACACTTTTTTCAGATGGCCCTTTTGACCGGGGGGAAGTGAGACTTCATTGTAGTGCAGATTTCCTTTGCAAGCTTGCTTGGTTGGCCAAAAAGGGCGTATGCGTTTTTTCCTGAATATATTCAGGAAAAAACGCATACGCCCTTGTTGGCCAAGTGCATCATTGTGGACGTTCTGCCTCTTTTCCTATGCTTTCAATGCAATTCCAGTCTACCTCCTGAAATCGGTTTCCTGCAATTCTGCCCTGCTTTCAAGTCCTCTTGGCAGCCTTACTTCAGTCTATTTTTGGACGATAGCTGTCATTTATAACTCTGCAGGTTTGTGCATTACAGTGCCCCTGAGCTCCTTTCTTCAACTTGCTTTCTTGTGACCTGGCAGCAACACCGCAGGATGGCTTCAGGCCCTAATCTGGTTCCGGCACGGCACGCTGATCCTTAGGTTATTTCCTTTTCCTGGTGGGAAATGAGAGTTAAATTTGCCCGTCCAGACACCTCCAGCTAACCTCTCATTGGTTCTCGCTATTCCTGTTCATCTTCCGCAGAAATTGCAAACTGGGCCAAACAGGAGGTTAAAGGCGCTGACTCTCCAAGTGGGGAGAGTGTTAGTAAAGCGTCTGGAATGTTGCACCCGAGTACCAGGGGAGGAAAACTGAGACATATTTGAACACGTCTCCCGTTCACATGGTTGATCATACTTGGGTTCCACATGCATGTTTTAGTTGAAGGAAGAATACCTTAAACCTGGAGAGTTAAGACCCGTGTAGTGGGTACCATGCAATATGACTTCAAAGGGTCTTCATTTGCTCACCGAACCTCTCCAGTCCTATCACTGCTGCGTTTATGCCCCTGTACACATGCTTGATTCTCTTTTGGAGACATAGCAATCCATAGGTTTTTAAGATACTTACTAGTCAGGTACATTCTTAGGCATTTAATATGCGGTGTTGAGTCCATTTCGTTGAGCAAGGAGTAGCTCTTGTCTATTCCATATTTGACTTAAGGAACTTTATCTGTGCTCATTTCAATCTCTGGTTTTATGCAGCACCCCAACTCACCTTTACCCTTAAGCAAGCATAAGTTGGTTTTCTAAATTTGAGACCCTGTTCTGTTCTGTAATTCAGTTCCTGTGTAGCCAAGTTTACATTCCGTGTATTACTGATACCTTATGATGTTTCTTTTTCTGTGTGACTTACTTCTGTTAGAATCATCATACCTGAATCCACTCATTGTGCTGCTAAGGGCCTGATGACACAGATTTCATTGCTGAGTGATATTGCTTTGTAAGTAAATACCACAACTTCTTTATCCATTTTTCACTTTCTGCGATGTTGAACTTGTACTGTAAACGAGGTTCTTGTAAACAGAGCCGTTCCAAACTTTGGGGTGGCTGTGTCTTTTTGATTTTAATTTCCCTAAGCTATAGGACCATAAGTGGAAGTGCCCTAGGTTCTGTTGCTTTGTTTTTTAGATGTTTCAGGAAACACCATACACTTCTCCCGAGTGGTTGTTGGCAATTTACATCCCGCCCATCAGCATAACAAGGCTCCCAGTTCTCCATGACCTGTCCTGCCTTTCTGGATTTTACACTTTTTTCAGATGGCCCTTTTGACCGGGGGGAAGTGAGACTTCATTGTAGTGCAGATTTCCTTTGCAAGCTTGCTTGGTTGGCCAAAAAGTGCGTATGCGTTTTTTCCTGAATATATTCAGGAAAAAACGCATACGCCCTTTTTGGCCAAGTGCATCATTGTGGACGTTCTGCCTCTTTTCCTATGCTTTCAATGCAATTCCAGTCTACCTCCTGAAATCGGTTTCCTGCAATTCTGCCCCGCTTTCAAGTCCTCTTGGCAGCCTTACTTCAGTTTATTTTTGGACGATAGCTGTCATTTATAACTCTGCAGGTTTGTGAATTACAGTGCCCCTGAGCTCCTTTCTTCAACTCGCTTTCTTGTGACCTGGCCGCAACACCGCAGGATGGCTCCAGGCCCTAATCTGGTTCCGGCACGGCACGCTGAGCCTTTGGTTATTTCCTCTTCCAGGTGGGAAATGAGAGTTAAATTTGCCCGTCCAGACACCTCCAGCTAGTCTCTCATTGGTTCTCGCTATTCCTGTTCATCTTCCGCAGAAATTGCAAACTGGGCCAAACAGGAGGTTAAAGGGACTGACTCTCCAAGTCGGGAGAGTGTTAGTAAAGCGTCTGGAATGTTGCACCCGAGTACCAGGGTACGAAAACTGAGACATATTTGAACACGTCTCCCGTTCACATGGTTGATCATACTTGGGTTCCACATGCATGTTTTAGCTGAAGGAAGAATACCTTAAACCTGGAGAGTTGAGACCCGTGTAATGGGTACCATGCAATATGACTTCAAAGGGTCTTCATTTGCTCACCGAACCTCTCCAATCCTATCACTGCTGCGTTTATGCCCCTGTACACATGCTTGATTCTCTTTTGGAGACATAGCAATCCATAGGTTTTAAGATACTTACTAGTCAGGTACATTGTTAGGCGTTTAATATGTGGTGTTGAGTCCATTTCGTTGAGCAAGGAGTAGCTCTTGTCTATTCCATATTTGGCTTAAGGAACTTTATCTGTGCTCATTTCAATCTTTGGTTTTATGCAGCACCCCAACTCACCTTTACCCTTAAGCAAGCATAAGTTGGTTTTCTAAATTTGAGACCCTGTTCTGTTCTGTAATTCAGTTCCTGTGTAGCCAAGTTTACATTCCGTGTATTACTGATATCTTATGATGTTTCTTTTCTGTGTGACTTATTTCAGTTAGAATCATCATACCTGAATCCACTCATTGTGCTGCTAAGGGCCTGATGACACAGATTTCATTGCTGAGTGATATTGCTTTGTAAGTAAATACCACAACTTCTTTATCCATTTTTCACTTTCTGCGATGTTGAACTTGTACTGTAAACGAGGTTCTTATAAACAGAGCCAATCCAAACTTTGGGGTGGCTGTGTCTTTTTGATTTTAATTTCCCTAAGCTATAGGACCATAAGTGGCAGTGCCCTAGGCTCTGTTGCTTTGTTTTTTAGATGTTTCAGGAAACACCATACACTTCTCCCGAGTGTCTGTTGGCAATTTACATCCCGCCCATCAGCATAACAAGGCTCCCAGTTCTCCATGGCCTGTCCTGCCTTTCTGGATTTTACACTTTTTTCAGATGGCCCTTTTGACCGGGGGGAAGTGAGACTTCATTGTAGTGCAGATTTCCTTTGCAAGCTTGCTTGGTTGGCCAAAAAGGGCGTATGCGTTTTTTCCTGAATATATTCAGGAAAAAACGCATACGCCCTTTTTGGCCAAGTGCATCATTGTGGACGTTCTGCCTCTTTTCCTATGCTTTCAATGCAATTCCAGTCTACCTCCTGAAATCGGTTTCCTGCAATTCTGCCCCGCTTTCAAGTCCTCTTGGCAGCCTTACTTCAGTCTATTTTTGGACGATAGCTGTCATTTATAACTCTGCAGGTTTGTGAATTACAGTGCCCCTGAGCTCCTTTCTTCAACTCGCTTTCTTGTGACCTGGCCGCAACACCGCAGGATGGCTTCAGGCCCTAATCTGGTTCCGGCACGGCACGCTGAGCCTTTGGTTAATTCCTCTTCCTGGTGGGAAATGAGAGTTAAATTTGCCCGTCCAGACACCTCCAGCTAGTCTCTCATTGGTTCTCGCTATTCCTGTTCATCTTCCGCAGAAATTGCAAACTGGGCCAAACAGGAGGTTAAAGGCGCTGACTCTCCAAGTGGGGAGAGTGTTAGTAAAGCGTCTGGAATGTTGCACCCGAGTACCAGGGGAGGAAAACTGAGACATATTTGAACACGTCTCCTGTTCACATGGTTGATCATACTTGGGTTCCACATGCATGTTTTAGCTGAAGGAAGAATACCTTAAACATGGAGAGTTGAGACCTGTGGAATGGGTACCATGCAATATGACTTCAAAGGGTCTTCATTTGCTCACCGAACCTCTCCAATCCTATCACTGCTGCGTTTATGCCCCTGTACACATGCTTGATTCTCTTTTGGAGACATAGCAATCCATAGGTTTTACGATACTTACTAGTCAGGTACATTCTTAGGCGTTTAATATGTGGTGTTGAGTCCATTTCGTTGAGCAAGGAGTAGCTCTTGTCTATTCCATATTTGACTTAAGGAACTTTATCTGTGCTCATTTCAATCTCTGGTTTTATGCAGCACCCCAACTCACCTTTACCCTTAAGCAAGCATAAGTTGGTTTTCTAAATTTGAGACCCTGTTCTGTTCTGTAATTCAGTTCCTGTGTAGCCAAGTTTACATTCCGTTTATTACTGATATCTTATGATGTTTCTTTTCTGTGTGACTTATTTCAGTTAGAATCATTATACCTGAATCCACTCATTGTGCTGCTAAGGGCCTGATGACACAGATTTCATTGCTGAGTGATATTGCTTTGTAAGTAAATACCACAACTTCTTTATCCATTTTTCACTTTCTGCGATGTTGAACTTGTACTGTAAACGAGGTTCTTATAAACAGAGCCGATCCAAACTTTGGGGTGGCTGTGTCTTTTTGATTTTAATTTCCCTAAGCTATAGGACCATAAGTGGCAGTGCCCTAGGCTCTGTTGCTTTGTTTTTTAGATGTTTCAGGAAACACCATACACTTCTCCCGAGTGTCTGTTGGCAATTTACATCCCGCCCATCAGCATAACAAGGCTCCCAGTTCTCCATGGCCTGTCCTGCCTTTCTGGATTTTACACTTTTTTCAGATGGCCCTTTTGACCGGGGGGAAGTGAGACTTCATTGTAGTGCAGATTTCCTTTGCAAGCTTGCTTGGTTGGCCAAAAAGGGCGTATGCGTTTTTTCCTGAATATATTCAGGAAAAAACGCATACGCCCTTTTTGGCCAAGTGCATCATTGTGGACGTTCTGCCTCTTTTCCTATGCTTTCAATGCAATTCCAGTCTACCTCCTGAAATCGGTTTCCTGCAATTCTGCCCCGCTTTCAAGTCCTCTTGGCAGCCTTACTTCAGTCTATTTTTGGACGATAGCTGTCATTTATAAGTCTGCAGGTTTGTGAATTACAGTGCCCCTGAGCTCCTTTCTTCAACTCGCTTTCTTGTGACCTGGCCGCAACACCGCAGGATGGCTTCAGGCCCTAATCTGGTTCCGGCACGGCACGCTGAGCCTTTGGTTAATTCCTCTTCCTGGTGGGAAATGAGAGTTAAATTTGCCTGTCCAGACACCTCCAGCTAGTCTCTCATTGGTTCTCGCTATTCCTGTTCATCTTCCGCAGAAATTGCAAACTGGGCCAAACAGGAGGTTAAAGGCGCTGACTCTCCAAGTGGGGAGAGTGTTAGTAAAGCGTCTGGAATGTTGCACCCGAGTACCAGGGGAGGAAAACTGAGACATATTTGAACACGTCTCCCGTTCACATGGTTGATCATACTTGGGTTCCACATGCATGTTTTAGCTGAAGGAAGAATACCTTAAACCTGGAGAGTTGAGACCTGTGGAATGGGTACCATGCAATATGACTTCAAAGGGTCTTCATTTGCTCACCGAACCTCTCCAATCCTATCACTGCTGCGTTTATGCCCCTGTACACATGCTTGATTCTCTTTCGGAGACATAGCAATCATTGGTTTTTAAGACACTTACTAGTCAGGTACATTCTTAGGCGTTTAATATGCGGTGTTGAGTTCATTTCGTTGAGCAAGGAGTAGCTCTTGTCTATTCCATATTTGACTTAAGGAACTTTATCTGTGCTCATTTCAATCTCTGGTTTTATGCAGCACCCCAACTCATCTTTACCCTTAAGCAAGCATAAGTTGGTTTTCTAAATTTGAGACCCTGTTCTGTTTTGGAATTCAGTTCCTGTGTAGCCAAGTTTACATTCCGTGTATTAGTGATATCTTATGATGTTTCTTTTTCTGTGTGACTTATTTCAGTTAGAATCATCGTACCTGAATCCACTCATTGTGCTGCTAAGGGCCTGATGACACAGATTTCATTGCTGAGTGATATTGCTTTGTAAGTAAATACCACAACTTCTTTATCCATTTTTCACTTTCTGCGATGTTGAACTTGTACTGTAAACGAGGTTCTTGTAAACAGAGCCGTTCGAAAGTTTGGGGTGGCTGTGTCTTTTTGATTTTAATTTCCCTAAGCTATAGGACCATAAGTGGAAGTGCCCTAGGCTCTGTTGCTTTGTTTTTTAGATGTTTCAGGAAACACCATACACTTCTCCCGAGTGTCTGTTGGCAATTTACATCCCGCCCATCAGCATAACAAGGCTCCCAGTTGTCCATGGCCTGTCCTGCCTTTCTGGATTTTACACTTTTTTCAGATGGCCCTTTTGACCGGGGGGAAGTGAGACTTCATTGTAGTGCAGATTTCCTTTGCAAGCTTGCTTGGTTGGCCAAAAAGGGCGTATGCGTTTTTTCCTGAATATATTCAGGAAAAAACGCATACGCCCTTTTTGGCCAAGTGCATCATTGTGGACGTTCTGCCTCTTTTCCTATGCTTTCAATGCAATTCCAGTCTACCTCCTGAAATCGGTTTCCTGCAATTCTGCCCCGCTTTCAAGTCCTCTTGGCAGCCTTACTTCAGTCTATTTTTGGACGATAGCTGTCATTTATAACTCTGCAGGTTTGTGAATTACAGTGCCCCTGAGCTCCTTTCTTCAACTCGCTTTCTTGTGACCTGGCCGCAACACCGCAGGATGGCTTCAAGCCCTAATCTGGTTCTGGCACGACACGCTGAGCCTTTTGTTAATTCCTCTTCCTGGTGGGAAATGAGAGTTAAATTTGCCCGTCCAGACACCTCCAGCTAGTCTCTCATTGGTTCTCGCTATTCCTGTTCATCTTCCGCAGAAATTGCAAACTGGGCCAAACAGGAGGTTAAAGGGACTGACTCTCCAAGTCGGGAGAGTGTTAGTAAAGCGTCTGGAATGTTGCACCCGAGTACCAGGGGAGGAAAACTGAGACATATTTGAACACGTCTCCCGATCACATGGTTGATCATACTCTAGGTTCCACATGCATGTTTTAGCTGAAGGAAGAATACCTTAAACCTGGAGAGTTGAGACCCGTGTAATGCGTACCATGCAATATGACTTCAAAGGGTCTTCATTTGCTCACCGAACCTCTCCAATCCTATCACTGCTGCGTTTATGCCCCTGTACACATGCTTGATTCTCTTTCAGAGACATAGCAATCCATAGGTTTTAAGATACTTACTAGTCACGTACATTCTTAGGCGTTTAATATGCGGTGTTGAGTCCATTTCGTTGAGCAAGGAGTAGCTCTTGTCTATTCCATATTTGACTTAAGGAACTTTATCTGTGCTCATTTCAATCTCTGGTTTTATGCAGCACCCCAACTCACCTTTACCCTTAAGCAAGCATAAGTTGGTTTTCTAAATTTGAGACCCTGTTCTGTTCTGTAATTCAGTTCCTGTGTAGCCAAGTTTACATTCCGTGTATTACTGATATCTTATGATGTTTCTTTTTCTGTGTGACTTATTTCAGTTAGAATCATCATACCTGAATCCACTCATTGTGATGCTAAGGGCCTGATGACATAGATTTCATTGCTGAGTGATATTGCTTTGTAAGTAAATACCACAACTTCTTTATCCATTTTTCACTTTCTGCGATGTTGAACTTGTACTGTAAACGAGGTTCTTGTAAACAGAGCCGTTCCAAACTTTGGGGTAGCTGTGTCTTTTTGATTTTAATTTCCCTAAGCTATAGGACCATAAGTGGCAGTGCCCTAGGCTCTGTTGCTTTGTTTTTTAGATGTTTCAGGAAACACCATACACTTCTCCTGAGTGTCTGTTGGCAATTTACATCCCGCCCATCAGCATAACAAGGCTCCCAGTTCTCCATGGCCTGTCCTGCCTTTCTGGATTTTACACTTTTTTCAGATGGCCCTTTTGACCGGGGGGAAGTGAGACTTCATTGTAGTGCAGATTTCCTTTGCAAGCTTGCTTGGTTGGCCAAAAAGGGCGTATGCGTTTTTTCCTGAATATATTCAGGAAAAAACGCATACGCCCTTTTTGGCCAAGTGCATCATTGTGGACGTTCTGCCTCTTTTCCTATGCTTTCAATGCAATTCCAGTCTACCTCCTGAAATCAGTTTCCTGCAATTCTGCCCCGCTTTCAAGTCCTCTTGGCAGCCTTACTTCAGTCTATTTTTGGACGATAGCTGTCATTTATAACTCTGCAGGTTTGTGAATTACAGTGCCCCTGAGCTCCTTTCTTCAACTCGCTTTCTTTTGAGCTGGCCGCAACACCGCAGGATGGCTTCAGGCCCTAATCTGGTTCCGGTACGGCACGCTGAGCCTTTGGTTATTTCCTCTTCCTGGTGGGAAATGAGAGTTAAATTTGCCCGTCCAGACACCTCCAGCTAGCCTCTCATTGGTTCTCGCTATTCCTGTTCATCTTCCACAGAAATTGCAAACTGGGCCAAACAGGAGGTTAAAGGGACTGACTCTCCAAGTGGGGAGAGTGTTAGTAAAGCGTCTGGAATGTTGCACCCGAGTACCAGGGGAGGAAAACTGAGACATATTTGAACACGTCTCCCGTTCACATGGTTGATCATACTTGGATTCCACATGCATGTTTTAGCTGAAGGAAGAATACCTTAAACCTGGAGAGTTGAGACACGTGTAATGGGTACCATGCAATATGACTTCAAAGGGTCTTCATTTGCTCACCGATCCTCTCCAATCCTATCACTGCTGCATTTATGCCCCTGTACACATGCTTGATTCTCTTTTGGAGACATAGCAATCCATAGGTGTTCCGATACTTACTAGTCAGGTACATTCTTAGGCGTTTAATATGCGGTGTTGAGTCCATTTCGTTGAGCAAGGAGTAGCTCTTGTCTATTCCATATTTGACTTAAGGAACTTTATCTGTGCTCATTTCAATCTCTGGTTTTATGCAGCACCCCAACTCACCTTTCCCCTTAAGCAAGCATAAGTTGTTTTTCTAAATTTGAGACCCTGTTCTGTTCTGTAATTCAATTCCTGTGTAGCCAAGTTTACATTCCGTGTATTACTGATATCTTATGATGTTTCTTTTCTGTGTGACTTATTTCAGTTAGAATCATCATACCTGAATCCACTCATTGTGCTGCTATGGGCCTGATGACACAGATTTCATTGCTGAGTGATATTGCTTTGTAAGTAAATACCACAACTTCTTTATCCATTTTTCACTTTCTGCGATGTTGAACTTGTACTGTAAACGAGGTTCTTGTAAACAGAGCCGTTCGAAAGTTTGGGGTGGCTGTGTCTTTTTGATTTTAATTTCCCTAAGCTATAGGACCATAAGTGGAAGTGCCCTAGGCTCTGTTGCTTTGTTTTTTAGATGTTTCAGGAAACACCATACACTTCTCCCGAGTGTCTGTTGGCAATTTACATCCCGCCTATCAGCATAACAAGGCTCCCAGTTCTCCATGGCCTGTCCTGCCTTTCTGGATTTTACACTTTTTTCAGATGGCCCTTTTGACCGGGGGGAAGTGAGACTTCATTGTAGTGCAGATTTCCTTTGCAAGCTTGCTTGGTTGGCCAAAAAGGGCGTATGCGTTTTTTCCTGAATATATTCAGGAAAAAACGCATACGCCCTTTTTGGCCAAGTGCATCATTGTGGACGTTCTGCCTCTTTTCCTATGCTTTCAATGCAATTCCAGTCTACCTCCTGAAATCGGTTTCCTGCAATTCTGCCCCGCTTTCAAGTCCTCTTGGCAGCCTTACTTCAGTCTATTTTTGGACGATAGCTGTCATTTATAACTATGCAGGTTTGTGAATTACAGTGCCCCTGAGCTCCTTTCTTCAACTCGCTTTCTTGTGACCTGGCCGCAACACCGCAGGATGGCTTCAGGCCCTAATCTGGTTCCGGCACGGCACGCTGAGCCTTTGGTTAATTCCTCTTCCTGGTGGGAAATGAGAGTTAAATTTGCCCGTCCAGACACCTCCAGCTAGCCTCTCATTGGTTCTCGCTATTCCTGTTCATCTTCCGCAGAAATTGCAAACTGGGCCAAACAGGAGGTTAATGGGACTGACTCTCCAAGTGGGGAGAGTGTTAGTAAAGCGTCTGGAATGTTGCACCCGAGTACCAGGGGAGGAAAACTGAGACATATTTGAACACGTCTCCCGTTCACATGGTTGATCATACTTGGGTTCCACATGCATGTTTTAGCTGAAGGAAGAATACCTTAAACCTGGAGAGTTGAGACCCGTGTAATGGGTACCATGCAATATGACTTCAAAGGGTCTCCATTTGCTCACCGAACCTCTCCAATCCTATCACTGCTCCGTTTATGCCCCTGTACACACGCTTGATTCTCTTTTGGAGACATAGCAATCCATAGGTTTTAAGATACTTACTAGTCAGGTACATTCTTAGGCGTTTAATATGGGGTGTTGAGTCCATTTCGTTGAGCAAGGAGTAGCTCTTGTCTATTCCATATTTGGCTTAAGGAACTTTATCTGTGCTCATTTCAATCTCTGGTTTATGCAGCACCCCAACTCACCTTTACCCTTAAGCAAGCATAAGTTGGTTTTCTAAATTTGAGACCCTATTCTGTTTTGGAATTCAGTTCCTGTGTAGCCAAGTTTACATTCCGTGTATTAGTGATATCTTATGATGTTTCTTTTTCTGTGTGACTTATTTCAGTTAGAATCATCGTACCTGAATCCACTCATTGTGCTGCTAAGGGCCTGATGACACAGATTTCATTGCTGAGTGATATTGCTTTGTAAGTAAATACCACAACTTCTTTATCCATTTTTCACTTTCTGCGATGTTGAACTTGTACTGTAAACGAGGTTCTTGTAAACAGATCCGTTCCAAACTTTGGGGTGGCTGTGTCTTTTTGATTTTAATTTCCCTAAGCTATAGGACCATAAGTGGAAGTGCCGTAGGTTCTGTTGCTTTGTTTTTTACATGTTTCAGGAAACACCATACACTTCTCCCGAGTGGTTGTTGGCAATTTACATCCCGCCCATCAGCATAACAAGGCTCCCAGTTCTCCATGGCCTGTCTTGTCTTTCTGGATTTTACACTTTTTTCAGATGGCCCTTTTGACCGGGGGGAAGTGAGACTTCATTGTAGTGCAGATTTCCTTTGCAAGCTTGCTTGGTTGGCCAAAAAGGGCGTATGTGTTTTTTCCTGAATATATTCAGGAAAAAACGCATACGCCCTTTTTGGCCAAGTGTATCATTGTGGACGTTGTGCCTCTTTTCCTATGCTTTCAATGCAATTCCCGTCTACCTCCTGAAATCGGTTTCCTGCAATTCTGCCCCGCTTTCAAGTCCTCTTGGCAGCCTTACTTCAGTTTATTTTTGGACGATAGCTGTCATTTATAACTCTGCAGGTTTGTGAATTACAGTGCCCCTGAGCTCCTTTCTTCAACTCGCTTTCTTTTTAGCTGGCCGCAACACCGCAGGATGGCTTCAGGCCCTAATCTGGTTCCGGTACGGCACGCTGAGCCTTTGGTTATTTCCTGTTCCTGTTGGGAAATGAGAGTTAAATTTGCCCGTCCAGACACCTCCAGCTAGCCTCTCATTGGTTCTCGCTATTCCTGTTCATCTTCCGCAGAAATTGCAAACTGTGCCAAACAGGAGGTTATGGGCGCTGACTCTCCAAGTGGGGAGAGTGTTAGTAAAGCGTCTGGAATGTTGCCCCCGAGTACCAGGGGAGGAAAACTGAGACATATTTGAACACGTCTCCCGATCACATGGTTGATCATACTCTGGGTTCCACATGCATGTTTTAGCTGAAGGAAGAATACCTAAAACCTGGGTAGTTGAAACCCGTGGAATGGGTACCATGCAATATGACTTCAAAGGGTCTTCATTTGCTCACCGAACCTCTCCAATCCTATCACTGCTGCGTTTATGCCCCTGTACACATGCTTGATTCTCTTTCAGAGACATAGCAATCCATAGGTTTTAAGATACTTACTAGTCAGGTACATTCTTAGGCGTTTAATATGCGGTGTTGAGTCCATTTCGTTGAGCAAGGAGTAGGTCTTGTCTATTCCATATTTGGCTTAAGGAACTTTATCTGTGCTCATTTCAATCTCTGGTTTTATGCAGCAACCCAACTCACCTTTCCCCTTAAGCAAGCATAAGTTGGTTTTCTAAATTTGAGAACCTGTTCTGTTTTGGAATTCAGTTCCTGTGTAGCCATGTTTACATTCCGTGTATTAGTGATATCTTATGATGTTTCTTTTTCTGTGTGACTTATTTCAGTTAGAATCATCGTACCTGAATCTACTCATTATGCTGCTACGGGCCTGATGACATAGATTTCATTGCTGAGTGATACTGCATTGTACGTAAGTAGCACAGGTTCTTTATCCATTTTTCACTTTCTGCGATGTTGAACTTGTACTGTAAACGAGGTTCTTGTAAACAGAGCCGTTCCAAACTTTGGGGTGGCTGTGTCTTTTTGATTTTAATTTCCCTAAGCTATAGGACCATAAGTGGCAGTGCCCTAGGCTCTGTTGCTTTGTTTTTTAGATGTTTCAGGAAACACCATACACTTCTCCCGAGTGGTTGTTGGCAATTTACATCCCGCCCAAGAGCATAACAAGGCTCCCAGTTCTCCATGGCCTGTCCTGCCTCTCTGGATTTTACACTTTTTTCAGATGGCCCTTTTGACCGGGGGGAAGTGAGACTTCATTGTAGTGCAGATTTCCTTTGCCAGCTTGCTTGGTTGGCCAAAAAGGGCGTATGCGTTTTTTCCTGAATATATTCAGGAAAAAACGCATACGCCCTTTTTGGCCAAGTGCATCATTGTGGACGTTCTGCCACTTTTCCTATGCTTTCAATGCAATTCCAGTCTACCTCCTGAAATCGGTTTCCTGCAATTCTGCCCCGCTTTCAAGTCCTCTTGGCAGCCTTACTTCAGTCTATTTTTGGACGATAGCTGTCATTTATAACTCTGCAGGTTTGTGAATTACAGTGCCCCTGAGCTCCTTTCTTCAACTCGCTTTCTTGTGAGCTGGCCGCAACACCGCAGGATGGCTTCAGGCCCTAATCTGGTTCCGGCACGGCACGCTGAGCCTTTGGTTAATTCCTCTTCCTGGTGGGAAATGAGAGTTAAATTTGCCCGTCCAGACACCTCCAGCTAGTCTCTCATTGGTTCTCACTATTCCTGTTCATCTTCCGCAGAAATTGCAAACTGGGCCAAACAGGAGGTTAAAGGGTCTGACTCTCCAAGTCGGGAGAGTGTTAGTAAAGCGTCTGGAATGTTGCACCCGAGTACCAGGGGAGGAAAACTGAGACATATTTGAACACGTCTCCCGTTCACATGGTTGATCATACTCTGGGTTCGCCATGCATGTTTTAGCTGAAGAAAGAATACCTTAAACCTGGAGAGTTGGGACCCGTGTAATGGGTACCATGCAATATGACTTCAAAGGGTCTTCATTTGCTCACCGAACCTCTCCAATCCTATCACTGCTGCGTTTATGCCCCTGTACACACGCTTGATTCTCTTTTGGAGACATAGCAATCCATAGGTTTTAAGATACTTACTAGTCAGGTACATTCTTAGGCGTTTAATATGGGGTGTTGAGTCCATTTCGTTGAGCAAGGAGTAGCTCTTGTGTATTCCATATTTGGCTTAAGGACCTTTATCTGTGCTCATTTCAATCTCTGGTTTTATACAGCACCCCAACTCACCTTTCCCCTTAAGCAAGCATAAGTTGGTTTTCTAAATTTGAGACCCTGTTCTGTTTTGGAATGCAGTTCCTGTGTAGCCAAGTTTACATTCCGTGTATTAGTGATATCTTATGATGTTTCTTTTTCTGTGTGACTTATTTCAGTCAGAATCATCGTACCTGAATCTACTCATTATGCTGCTATGGGCCTGATGACATAGATTTCATTGCTGAGTGATACTGCATTGTACGTAAGTACCACAAGTTCTTTATCCATTTTTTACTTTCTGTGATATTGAACTTGTACGGTAAACGCGTTTCTTGTAAACGGAGGCGTCCCAAACTTTGGGGTGGCTGTGTCTTTTTGATTTTAATTTCCCTAAGCTATAGGACCATAAGTGGAAGTGCCCTAGGCTCTGTTGCTTTGTTTTTTAGATGTTTCAGGAAACACCATACACTTCTCCTGAGTGTCTGTTGGCAATTTACATCCCGCCCATCAGCATAACAAGGCTCCCAGTTCTCCATGGCCTGTCCTGCCTTTCTGGATTTTACACTTTTTTCAGATGGACCTTTTGACCGGGGAGAAGTGAGACTTCATTGTAGTGCAGATTTCCTTTGCAAGTTTGCTTGGTTGGCCAAAAAGGGCGTATGCGTTTTTTCCTGAATATATTCAGGAAAAAACGCATACGCCCTTTTTGGCCAAGTGCATCATTGTGGACGTTCTGCCTCTTTTCCTATGCTTTCAATGCAATTCCAGTCTACCTCCTGAAATCGGTTTCCTGCAATTCTGCCCCGCTTTCAAGTCCTCTTGGCAGCCTTACTTCAGTCTATTTTTGGACGATAGCTGTCATTTATAACTCTGCAGATTTGTGAATTACAGTGCCCCTGAGCTCCTTTCTTCAACTCGCTTTCTTTTGAGCTGGCCGCAGCACCGCAGGATGTCTTCAGGCTCTAATCTGGTTCTGGCACGGCACGCTGAGCGTTTGGTTATTTCCTCTTCCTGGTGGGAAATGAGAGTTAAATTTGCCCATCCAGACACCTGCAGCTAGTTTCTCATTGGTTCTCGCTATTCCTGTTCATCTTCCGCAGAAATTGCAAACTGGGCCAAACAGGAGGTTAAAGGGACTGACTCTCCAAGTGGGGAGAGTGTTAGTAAACCGTCTGGAATGTTGCACCCGAGTACCAGGGTACGAAAACTGAGACATATTTGAACACGTCTCCCGATCACATGGTTGATCATACTCTGGGTTCCACATGCATGTTTTAGCTGAAGGAAGAATACCTAAAACCTGGGTATTTGAAACCCGTTAATGGGTACCATGCAATATGACTTCAAAGGGTCTTCATTTGCTCACCGAACCTCTCCAATCCTATCACTGCTGCGTTTATGCCCCTGTACACATGCTTGATTCTCTTTCGGAGACATAGCAATCCATAGGTTTTAAGATACTTACTACTCAGGTACATTCTTAGGCGTTTAATATGCGGTGTTGAGTCCATTTCGTTGAGCAAGGAGTAGCTCTTGTCTATTCCATATTTGGCTTAAGGAACTTTATCTGTGCTCATTTCAATCTCTGGTTTTATGCAGCACCCCAACTCACCTTTACCCTTAAGCAAGCATAAGTTGGTTGTCTAAATTTGAGACCCTGTTCTGATCTGTAATTCAGTTCCTGTGTAGCCAAGTTTACATTCCGTGTATTACTGATATCTTATGATGTTTCTTTTTCTGTGTAACTTATTTCAGTTAGAATCATCATACCTGAATCCACTCATTGTGCTGCTAGGGGCCTGATGACATAGATTTCATTGCTGAGTGATATTGCTTTGTAAGTGAATACCACAACTTCTTTATCCATTTTTCACTTTCTGCGATGTTGAACTTGTACTGTAAACGAGGTTCTTGTAAACAGAGCCGTTCCAAACTTTGGGGTGGCTGTGTCTTTTTGATTTTAATTTCCCTAAGCTATAGGCCCATAAGTGGAAGTGCCCTAGGCTCTGTTGCTTTGTTTTTTAGATGTTTCAGGAAACACCATACACTTCTCCCGAGTGTCTGTTGGCAATTTACATCCCGCCCATCATCATAACAAGGCTCCCAGTTCTACATGGCCTGTTGCCTTTCTGGATTTTACACTTTTTTCAGATGGCCCTTTTGACCGGGGGGAAGTGAGACTTCATTGTAGTGCAGATTTCCTTTGCAAGCTTGCTTGGTTGGCCAAAAAGGGCGTATGCGTTTTTTCCTGAATATATTCAGGAAAAAACGCATACGCCCTTTTTGGCCAAGTGCATCATTGTGGACGTTCTGCCTCTTTTCCTATGCTTTCAATGCAATTCCAGTCTACCTCCTGAAATCGGTTTCCTGCAATTCTGCCCCGCTTTCAAGTCCTCTTGGCAGCCTTACTTCAGTCTATTTTTGGACGATAGCTGTCATTTATAACTCTGCAGGTTTGTGAGTTACAGTGCCCCTGAGCTCCTTTCTTCAACTCGCTTTCTTGTGACCTGGCCGCAACACCGCAGGATGGCTTCAGGCCCTAATCTTGTTCCGGCCCGGAATGCTGAGCCTTTGGTTAATTCCTCTTCCTGGTGGGAAATGAGAGTTAAATTTGCCCGTCCAGACACCTCCAGCTAGCCTCTCATTGGTTCTCGCTATTCCTGTTCATCTTCCGCAGAAATTGCAAACTGGGCCAAACAGGAGGTTAAAGGGACTGACTCTCCAAGTGGGGAGAGTGTTAGTAAAGCGTCTGGAATGTTGCACCCGAGTACCAGGGGAGGAAAACTGAGACATATTTGAACACGTCTCCCGTTCACATGGTTGATCATACTCTGGGTTCCACATGCATGTTTTAGCTGAAGGAAGAATACCTTAAACCTGGAGAGTTGAGACCCGTGTAATGGGTACCATGCAATATGACTTCAAAGGGTCTTCATTTGCTCACCGAACCTCTCCAATCCTATCACTGCTGCGTTTATGCCCCTGTACACACGCTTGATTCTCTTTTGGAGACATAGCAATCCATAGGTTTTAAGATACTTACTAGTCAGGTACATTCTTAGGCGTTTAATATGGGGTGTTGAGTCCATTTCGTTGAGCAAGGAGTAGCTCTTGTCTATTCCATATTTGGCTTAAGGAACTTTATCTGTGCTCATTTCAATCTCTGGTTTTATGCAGCACCCCAACTCACCTTTCCCCTTAAGCAAGCATAAGTTGGTTTTCTAAATTTGAGACCCTGTTCTGTTTTGGAATGCAGTTCCTGTGTAGCCAAGTTTACATTCCGTGTATTAGTGATATCTTATGATGTTTCTTTTTCTGTGTGACTTATTTCAGTTAGAATCATCGTACCTGAATCCACTCATTATGCTGCTACGGGCCTGATGACATAGATTTCATTGCTGAGTGATACTGCATTGTACGTTATTACCACAAGTTCTTTATCCATTTTTCACTTTCTGTGATATTGAACTTGTACGGTAAACGGGGTTCGTGTAAACGGAGGCGTCCCAAACTTTGGGGTGGCTGTGTCTTTTTGATTTTAATTTCCCTAAGCTATAGGACCATAAGTGGAAGTGCCCTAGGCTCTGTTGCTTTGTTTTTTAGATGTTTCAGGAAACACCATACACTTCTCCCGAGTGTCTGTTGGCAATTTACATCCCGCCAATCAGCATAACAAGGCTCCCAGTTCTCCATGGCCTGTCCTGCCTTTCTGGATTTTACACTTTTTTCAGATGGCCCTTTTGACCGGGGGGAAGTGAGACTTCATTGTAGTGCAGATTTCCTTTGCAAGCTTGCTTGGTTGGCCAAAAAGGGCGTATGCGTTTTTTCCTGAATATATTCAGGAAAAAACGCATACGCCCTTTTTGGCCAAGTGCATCATTGTGGACGTTCTGCCTCTTTTCCTATGCTTTCAATGCAATTCCAGTTTACCTACTGAAATCGGTTTCCTGCAATTCTGCCCCGCTTTCAAGTCCTCTTGGCAGCCTTACTTCAGTCTATTTTTGGACGATAGCTGTCATTTATAACTCTGCAGGTTTGTGAATTACAGTGCCCCTGAGCTCCTTTCTTCAACTCGCTTTCTTGTGAGCTGGCCACAACACCGCAGGATGGCTTCAGGCCCTAATCTGGTTCCGGCACGGCACGCTGAGCCTTTGGTTAATTCCTCTTCCTGGTGGGAAATGAGAGTTAAATTTGCCCGTCCAGACACCTCCAGCTAGTCTCTCATTGGTTCTCACTATTCCTGTTCATCTTCCGCAGAAATTGCAAACTGGGCCAAACAGGAGGTTAAAGGCGCTGACTCTCCAAGTGGGGAGAGTGTTAGTAAAGCGTCTGGAATGTTGCACCCGAGTACCAGGGTACGAAAACTGAGAAATATTTGAACACGGCTCCCGATCACATGGTTGATCATACTCTGGGTTCCACATGCATGTTTTAGCTGAAGGAAGAATACCTAAAACTTTGGTAGTTGAAACCCGTGGAATGGGTACCATGCAATATGACTTCAAAGGGTCTTCATTTGCTCACCGAACCTCTCCAATCCTATCACTGCTGCGTTTATGCCCCTGTACACATGCTTGATTCTCTTTCGGAGACATAGCAATCCATAGGTTTTAAGATACTTACTAGTCAGGTACATTCTTAGGCGTTTAATATGCGGTGTTGAGTCCATTTCGTTGAGCAAGGAGTAGCTCTTGTCTATTCCATATTTGGCTTAAGGAACTTTATCTGTGCTCATTTCAATCTCTGGTTTTATGCAGCACCCCAACTCACCTTTACCCTTAAGCAAGCATAAGTTGGTTTTCTAAATTTGAGACCCTGTTCTGTTCTGTAATTCAGTTCCTGTGTAGCCAAGTTTACATTCCGTGTATTACTGATATCTTATGATGTTTCTTTTTCTGTGTGACTTATTTCAGTTAGAATCATCATACCTGAATCCACTCATTGTGCTGCTAAGGACCTGATGACACAGATTTCATTGCTGAGTGATATTGCTTTGTAAGTAAATACCACAACTTCTTTCTCCATTTTTCACTTTCTGCGATGTTGAACTTGTACTGTAAACGAGGTTCTTGTAAACAGAGCCGTTCCAAACTTTGGGGTGGCTGTGTCTTTTTGGTTTTAATTTCCCTAAGCTATAGGACCATAAGTGGCAGTGCCCTAGGCTCTGTTGCTTTGTTTTTTAGATGTTTCAGGAAACACCATACACTTCTCCCAAGTGTCTGTTGGCAATTTACATCCCGCCCATCAGCATAACAAGGCTCCCAGTTCTCCATGGCCTGTCCTGCCTTTCTGGATTTTACACTTTTTTCAGATGGCCCTTTTGACCGGGGGGAAGTGAGACTTCATTGTAGTGCAGATTTCCTTTGCAAGCTTGCTTGGTTGGCCAAAAAGGGCGTATGCGTTTTTTCCTGAATATATTCAGGAAAAAACGCATACGCCCTTTTTGGCCAAGTGCATCATTGTGGACGTTCTGCCTCTTTTCCTATGCTTTCAATGCAATTCCAGTCTACCTCCTGAAATCGGTTTCCTGCAATTCTGCCCCGCTTTCAAGTCCTCTTGGCAGCCTTACTTCAGTCTATTTTTGGACGATAGCTGTCATTTATAACTCTGCAGGTTTGTGAATTACAGTGCCCCTGAGCTCCTTTCTTCAACTCGCTTTCTTGTGACCTGGCCGCAACACCGCAGGATGGCTTCAGGCCCTAATCTGGTTCCGGCCCGGCATGCTGAGCCTTTGGTTAATTCCTCTTCCTGGTGGGAAATGAGAGTTAAATTTGCCCGTCCAGACACCTCCAGCTAGCCTCTCATTGGTTCTCGCTATTCCTGTTCATCTTCCACAGAAATTGCAAACTGGGCCAAACAGGAGGTTAAAGGGACTGACTCTCCAAGTGGGGAGAGTGTTAGTAAAGCGTCTGGAATGTTGCACCCGAGTACCAGGGGAGGAAAACTGAGACATATTTGAACACGTCTCCCGATCACATGGTTGATCATACTCTAGGTTCCACATGCATGTTTTAGCTGAAGGAAGAATACCTTAAACGTGGGTAGTTGAAACCCGTGGAATGGGTACCATGCAATATGACTTCAAAGGGTCTTCATTTGCTCACCGAACCTCTCCAATCCTATCACTGCTGCGTTTATGCCCCTGTACACATGCTTGATTCTCTTTCGGAGACATAGCAATCCATAGGTTTTAAGATACTTACTAGTCAGGTACATTCTTAGGCGTTTAATATGGGGTGTTGAGTCCATTTCGTTGAGCAAGGAGTAGCTCTTGTCTATTCCATATTTGGCTTAAGGAACTTTATCTGTGCTCATTTCAATCTCTGGTTTTATGCAGCACCCCAACTCACCTTTACCCTTAAGCAAGAATAAGTTGTTTTTCTAAATTTGAGACCCTGTTCTGTTCTGTAATTCAGTTCCTGTGTAGCCAAGTTTACATTCCGTGTATTACTGATATCTTATGATGTTTCTTTTTCTGTGTGACTTATTTCAGTTAGAATCATCATACCTGAATCCACTCATTGTGATGCTAAGGGCCTGATGACACAGATTTCATTGCTGAGTGATATTGCTTTGTAAGTAAATACCACAACTTCTTTCTCCATTTTTCACTTTCTGCGATGTTGAACTTGTACTGTAAACGAGGTTCTTGTAAACAGAGCCGTTCCAAACTTTGGGGTGGCTGTGTCTTTTTGATTTTAATTTCCCTAAGCTATAGGACCATAAGTGGCAGTGCCCTAGGCTCTGTTGCTTTGTTTTTTAGATGTTTCAGGAAACACCATACACTTCTCCCAAGTGTCTGTTGGCATTTACATCCCGCCCATCAGCATAACAAGGCTCCCAGTTCTCCATGGCCTGTCCTGCCTTTCTGGATTTTACACTTTTTTCAGATGGCCCTTTTGACCGGGGGGAAGTGAGACTTCATTGTAGTGCAGATTTCCTTTGCAAGCTTGCTTGGTTGGCCAAAAAGGGCGTATGCGTTTTTTCCTGAATATATTCAGGAAAAAACGCATACGCCCTTTTTGGCCAAGTGCATCATTGTGGACGTTCTGCCTCTTTTCCTATGCTTTCAATGCAATTCCAGTCTACCTCCTGAAATCGGTTTCCTGCAATTCTGCCCCGCTTTCAAGTCCTCTTGGCAGCCTTACTTCAGTCTATTTTTGGACGATAGCTGTCATTTATAACTCTGCAGGTTTGTGAATTACAGTGCCCCTGAGCTCCTTTCTTCAACTCGCTTTCTTGTGACCTGGCCGCAACACCGCAGGATGGCTTCAGGCCCTAATCTGGTTCCGGCCCGGCATGCTGAGCCTTTGGTTAATTCCTCTTCCTGGTGGGAAATGAGAGTTAAATTTGCCCGTCCAGACACCTCCAGCTAGCCTCTCATTGGTTCTCGCTATTCCTGTTCATCTTCCGCAGAAATTGCAAACTGGGCCAAACAGGAGGTTAAAGGGACTGACTCTCCAAGTGGGGAGAGTGTTAGTAAAGTGTCTGGAATGTTGCACCCGAGTACCAGGGGAGGAAAACTGAGACATATTTGAACACGTCTCCCGATCACATGGTTGATCATACTCTAGGTTCCACATGCATGTTTTAGCTGAAGGAAGAATACCTTAAACGTGGGTAGTTGAAACCCGTGGAATGGGTACCATGCAATATGACTTCAAAGGGTCTTCATTTGCTCACAGAACCTCTCCAATCCTATCACTGCTGCGTTTATGCCCCTGTACACATGCTTGATTCTCTTTCGGAGACATAGCAATCCATAGGTTTTACGATACTTACTAGTCAGGTACATTCTTAGGCGTTTAATATGCGGTGTTGAGTCCATTTCGTTGAGCAAGGAGTAGCTCTTGTCTATTCCATATTTGACTTAAGGAACTTTATCTGTGCTCATTTCAATCTCTGGTTTTATGCAGCACCCCACCTCACCTTTACCCTTAAGCAAGCATAAGTTGGTTTTCTAAATTTGAGACCCTGTTCTGTTCTGTAATTCAGTTCCTGTGTAGCCAAGTTTACATTCCGTGTATTACTGATATCTTATGATATTTCTTTTTCTGTGTGACTTATTTCAGTTAGAATCATCATACCTGAATCCACTCATTGTGATGCTAAGTGCCTGATGACATAGATTTCATTGCTGAGTGATATTGCTTTGTAAGTAAATACCACAACTTCTTTATCCATTTTTCACTTTCTGCGATGTTGAACTTGTACTGTAAACGAGGTTCTTGTAAACAGAGGTGTCCCAAACTTTGGAGTGGCTGTGTCTTTTTGATTTTAATTTCCCTAAGCTATAGGACCATAAGTGGCAGTGCCCTAGGCTCTGTTGCTTTGTTTTTTAGATGTTTCAGGAAACACCATACACTTCTCCCGAGTGTCTGTTGGCAATTTACATCCGGCCAATCAACATAACAAGGCTACCAGTTCTCCATGGCCTGTCCTGCCTTTCTGGATTTTACACTTTTTTCAGATGGCCCTTTTGACCGGGGGGAAGTGAGACTTCATTGTAGTGCAGATTTCCTTTGCAAGCTTGCTTGGTTGGCCAAAAAGTGCGTATGCGTTTTTTCCTGAATATATTCAGGAAAAAACGCATACGCCCTTTTTGGCCAAGTGCATCATTGTGGACGTTCTGCCTCTTTTCCTATGCTTTCAATGCAATTCCAGTCTACCTCCTGAAATCGGTTTCCTGCAATTCTGCCCCGCTTTCAAGTCCTCTTGGCAGCCTTACTTCAGTCTATTTTGGATGATAGCTGTCATTTATAACTCTGCAGGTTTGTGAATTACAGTGCCCCTGAGCTCCTTTCTTCAACTCGCTTTCTTGTGACCTGGCCGCAACACCGCAGGATGGCTTCAGGCCCTAATCTGGTTCCGGCACGGCACGCTGAGCCTTTGGTTAATTCCTCTTCCTGGTGGGAAATGAGAGTTAAATTTGCCCGTCCAGACACCTCCAGCTAGTCTCTCATTGGTTCTCGCTATTCCTGTTCATCTTCCGCAGAAATTGCAAACTGGGCCAAACAGGAGGTTAAAGGCGCTGACTCTCCAAGTGGGGAGAGTGTTAGTAAAGCGTCTGGAATGTTGCACCCGAGTACCAGGGGAGGAAAACTGAGACATATTTGAACACATCTCCCGTTCACATGGTTGATCATACTTGGGTTCCACATGCATGTTTTAGCTGAAGGAAGAATACCTTAAACCTGGAGAGTTGAGACCTGTGGAATGGGTACCATGCAATATGACTTCAAAGGGTCCTCATTTGCTCACCGAACCTCTCCAATCCTATCACTGCTGCGTTTATGCCCCTGTACACATGCTTGATTCTCTTTTGGAGACATAGCAATCCATAGGTTTTACGATACTTACTAGTCAGGTACATTCTTAGGCGTTTAATATGTGGTGTTGAGTCCATTTCGTTGAGCAAGGAGTAGCTCTTGTCTATTCCATATTTGGCTTAAGGAACTTTATCTGTGCTCATTTCAATCTCTGGTTTTATGCAGCACCCCAACTCACCTTTCCCCTTAAGCAAGCATAAGTTGGTTTTCTAAATTTGAGACCCTGTTCTGTTTTGGAATGCAGTTCCTGTGTAGCCAAGTTTACATTCCGTGTATTAGTGATATCTTATGATGTTTCTTTTTCTGTGTGACTTATTTCAGTTAGAATCATCGTACCTGAATCCACTCATTATGCTGCTACGGGCCTGATGACATAGATTTCATTGCTGAGTGATACTGCATTGTACGTTATTACCACAAGTTCTTTATCCATTTTTCACTTTCTGTGATATTGAACTTGTACGGTAAACGGGGTTCGTGTAAACGGAGGCGTCCCAAACTTTGGGGTGGCTGTGTCTTTTTGATTTTAATTTCCCTAAGCTATAGGACCATAAGTGGAAGTGCCCTAGGCTCTGTTGCTTTGTTTTTTAGATGTTTCAGGAAACACCATACACTTCTCCCGAGTGTCTGTTGGCAATTTACATCCCGCCAATCAGCATAACAAGGCTCCCAGTTCTCCATGGCCTGTCCTGCCTTTCTGGATTTTACACTTTTTTCAGATGGCCCTTTTGACCGGGGGGAAGTGAGACTTCATTGTAGTGCAGATTTCCTTTGCAAGCTTGCTTGGTTGGCCAAAAAGGGCGTATGCGTTTTTTCCTGAATATATTCAGGAAAAAACGCATACGCCCTTTTTGGCCAAGTGCATCATTGTGGACGTTCTGCCTCTTTTCCTATGCTTTCAATGCAATTCCAGTTTACCTACTGAAATCGGTTTCCTGCAATTCTGCCCCGCTTTCAAGTCCTCTTGGCAGCCTTACTTCAGTCTATTTTTGGACGATAGCTGTCATTTATAACTCTGCAGGTTTGTGAATTACAGTGCCCCTGAGCTCCTTTCTTCAACTCGCTTTCTTGTGAGCTGGCCACAACACCGCAGGATGGCTTCAGGCCCTAATCTAGTTCCGGCACGGCACGCTGAGCCTTTGGTTAATTCCTCTTCCTGGTGGGAAATGAGAGTTAAATTTGCCCGTCCAGACACCTCCAGCTAGTCTCTCATTGGTTCTCGCTATTCCTGTTCATCTTCCGCAGAAATTGCAAACTGGGCCAAACAGGAGGTTAAAGGCGCTGACTCTCCAAGTGGGGAGAGTGTTAGTAAAGCGTCTGGAATGTTGCACCCGAGTACCAGGGTACGAAAACTGAGAAATATTTGAACACGGCTCCCGATCACATGGTTGATCATACTCTGGGTTCCACATGCATGTTTTAGCTGAAGGAAGAATACCTAAAACTTTGGTAGTTGAAACCCGTGGAATGGGTACCATGCAATATGACTTCAAAGGGTCTTCATTTGCTCACCGAACCTCTCCAATCCTATCACTGCTGCGTTTATGCCCCTGTACACATGCTTGATTCTCTTTCGGAGACATAGCAATCCATAGGTTTTAAGATACTTACTAGTCAGGTACATTCTTAGGCGTTTAATATGGGGTGTTGAGTCCATTTCGTTGAGCAAGGAGTAGCTCTTGTCTATTCCATATTTGGCTTAAGGAACTTTATCTGTGCTCATTTCAATCTCTGGTTTTATGCAGCACCCCAACTCACCTTTACCCTTAAGCAAGCATAAGTTGGTTTTCTAAATTTGAGACCCTGTTCTGTTCTGTAATTCAGTTCCTGTGTAGCCAAGTTTACATTCCGTGTATTACTGATATCTTATGATGTTTCTTTTTCTGTGTGACTTATTTCAGTTAGAATCATCATACCTGAATCCACTCATTGTGCTGCTAAGGACCTGATGACACAGATTTCATTGCTGAGTGATATTGCTTTGTAAGTAAATACCACAACTTCTTTCTCCATTTTTCACTTTCTGCGATGTTGAACTTGTACTGTAAACGAGGTTCTTGTAAACAGAGCCATTCCAAACTTTGGGGTGGCTGTGTCTTTTAGATTTTAATTTCCCTAAGCTATAGGACCATAAGTGGCAGTGCCCTAGGCTCTGTTGCTTTGTTTTTTAGATGTTTCAGGAAACACCATACACTTCTCCCAAGTGTCTGTTGGCAATTTACATCCCGCCCATCAGCATAACAAGGCTCCCAGTTCTCCATGGCCTGTCCTGCCTTTCTGGATTTTACACTTTTTTCAGATGGCCCTTTTGACCGGGGGGAAGTGAGACTTCATTGTAGTGCAGATTTCCTTTGCAAGCTTGCTTGGTTGGCCAAAAAGGGCGTATGCGTTTTTTCCTGAATATATTCAGGAAAAAACGCATACGCCCTTTTTGGCCAAGTGCATCATTGTGGACGTTCTGCCTCTTTTCCTATGCTTTCAATGCAATTCCAGTCTACCTCCTGAAATCGGTTTCCTGCAATTCTGCCTCGCTTTCAAGTCCTCTTGGCAGCCTTACTTCAGTCTATTTTTGGACGATAGCTGTCATTTATAACTCTGCAGGTTTGTGAATTACAGTGCCCCTGAGCTCCTTTCTTCAACTCGCTTTCTTGTGACCTGGCCGCAACACCGCAGGATGGCTTCAGGCCCTAATCTGGTTCCGGCCCGGCATGCTGAGCCTTTGGTTAATTCCTCTTCCTGGTGGGAAATGAGAGTTAAATTTGCCCGTCCAGACACCTCCAGCTAGCCTCTCATTGGTTCTCGCTATTCCTGTTCATCTTCCACAGAAATTGCAAACTGGGCCAAACAGGAGGTTAAAGGGACTGACTCTCCAAGTGGGGAGAGTGTTAGTAAAGCGTCTGGAATGTTGCACCCGAGTACCAGGGGAGGAAAACTGAGACATATTTGAACACGTCTCCCGATCACATGGTTGATCATACTCTAGGTTCCACATGCATGTTTTAGCTGAAGGAAGAATACCTTAAACGTGGGTAGTTGAAACCCGTGGAATGGGTACCATGCAATATGACTTCAAAGGGTCTTCATTTGCTCACCGAACCTCTCCAATCCTATCACTGCTGCGTTTATGCCCCTGTACACATGCTTGATTCTCTTTCGGAGACATAGCAATCCATAGGTTTTAAGATACTTACTAGTCAGGTACATTCTTAGGCGTTTAATATGGGGTGTTGAGTCCATTTCGTTGAGCAAGGAGTAGCTCTTGTCTATTCCATATTTGGCTTAAGGAACATTATCTGTGCTCATTTCAATCTCTGGTTTTATGCAGCACCCCAACTCACCTTTACCCTTAAGCAAGAATAAGTTGTTTTTCTAAATTTGAGACCCTGTTCTGTTCTGTAATTCAGTTCCTGTGTAGCCAAGTTTACATTCCGTGTATTACTGATATCTTATGATGTTTCTTTTTCTGTGTGACTTATTTCAGTTAGAATCATCATACCTGAATCCACTCATTGTGATGCTAAGGGCCTGATGACACAGATTTCATTGCTGAGTGATATTGCTTTGTAAGTAAATACCACAACTTCTTTCTCCATTTTTCACTTTCTGCGATGTTGAACTTGTACTGTAAACGAGGTTCTTGTAAACAGAGCCGTTCCAAACTTTGGGGTGGCTGTGTCTTTTTGATTTTAATTTCCCTAAGCTATAGGACCATAAGTGGCAGTGCCCTAGGCTCTGTTGCTTTGTTTTTTAGATGTTTCAGGAAACACCATACACTTCTCCCAAGTGTCTGTTGGCAATTTACATCCCGCCCATCAGCATAACAAGGCTCCCAGTTCTCCATGGCCTGTCCTGCCTTTCTGGATTTTACACTTTTTTCAGATGGCCCTTTTGACCGGGGGGAAGTGAGACTTCATTGTAGTGCAGATTTCCTTTGCAAGCTTGATTGGTTGGCCAAAAAGGGCGTATGCGTTTTTTCCTGAATATATTCAGGAAAAAACGCATACGCCCTTTTTGGCCAAGTGCATCATTGTGGACGTTCTGCCTCTTTTCCTATGCTTTCAATGCAATTCCAGTCTACCTCCTGAAATCGGTTTCCTGCAATTCTGCCCCGCTTTCAAGTCCTCTTGGCAGCCTTACTTCAGTCTATTTTTGGACGATAGCTGTCATTTATAACTCTGCAGGTTTGTGAATTACAGTGCCCCTGAGCTCCTTTCTTCAACTCGCTTTCTTGTGACCTGGCCGCAACACCGCAGGATGGCTTCAGGCCCTAATCTGGTTCCGGCCCGGCATGCTGAGCCTTTGGTTAATTCCTCTTCCTGGTGGGAAATGAGAGTTAAATTTGCCCGTCCAGACACCTCCAGCTAGTCTCTCATTGGTTCTCGCTATTCCTGTTCATCTTCCGCAGAAATTGCAAACTGGGCCAAACAGGAGGTTAAAGGCGCTGACTCTCCAAGTGGGGAGAGTGTTAGTAAAGCGTCTGGAATGTTGCACCCGAGTACCAGGGGAGGAAAACTGAGACATATTTGAACACGTCTCCCGTTCACACGGTTGATCATACTTGGGTTCCACATGCATGTTTTAGCTGAAGGAAGAATACCTTAAACCTGGAGAGTTGAGACCCGTGTAATGGGTACCATGCAATATGACTTCAAAGGGTCTTCATTTGCTCACCGAACCTCTCCAATCCTATCACTGCTGCGTTTATGCCCCTGTACACATGCTTGATTCTCTTTTGGAGACATAGCAATCCATAGGTTTTACGATACTTACTAGTCAGGTACATTCTTAGGCGTTTAATATGTGGTGTTGAGTCCATTTCATTGAGCAAGGAGTAGCTCTTGTCTATTCCATATTTGACTTAAGGAACTTTATCTGTGCTCATTTCAATCTCTGGTTTTATGCAGCACCCCAACTCACCTTTCCCCTTAAGCAAGCATAAGTTGGTTTTCTAAATTTGAGACCCTGTTCTGTTCTGTAATTCAGTTCCTGTGTAGCCAAGTTTACATTCCGTGTATTACTGATATCTTATGATGTTTCTTTTTCTGTGTGACTTATTTCAGTTAGAATCATCATACCTGAATCAACTCATTGTGATGCTAAGGGCCTGATGACATAGATTTCATTGCTGAGTGATATTGCTTTGTAAGTGAATACCACAACTTCTTTATCCATTTTTCACTTTCTGCGATGTTGAACTTGTACTGTAAACGAGGTTCTTGTAAACAGAGGCGTCCCAAACTTTGGGGTGGCTGTGTCTTTTTTATTTTAATTTCCCTAAGCTATAGGACCATAAGTGGAAGTGCCCTAGGTTCTGTTGCTTTGTTTTTTAGATATTTCAGGAAACACCATACACTTCTCCCGAGTGGTTGTTGGCAATTTACATCCCGCCCATCAGCATAACAAGGCTCCCAGTTCTCCATGGCCTGTCCTGCCTTTCTGGATTTTACACTTTTTTCAGATGGCCCTTTTGACCGGGGGGAAGTGAGACTTCATTGTAGTGCAGATTTCCTTTGCAAGCTTGCTTGGTTGGCCAAAAAGGGCGTATGCGTTTTTTCCTGAATATATTCAGGAAAAAACGCATACGCCCTTTTTGGCCAAGTGCATCATTGTGGACGTTCTGCCTCTTTTCCTATGCTTTCAATGCAATTCCAGTCTACCTCCTGAAATCGGTTTCCTGCAATTCTGCCCCGCTTTCAAGTCCTCTTGGCAGCCTTACTTCAGTCTATTTTTGGACGATAGCTGTCATTTATAACTCTGCAGGTTTGTGAATTACAGTGCCCCTGAGCTCCTTTCTTCAACTCGCTGTCTTTTGAGCTGGCCGCAACACCGCAGGATGGCTTCAGGCCCTAATCTGGTTCCGGTATGGCAAGCTGAGCCTTTGGTTATTTCCTCTTCCTGGTGGGAAATGAGAGTTAAATTTGCCCGTCCAGACACCTCCAGCTAGCCTCTCATTGGTTCTTGCTATTCCTGTTCATCTTCCGCAGAAATTGCAAACTGGGCCAAACAGGAGGTTAAAGGGTCTGACTCTCCAAGTCGGGAGAGTGTTAGTAAAGCGTCTGGAATGTTGCACCCGAGTACCAGGGGAGGAAAACTGAGACATATTTGAACACGTCTCCCGTTCACATGGTTGATCATACTCTGGGTTCGCCATGCATGTTTTAGCTGAAGAAAGAATACCTTAAACCTGGAGAGTTGGGACCCGTGTAATGGGTACCATGCAATATGACTTCAAAGGGTCTTCATTTGCTCACCGAACCTCTCCAATCCTATCACTGCTGCGTTTATGCCCCTGTACACACGCTTGATTCTCTTTTGGAGACATAGCAATCCATAGGTTTTAAGATACTTACTAGTCAGGTACATTCTTAGGCGTTTAATATGGGGTGTTGAGTCCATTTCGTTGAGCAAGGAGTAGCTCTTGTGTATTCCATATTTGGCTTAAGGACCTTTATCTGTGCTCATTTCAATCTCTGGTTTTATACAGCACCCCAACTCACCTTTCCCCTTAAGCAAGCATAAGTTGGTTTTCTAAATTTGAGACCCTGTTCTGTTTTGGAATGCAGTTCCTGTGTAGCCAAGTTTACATTCCGTGTATTAGTGATATCTTATGATGTTTCTTTTTCTGTGTGACTTATTTCAGTCAGAATCATCGTACCTGAATCTACTCATTATGCTGCTATGGGCCTGATGACATAGATTTCATTGCTGAGTGATACTGCATTGTACGTAAGTACCACAAGTTCTTTATCCATTTTTTACTTTCTGTGATATTGAACTTGTACGGTAAACGCGTTTCTTGTAAACGGAGGCGTCCCAAACTTTGGGGTGGCTGTGTCTTTTTGATTTTAATTTCCCTAAGCTATAGGACCATAAGTGGAAGTGCCCTAGGCTCTGTTGCTTTGTTTTTTAGATGTTTCAGGAAACACCATACACTTCTCCTGAGTGTCTGTTGGCAATTTACATCCCGCCCATCAGCATAACAAGGCTCCCAGTTCTCCATGGCCTGTCCTGCCTTTCTGGATTTTACACTTTTTTCAGATGGACCTTTTGACCGGGGAGAAGTGAGACTTCATTGTAGTGCAGATTTCCTTTGCAAGTTTGCTTGGTTGGCCAAAAAGGGCGTATGCGTTTTTTCCTGAATATATTCAGGAAAAAACGCATACGCCCTTTTTGGCCAAGTGCATCATTGTGGACGTTCTGCCTCTTTTCCTATGCTTTCAATGCAATTCCAGTCTACCTCCTGAAATCGGTTTCCTGCAATTCTGCCCCGCTTTCAAGTCCTCTTGGCAGCCTTACTTCAGTCTATTTTTGGACGATAGCTGTCATTTATAACTCTGCAGATTTGTGAATTACAGTGCCCCTGAGCTCCTTTCTTCAACTCGCTTTCTTTTGAGCTGGCCGCAGCACCGCAGGATGTCTTCAGGCTCTAATCTGGTTCTGGCACGGCACGCTGAGCGTTTGGTTATTTCCTCTTCCTGGTGGGAAATGAGAGTTAAATTTGCCCATCCAGACACCTGCAGCTAGTTTCTCATTGGTTCTCGCTATTCCTGTTCATCTTCCGCAGAAATTGCAAACTGGGCCAAACAGGAGGTTAAAGGGACTGACTCTCCAAGTGGGGAGAGTGTTAGTAAACCGTCTGGAATGTTGCACCCGAGTACCAGGGTACGAAAACTGAGACATATTTGAACACGTCTCCCGATCACATGGTTGATCATACTCTGGGTTCCACATGCATGTTTTAGCTGAAGGAAGAATACCTAAAACCTGGGTATTTGAAACCCGTTAATGGGTACCATGCAATATGACTTCAAAGGGTCTTCATTTGCTCACCGAACCTCTCCAATCCTATCACTGCTGCGTTTATGCCCCTGTACACATGCTTGATTCTCTTTCGGAGACATAGCAATCCATAGGTTTTAAGATACTTACTACTCAGGTACATTCTTAGGCGTTTAATATGCGGTGTTGAGTCCATTTCGTTGAGCAAGGAGTAGCTCTTGTCTATTCCATATTTGGCTTAAGGAACTTTATCTGTGCTCATTTCAATCTCTGGTTTTATGCAGCACCCCAACTCACCTTTACCCTTAAGCAAGCATAAGTTGGTTGTCTAAATTTGAGACCCTGTTCTGATCTGTAATTCAGTTCCTGTGTAGCCAAGTTTACATTCCGTGTATTACTGATATCTTATGATGTTTCTTTTTCTGTGTAACTTATTTCAGTTAGAATCATCATACCTGAATCCACTCATTGTGCTTCTAGGGGCCTGATGACATAGATTTCATTGCTGAGTGATATTGCTTTGTAAGTGAATACCACAACTTCTTTATCCATTTTTCACTTTCTGCGATGTTGAACTTGTACTGTAAACGAGGTTCTTGTAAACAGAGCCGTTCCAAACTTTGGGGTGGCTGTGTCTTTTTGATTTTAATTTCCCTAAGCTATAGGCCCATAAGTGGAAGTGCCCTAGGCTCTGTTGCTTTGTTTTTTAGATGTTTCAGGAAACACCATACACTTCTCCCGAGTGTCTGTTGGCAATTTACATCCCGCCCATCATCATAACAAGGCTCCCAGTTCTACATGGCCTGTTGCCTTTCTGGATTTTACACTTTTTTCAGATGGCCCTTTTGACCGGGGGGAAGTGAGACTTCATTGTAGTGCAGATTTCCTTTGCAAGCTTGCTTGGTTGGCCAAAAAGGGCGTATGCGTTTTTTCCTGAATATATTCAGGAAAAAACGCATACGCCCTTTTTGGCCAAGTGCATCATTGTGGACGTTCTGCCTCTTTTCCTATGCTTTCAATGCAATTCCAGTCTACCTCCTGAAATCGGTTTCCTGCAATTCTGCCCCGCTTTCAAGTCCTCTTGGCAGCCTTACTTCAGTCTATTTTTGGACGATAGCTGTCATTTATAACTCTGCAGGTTTGTGAGTTACAGTGCCCCTGAGCTCCTTTCTTCAACTCGCTTTCTTGTGACCTGGCCGCAACACCGCAGGATGGCTTCAGGCCCTAATCTGGTTCCGGCCCGGAATGCTGAGCCTTTGGTTAATTCCTCTTCCTGGTGGGAAATGAGAGTTAAATTTGCCCGTCCAGACACCTCCAGCTAGCCTCTCATTGGTTCTCGCTATTCCTGTTCATCTTCCGCAGAAATTGCAAACTGGGCCAAACAGGAGGTTAAAGGCGCTGACTCTCCAAGTGGGGAGAGTGTTAGTAAAGCGTCTGGAATGTTGCACCCGAGTACCAGGGGAGGAAAACTGAGACATATTTGAACACGTCTCCCGTTCACATGGTTGATCATACTCTGGGTTCCACATGCATGTTTTAGCTGAAGGAAGAATACCTTAAACCTGGAGAGTTGAGACCCGTGTAATGGGTACCATGCAATATGACTTCAAAGGGTCTTCATTTGCTCACCGAACCTCTCCAATCCTATCACTGCTGCGTTTATGCCCCTGTACACACGCTTGATTCTCTTTTGGAGACATAGCAATCCATAGGTTTTAAGATACTTACTAGTCAGGTACATTCTTAGGCGTTTAATATGGGGTGTTGAGTCCATTTCGTTGAGCAAGGAGTAGCTCTTGTCTATTCCATATTTGGCTTAAGGAACTTTATCTGTGCTCATTTCAATCTCTGGTTTTATGCAGCACCCCAACTCACCTTTCCCCTTAAGCAAGCATAAGTTGGTTTTCTAAATTTGAGACCCTGTTCTGTTTTGGAATGCAGTTCCTGTGTAGCCAAGTTTACATTCCGTGTATTAGTGATATCTTATGATGTTTCTTTTTCTGTGTGACTTATTTCAGTTAGAATCATCGTACCTGAATCCACTCATTATGCTGCTACGGGCCTGATGACATAGATTTCATTGCTGAGTGATACTGCATTGTACGTTATTACCACAAGTTCTTTATCCATTTTTCACTTTCTGTGATATTGAACTTGTACGGTAAACGGGGTTCGTGTAAACGGAGGCGTCCCAAACTTTGGGGTGGCTGTGTCTTTTTGATTTTAATTTCCCTAAGCTATAGGACCATAAGTGGAAGTGCCCTAGGCTCTGTTGCTTTGTTTTTTAGATGTTTCAGGAAACACCATACACTTCTCCCGAGTGTCTGTTGGCAATTTACATCCCGCCAATCAGCATAACAAGGCTCCCAGTTCTCCATGGCCTGTCCTGCCTTTCTGGATTTTACACTTTTTTCAGATGGCCCTTTTGACCGGGGGGAAGTGAGACTTCATTGTAGTGCAGATTTCCTTTGCAAGCTTGCTTGGTTGGCCAAAAAGGGCGTATGCGTTTTTTCCTGAATATATTCAGGAAAAAACGCATACGCCCTTTTTGGCCAAGTGCATCATTGTGGACGTTCTGCCTCTTTTCCTATGCTTTCAATGCAATTCCAGTTTACCTACTGAAATCGGTTTCCTGCAATTCTGCCCCGCTTTCAAGTCCTCTTGGCAGCCTTACTTCAGTCTATTTTTGGACGATAGCTGTCATTTATAACTCTGCAGGTTTGTGAATTACAGTGCCCCTGAGCTCCTTTCTTCAAGTCGCTTTCTTGTGAGCTGGCCACAACACCGCAGGATGGCTTCAGGCCCTAATCTGGTTCCGGCACGGCACGCTGAGCCTTTGGTTAATTCCTCTTCCTGGTGGGAAATGAGAGTTAAATTTGCCCGTCCAGACACCTCCAGCTAGTCTCTCATTGGTTCTCGCTATTCCTGTTCATCTTCCGCAGAAATTGCAAACTGGGCCAAACAGGAGGTTAAAGGCGCTGACTCTCCAAGTGGGGAGAGTGTTAGTAAAGCGTCTGGAATGTTGCACCCGAGTACCAGGGTACGAAAACTGAGAAATATTTGAACACGGCTCCCGATCACATGGTTGATCATACTCTGGGTTCCACATGCATGTTTTAGCTGAAGGAAGAATACCTAAAACTTTGGTAGTTGAAACCCGTGGAATGGGTACCATGCAATATGACTTCAAAGGGTCTTCATTTGCTCACCGAACCTCTCCAATCCTATCACTGCTGCGTTTATGCCCCTGTACACATGCTTGATTCTCTTTCGGAGACATAGCAATCCATAGGTTTTAAGATACTTACTAGTCAGGTACATTCTTAGGCGTTTAATATGCGGTGTTGAGTCCATTTCGTTGAGCAAGGAGTAGCTCTTGTCTATTCCATATTTGGCTTAAGGAACTTTATCTGTGCTCATTTCAATCTCTGGTTTTATGCAGCACCCCAACTCACCTTTACCCTTAAGCAAGCATAAGTTGGTTTTCTAAATTTGAGACCCTGTTCTGTTCTGTAATTCAGTTCCTGTGTAGCCAAGTTTACATTCCGTGTATTACTGATATCTTATGATGTTTCTTTTTCTGTGTGACTTATTTCAGTTAGAATCATCATACCTGAATCCACTCATTGTGCTGCTAAGGACCTGATGACACAGATTTCATTGCTGAGTGATATTGCTTTGTAAGTAAATACCACAACTTCTTTCTCCATTTTTCACTTTCTGCGATGTTGAACTTGTACTGTAAACGAGGTTCTTGTAAACAGAGCCGTTCCAAACTTTGGGGTGGCTGTGTCTTTTTGATTTTAATTTCCCTAAGCTATAGGACCATAAGTGGCAGTGCCCTAGGCTCTGTTGCTTTGTTTTTTAGATGTTTCAGGAAACACCATACACTTCTCCCAAGTGTCTGTTGGCAATTTACATCCCGCCCATCAGCATAACAAGGCTCCCAGTTCTCCATGGCCTGTCCTGCCTTTCTGGATTTTACACTTTTTTCAGATGGCCCTTTTGACCGGGGGGAAGTGAGACTTCATTGTAGTGCAGATTTCCTTTGCAAGCTTGCTTGGTTGGCCAAAAAGGGCGTATGCGTTTTTTCCTGAATATATTCAGGAAAAAACGCATACGCCCTTTTTGGCCAAGTGCATCATTGTGGACGTTCTGCCTCTTTTCCTATGCTTTCAATGCAATTCCAGTCTACCTCCTGAAATCGGTTTCCTGCAATTCTGCCCCGCTTTCAAGTCCTCTTGGCAGCCTTACTTCAGTCTATTTTTGGACGATAGCTGTCATTTATAACTCTGCAGGTTTGTGAATTACAGTGCCCCTGAGCTCCTTTCTTCAACTCGCTTTCTTGTGACCTGGCCGCAACACCGCAGGATGGCTTCAGGCCCTAATCTGGTTCCGGCCCGGCATGCTGAGCCTTTGGTTAATTCCTCTTCCTGGTGGGAAATGAGAGTTAAATTTGCCCGTCCAGACACCTCCAGCTAGCCTCTCATTGGTTCTCGCTATTCCTGTTCATCTTCCACAGAAATTGCAAACTGGGCCAAACAGGAGGTTAAAGGGACTGACTCTCCAAGTGGGGAGAGTGTTAGTAAAGCGTCTGGAATGTTGCACCCGAGTACCAGGGGAGGAAAACTGAGACATATTTGAACACGTCTCCCGATCACATGGTTGATCATACTCTAGGTTCCACATGCATGTTTTAGCTGAAGGAAGAATACCTTAAACCTGGGTAGTTGAAACCCGTGGAATGGGTACCATGCAATATGACTTCAAAGGGTCTTCATTTGCTCACCGAACCTCTCCAATCCTATCACTGCTGCGTTTATGCCCCTGTACACATGCTTGATTCTCTTTCGGAGACATAGCAATCCATAGGTTTTAAGATACTTACTAGTCAGGTACATTCTTAGGCGTTTAATATGGGGTGTTGAGTCCATTTCGTTGAGCAAGGAGTAGCTCTTGTCTATTCCATATTTGGCTTAAGGAACTTTATCTGTGCTCATTTCAATCTCTGGTTTTATGCAGCACCCCAACTCACCTTTACCCTTAAGCAAGAATAAGTTGTTTTTCTAAATTTGAGACCCTGTTCTGTTCTGTAATTCAGTTCCTGTGTAGCCAAGTTTACATTCCGTGTATTACTGATATCTTATGATGTTTCTTTTTCTGTGTGACTTATTTCAGTTAGAATCATCATACCTGAATCCACTCATTGTGATGCTAAGGGCCTGATGACACAGATTTCATTGCTGAGTGATATTGCTTTGTAAGTAAATACCACAACTTCTTTCTCCATTTTTCACTTTCTGCGATGTTGAACTTGTACTGTAAACGAGGTTCTTGTAAACAGAGCCGTTCCAAACTTTGGGGTGGCTGTGTCTTTTTGATTTTAATTTCCCTAAGCTATAGGACCATAAGTGGCAGTGCCCTAGGCTCTGTTGCTTTGTTTTTTAGATGTTTCAGGAAACACCATACACTTCTCCCAAGTGTCTGTTGGCAATTTACATCCCGCCCATCAGCATAACAAGGCTCCCAGTTCTCCATGGCCTGTCCTGCCTTTCTGGATTTTACACTTTTTTCAGATGGCCCTTTTGACCGGGGGGAAGTGAGACTTCATTGTAGTGCAGATTTCCTTTGCAAGCTTGCTTGGTTGGCCAAAAAGGGCGTATGCGTTTTTTCCTGAATATATTCAGGAAAAAACGCATACGCCCTTTTTGGCCAAGTGCATCATTGTGGACGTTCTGCCTCTTTTCCTATGCTTTCAATGCAATTCCAGTCTACCTCCTGAAATCGGTTTCCTGCAATTCTGCCCCGCTTTCAAGTCCTCTTGGCAGCCTTACTTCAGTCTATTTTTGGACGATAGCTGTCATTTATAACTCTGCAGGTTTGTGAATTACAGTGCCCCTGAGCTCCTTTCTTCAACTCGCTTTCTTGTGACCTGGCCGCAACACCGCAGGATGGCTTCAGGCCCTAATCTGGTTCCGGCCCGGCATGCTGAGCCTTTGGTTAATTCCTCTTCCTGGTGGGAAATGAGAGTTAAATTTGCCCGTCCAGACACCTCCAGCTAGCCTCTCATTGGTTCTCGCTATTCCTGTTCATCTTCCGCAGAAATTGCAAACTGGGCCAAACAGGAGGTTAAAGGGACTGACTCTCCAAGTGGGGAGAGTGTTAGTAAAGTGTCTGGAATGTTGCACCCGAGTACCAGGGGAGGAAAACTGAGACATATTTGAACACGTCTCCCGATCACATGGTTGATCATACTCTAGGTTCCACATGCATGTTTTAGCTGAAGGAAGAATACCTTAAACGTGGGTAGTTGAAACCCGTGGAATGGGTACCATGCAATATGACTTCAAAGGGTCTTCATTTGCTCACCGAACCTCTCCAATCCTATCACTGCTGCGTTTATGCCCCTGTACACATGCTTGATTCTCTTTCGGAGACATAGCAATCCATAGGTTTTAAGATACTTACTAGTCAGGTACATTCTTAGGCGTTTAATATGGGGTGTTGAGTCCATTTCGTTGAGCAAGGAGTAGCTCTTGTCTATTCCATATTTGGCTTAAGGAACATTATCTGTGCTCATTTCAATCTCTGGTTTTATGCAGCACCCCAACTCACCTTTACCCTTAAGCAAGAATAAGTTGGTTTTCTAAATTTGAGACCCTGTTCTGTTCTGTAATTCAGTTCCTGTGTAGCCAAGTTTACATTCCGTGTATTACTGATATCTTATGATGTTTCTTTTTCTGTGTGACTTATTTCAGTTAGAATCATCATACCTGAATCCACTCATTGTGATGCTAAGGGCCTGATGACACAGATTTCATTGCTGAGTGATATTGCTTTGTAAGTAAATACCACAACTTCTTTCTCCATTTTTCACTTTCTGCGATGTTGAACTTGTACTGTAAACGAGGTTCTTGTAAACAGAGCCGTTCCAAACTTTGGGGTGGCTGTGTCTTTTTGATTTTAATTTCCCTAAGCTATAGGACCATAAGTGGCAGTGCCCTAGGCTCTGTTGCTTTGTTTTTTAGATGTTTCAGGAAACACCATACACTTCTCCCAAGTGTCTGTTGGCAATTTACATCCCGCCCATCAGCATAACAAGGCTCCCAGTTCTCCATGGCCTGTCCTGCCTTTCTGGATTTTACACTTTTTTCAGATGGCCCTTTTGACCGGGGGGAAGTGAGACTTCATTGTAGTGCAGATTTCCTTTGCAAGCTTGATTGGTTGGCCAAAAAGGGCGTATGCGTTTTTTCCTGAATATATTCAGGAAAAAACGCATACGCCCTTTTTGGCCAAGTGCATCATTGTGGACGTTCTGCCTCTTTTCCTATGCTTTCAATGCAATTCCAGTCTACCTCCTGAAATCGGTTTCCTGCAATTCTGCCCCGCTTTCAAGTCCTCTTGGCAGCCTTACTTCAGTCTATTTTTGGACGATAGCTGTCATTTATAACTCTGCAGGTTTGTGAATTACAGTGCCCCTGAGCTCCTTTCTTCAACTCGCTTTCTTGTGACCTGGCCGCAACACCGCAGGATGGCTTCAGGCCCTAATCTGGTTCCGGCCCGGCATGCTGAGCCTTTGGTTAATTCCTCTTCCTGGTGGGAAATGAGAGTTAAATTTGCCCGTCCAGACACCTCCAGCTAGCCTCTCATTGGTTCTCGCTATTCCTGTTCATCTTCCGCAGAAATTGCAAACTGGGCCAAACAGGAGGTTAAAGGGACTGACTCTCCAAGTGGGGAGAGTGTTAGTAAAGCGTCTGGAATGTTGCCCCCGAGTACCAGGGGAGGAAAACTGAGACATATTTGAACACGTCTCCCGATCACATGGTTGATCATACTCTAGGTTCCACATGCATGTTTTAGCTGAAGGAAGAATACCTTAAACGTGGGTAGTTGAAACCCGTGGAATGGGTACCATGCAATATGACTTCAAAGGGTTTCATTTGCTCACCGAACCTCTCCAATCCTATCACTGCTGCGTTTATGCCCCTGTACACATGCTTGATTCTCTTTCGGAGACATAGCAATCCATAGGTTTTACGATACTTACTAGTCAGGTACATTCTTAGGCGTTTAATATGCGGTGTTGAGTCCATTTCGTTGAGCAAGGAGTAGCTCTTGTCTATTCCATATTTGACTTAAGGAACTTTATCTGTGCTCATTTCAATCTCTGGTTTTATGCAGCACCCCACCTCACCTTTACCCCTAAGCAAGCATAAGTTGGTTTTCTAAATTTGAGACCCTGTTCTGTTCTGTAATTCAGTTCCTGTGTAGCCAAGTTTACATTCCGTGTATTACTGATATCTTATGATATTTCTTTTTCTGTGTGACTTATTTCAGTTAGAATCATCATACCTGAATCCACTCATTGTGATGCTAAGTGCCTGATGACATAGATTTCATTGCTGAGTGATATTGCTTTGTAAGTAAATACCACAACTTCTTTATCCATTTTTCACTTTCTGCGATGTTGAACTTGTACTGTAAACGAGGTTCTTGTAAACAGAGGTGTCCCAAACTTTGGAGTGGCTGTGTCTTTTTGATTTTAATTTCCCTAAGCTATAGGACCATAAGTGGCAGTGCCCTAGGCTCTGTTGCTTTGTTTTTTAGATGTTTCAGGAAACACCATACACTTCTCCCGAGTGTCTGTTGGCAATTTACATCCGGCCAATCAACATAACAAGGCTACCAGTTCTCCATGGCCTGTCCTGCCTTTCTGGATTTTACACTTTTTTCAGATGGCCCTTTTGACCGGGGGGAAGTGAGACTTCATTGTAGTGCAGATTTCCTTTGCAAGCTTGCTTGGTTGGCCAAAAAGTGCGTATGCGTTTTTTCCTGAATATATTCAGGAAAAAACGCATACGCCCTTTTTGGCCAAGTGCATCATTGTGGACGTTCTGCCTCTTTTCCTATGCTTTCAATGCAATTCCAGTCTACCTCCTGAAATCGGTTTCCTGCAATTCTGCCCCGCTTTCAAGTCCTCTTGGCAGCCTTACTTCAGTCTATTTTGGATGATAGCTGTCATTTATAACTCTGCAGGTTTGTGAATTACAGTGCCCCTGAGCTCCTTTCTTCAACTCGCTTTCTTGTGACCTGGCCGCAACACCGCAGGATGGCTTCAGGCCCTAATCTGGTTCCGGCACGGCACGCTGAGCCTTTGGTTAATTCCTCTTCCTGGTGGGAAATGAGAGTTAAATTTGCCCGTCCAGACACCTCCAGCTAGTCTCTCATTGGTTCTCGCTATTCCTGTTCATCTTCCGCAGAAATTGCAAACTGGGCCAAACAGGAGGTTAAAGGCGCTGACTCTCCAAGTGGGGAGAGTGTTAGTAAAGCGTCTGGAATGTTGCACCCGAGTACCAGGGGAGGAAAACTGAGACATATTTGAACACATCTCCCGTTCACATGGTTGATCATACTTGGGTTCCACATGCATGTTTTAGCTGAAGGAAGAATACCTTAAACCTGGAGAGTTGAGACCTGTGGAATGGGTACCATGCAATATGACTTCAAAGGGTCCTCATTTGCTCACCGAACCTCTCCAATCCTATCACTGCTGCGTTTATGCCCCTGTACACATGCTTGATTCTCTTTTGGAGACATAGCAATCCATAGGTTTTACGATACTTACTAGTCAGGTACATTCTTAGGCGTTTAATATGTGGTGTTGAGTCCATTTCATTGAGCAAGGAGTAGCTCTTGTCTATTCCATATTTGACTTAAGGAACTTTATCTGTGCTCATTTCAATCTCTGGTTTTATGCAGCACCCCAACTCACCTTTCCCCTTAAGCAAGCATAAGTTGGTTTTCTAAATTTGAGACCCTGTTCTGTTCTGTAATTCAGTTCCTGTGTAGCCAAGTTTACATTCCGTGTATTACTGATATCTTATGATGTTTCTTTTTCTGTGTGACTTATTTCAGTTAGAATCATCATACCTGAATCAACTCATTGTGATGCTAAGGGCCTGATGACATAGATTTCATTGCTGAGTGATATTGCTTTGTAAGTGAATACCACAACTTCTTTATCCATTTTTCACTTTCTGCGATGTTGAACTTGTACTGTAAACGAGGTTCTTGTAAACAGAGGCGTCCCAAACTTTGGGGTGGCTGTGTCTTTTTTATTTTAATTTCCCTAAGCTATAGGACCATAAGTGGAAGTGCCCTAGGTTCTGTTGCTTTGTTTTTTAGATATTTCAGGAAACACCATACACTTCTCCCGAGTGGTTGTTGGCAATTTACATCCCGCCCATCAGCATAACAAGGCTCCCAGTTCTCCATGGCCTGTCCTGCCTTTCTGGATTTTACACTTTTTTCAGATGGCCCTTTTGACCGGGGGGAAGTGAGACTTCATTGTAGTGCAGATTTCCTTTGCAAGCTTGCTTGGTTGGCCAAAAAGGGCGTATGCGTTTTTTCCTGAATATATTCAGGAAAAAACGCATACGCCCTTTTTGGCCAAGTGCATCATTGTGGACGTTCTGCCTCTTTTCCTATGCTTTCAATGCAATTCCAGTCTACCTCCTGAAATCGGTTTCCTGCAATTCTGCCCCGCTTTCAAGTCCTCTTGGCAGCCTTACTTCAGTCTATTTTTGGACGATAGCTGTCATTTATAACTCTGCAGGTTTGTGAATTACAGTGCCCCTGAGCTCCTTTCTTCAACTCGCTGTCTTTTGAGCTGGCCGCAACACCGCAGGATGGCTTCAGGCCCTAATCTGGTTCCGGTATGGCAAGCTGAGCCTTTGGTTATTTCCTCTTCCTGGTGGGAAATGAGAGTTAAATTTGCCCGTCCAGACACCTCCAGCTAGCCTCTCATTGGTTCTTGCTATTCCTGTTCATCTTCCGCAGAAATTGCAAACTGGGCCAAACAGGAGGTTAAAGGGACTGACTCTCCAAGTCGGGAGAGTGTTAGTAAAGCGTCTGGAATGTTGCACCTGAGTACCAGGGTACGAAAACTGACATATTTGAACATGTCTCCCGATCACATGGTTGATCATACTCTAGGTTCCACATGCATGTTTTAGCTGAAGGAAGAATACCTTAAACCTGGGTAGTTGAAACCCGTGGAATGGGTACCATGCAATATGACTTCAAAGGGTCTTCATTTGCTCACCGAACCTCTCCAATCCTATCACTGCTGCGTTTATGCCCCTGTACACATGCTTGATTCTCTTTCGGAGACATAGCAATCCATAGGTTTTAAGATACTTACTAGTCAGGTACATTCTTAGGCGTTTTATATGCGGTGTTGAGTCCATTTCGTTGAACAAGGAGTAGCTCTTGTCTATTCCATATTTGACTTAAGGAACTTTATCTGTGCTCATTTCAATCTCTGGTTTTATGCAGCACCCCAACTCACCTTTACCCTTAAGCAAGCATAAGTTGGTTTTCTAAATTTGAGTCCCTGTTCTGTTCTGTAATTCAGTTCCTGTGTAGCCAAGTTTCCATTCCGTGTATTACTGATATCTTATGATGTTTCTTTTTCTGTGTGACTTACTTCAGTTAGAATCATCATACCTGAATCCACTCATTGTGCTGCTAAGGGCCTGATGACACAGATTTCATTGCTGAGTGATATTGCTTTGTAAGTAAATACCACAACTTCTTTATCCATTTTTCACTTTCTGCGATGTTGAACTTGTACTGTAAACGAGGTTCTTGTAAACAGAGCCGTTCCAAACTTTGGGGTGGCTGTGTCTTTTTGATTTTAATTTCCCTAAGCTATAGGACCATAAGTGGAAGTGCCCTAGGTTCTGTTGCTTTGTTTTTTAGATGTTTCAGGAAACACCATACACTTCTCCCAAGTGGTTGTTGGCAATTTACATCCCGCCCATCAGCATAACAAGGCTCCCAGTTCTCCATGGCCTGTCCTGTCTTTCTGGATTTTACACTTTTTTCAGATGGCCCTTTAGACCGGGGGGAAGTGAGACTTCATTGTAGTGCAGATTTCCTTTCCAAGCTTGCTTGGTTGGCCAAAAAGGGCGTATGCGTTTTTTCCTGAATATATTCAGGAAAAAACGCATACGCCCTTTTTGGCCAAGTGCATCATTGTGGACGTTCTGCCTCTTTTCCTATGCTTTCAATGCAATTCCAGTCTACCTCCTGAAATCGGTTTCCTGCAATTCTGCCCCGCTTTCAAGTCCTCTTGGCAGCCTTACTTCAGTCTATTTTGGATGATAGCTGTCATTTATAACTCTGCAGGTTTGTGAATTACAGTGCCCCTGAGCTCCTTTCTTCAACTTGCTTTCTTGTGACCTGGCCGCAACACCGCAGGATGGCTTCAGGCCCTAATCTGGTTCCGGCACGGCACGCTGAGCCTTTGGTTATTTCCTTTTCCTGGTGGGAAATGAGAGTTAAATTTGCCCGTCCAGACACCTCCAGCTAGTCTCTCATTGGTTCTCGCTATTCCTGTTCATCTTCCGCAGAAATTGCAAACTGGGCCAAACAGGAGGTTAAAGGCGCTGACTCTCCAAGTGGGGAGAGTGTTAGTAAAGCGTCTGGAATGTTGCACCCGAGTACCAGGGGAGGAAAACTGAGACATATTTGAACACGTCTCCCGTTCACATGGTTGATCATACTTGGGTTCCACATGCATGTTTTAGCTGAAGGAAGAATACCTTAAACCTGGAGAGTTGAGACCCGTGTAATGGGTACCATGCAATATGACTTCAAAGGGTCTTCATTTGCTCACCGAACCTCTCCAATCCTATCACTGCTGCGTTTATGCCCCTGTACACATGCTTGATTCTCTTTCGGAGACATAGCAATCCATAGGTTTTAAGATACTTACTAGTCAGGTACATTCTTAGGCGTTTAATATGCGGTGTTGAGTCCATTTCGTTGAGCAAGGAGTAGCTCTTGTCTATTCCATATTTGACTTAAGGAACTTTATCTGTGCTCATTTCAATCTCTGGTTTTATGCAGCACCCCAACTCACCTTTCCCCTTAAGCAAGCATAAGTTGTTTTTCTAAATTTGAGACCCTGTTCTGTTCTGTAATTCATTTCCTGTGTAGCCAAGTTTACATTCCGTGTATTACTGATATCTTATGATGTTTCTTTTTCTGTGTGACTTACTTCAGTTAGAATCATCATACCTGAATCCACTCATTGTGCTGCTAAGGGCCTGATGACACAGATTTCATTGCTGAGTGATATTGCTTTGTAAGTAAATACCACATCTTCTTTATCCATTTTTCACTTTCTGCGATGTTGAACTTGTACTGTAAACGAGGTTCTTGTAAACAGAGCCGTTCCAAACTTTGGGGTGGCTGTGTCTTTTTGATTTTAATTTCCCTAAGCTATAGGACCATAAGTGGAAGTGCCCTAGGTTCTGTTGCTTTGTTTTTTAGATGTTTCAGGAAACACCATACACTTCTCCCGAGTGGTTGTTGGCAATTTACATCCCGCCCATCAGCATAACAAGGCTCCCAGTTCTCCATGGCCTGTCCTGCCTTTCTGGATTTTACACTTTTTTCAGATGGCCCTTTTGACCGGGGGGAAGTGAGACTTCATTGTAGTGCAGATTTCCTTTGCAAGCTTGCTTGGTTGGCCAAAAAGGGCGTATGCGTTTTTTCCTGAATATATTCAGGAAAAAACGCATACGCCCTTTTTGGCCAAGTGCATCATTGTGGACGTTCTGCCTCTTTTCCTATGCTTTCAATGCAATTCCAGTCTACCTCCTGAAATCGGTTTCCTGCAATTCTGCCCCGCTTTCAAGTCCTATTGGCAGCCTTACTTCAGTCTATTTTGGATGATAGCTGTCATTTATAACTCTGCAGGTTTGTGAATTACAGTGCCCCTGAGCTCCTTTCTTCAACTTGCTTTCTTGTGACCTGGCCGCAACACCGCAGGATGACTTCAGGCCCTAATCTGGTTCCGGCACGGCACGCTGAGCCTTTGGTTATTTCCTTTTCCTGGTGGGAAATGAGAGTTAAATTTGCCCGTCCAGACACCTCCAGCTAGTCTCTCATTGGTTCTCGCTATTCCTGTTCATCTTCCACAGAAATTTGAAACTGGGCCAAACAGGAGGTTAAAGGTGCTGACTCTCCAAGTGGGGAGAGTGTTAGTAAAGCGTCTGGAATGTTGCACCCGAGTACCAGGGGAGGAAAACTGAGACATATTTGAACACGTCTCCCGTTCACATGGTTGATCATACTTGGGTTCCACATGCATGTTTTAGCTGAAGGAAGAATACCTTAAACCTGGGTAGTTGAAACCCGTGTAATGGGTACCATGCAATATGACTTCAAAGGGTCTTCATTTGCTCACCGAACCTCTCCAATCCTATCACTGCTGCGTTTATGCCCCTGTACACATGCTTGATTCTCTTTCGGAGACATAGCAATCCATAGGTTTTAAGATACTTACTAGTCAGGTACATTCTTAGGCGTTTAATATGCGGTGTTGAGTCCATTTCGTTGAGCAAGGAGTAGCTCTTGTCTATTCCATATTTGACTTAAGGAACTTTATCTGTGCTCATTTCAATCTCTGGTTTTATGCAGCACCCCAACTCACCTTTCCCCTTAAGCAAGCATAAGTTGTTTTTCTAAATTTGAGACCCTGTTCTGTTCTGTAATTCAGTTCCTGTGTAGCCAAGTTTACATTCCGTGTATTACTGATATCTTATGATGTTTCTTTTTCTGTGTGACTTACTTCAGTTAGAATCATCATACCTGAATCCACTCATTGTGCTGCTAAGGGCCTGATGACACAGATTTCATTGCTGAGTGATATTGCTTTGTAAGTAAATACCACAACTTCTTTATCCATTTTTCACTTTCTGCGATGTTGAACTTGTACTGTAAACGAGGTTCTTGTAAACAGAGCCGTTCCAAACTTTGGGGTGGCTGTGTCTTTTTGATTTTAATTTCCCTAAGCTATAGGACCATAAGTGGAAGTGCCCTAGGTTCTGTTGCTTTGTTTTTTAGATGTTTCAGGAAACACCATACACTTCTCCCGAGTGTCTGTTGGCAATTTACATCCCGCCCATCAGCATAACATGGTTCCCAGTTCTCAATGGCCTGTTGCCTTTCTGGATTTTACACTTTATTCAGATGGCCCTTTTGACCGGGGGGAAGTGAGACTTCATTGTAGTGCAGATTTCCTTTGCAAGCTTGCTTGGTTGGCCAAAAAGGGCGTATGCGTTTTTTCCTGAATATATTCAGGAAAAAACGCATACGCCCTTTTTGGCCAAGTGCATCATTGTGGACGTTCTGCCTCTTTTCCTATGCTTTCAATGCAATTCCAGTCTACCTCCTGAAATCGGTTTCCTGCAATTCTGCCCCGCTTTCAAGTCCTCTTGGCAGCCTTACTTCAGTCTATTTTTGGACGATAGCTGTCATTTATAACTCTGCAGGTTTGTGAATTACAGTGCCCCTGAGCTCCTTTCTTCAACTCGCTTTCTTGTGACCTGGCCGCAACACCGCAGGATGGCTTCAGGCCCTAATCTGGTTCCGGCCCGGCATGCTGAGCCTTTGGTTATTTCCTCTTCCTGGTGGGAAATGAGAGTTAAATTTGCCCGTCCAGACACCTCCAGCTAGTCTCTCATTGGTTCTCGCTATTCCTGTTCATCTTCCGCAGAAATTGCAAACTGGGCCAAACAGGAGGTTAAAGGCGCTGACTCTCCAAGTGGGGAGAGTGTTAGTAAAGCGTCTGGAATGTTGCACCCGAGTACCAGGGGAGGAAAACTGAGACATATTTGAACACGTCTCCCGATCACATGGTTGATCATACTCTAGGTTCCACATGCATGTTTTAGCTGAAGGAAGAATACCTTAAACCTGGGTAGTTGAAACCCGTGGAATGGGTACCATGCAATATGACTTCAAAGGGTCTTCATTTGCTCACCGAACCTCTCCAATCCTATCACTGCTGCGTTTATGCCCCTGTACACATGCTTGATTCTCTTTCGGAGACATAGCAATCCATAGGTTTTAAGATACTTACTAGTCAGGAACATTCTTAGGCGTTTAATATGGGGTGTTGAGTCCATTTCGTTGAGCAAGGAGTAGCTCTTGTCTATTCCATATTTGGCTTAAGGAACTTTATCTGTGCTCATTGCAATCTCTGGTTTTATGCAGCACCCCAACTCACCTTTACCCTTAAACAAGAATAAGTTGGTTTTCTAAATTTGAGACCCTGTTCTGTTCTGTAATTCAGTTCCTGTGTAGCCAAGTTTACATTCCGTGTATTACTGATATCTTATGATGTTTCTTTTTCTGTGTGACTTATTTCAGTTAGAATCATCATACCTGAATCCACTCATTGTGCTGCTAAGGGCCTGATGACACAGATTTCATTGCTGAGTGATATTGCTTTGTAAGTAAATACCACAAATTCTTTATCCATTTTTCACTTTCTGCGATGTTGAACTTGTACTGTAAACGAGGTTCTTGTAAACAGAGCCGTTCCAAACTTTGGGGTGGCTGTGTCTTTTTGATTTTAATTTCCCTAAGCTATAGGACCATAAGTGGAAGTGCCCTAGGTTCTGTTGCTTTGTTTTTTAGATGTTTCAGGAAACACCATACACTTCTCCCGAGTGGTTGTTGGCAATTTACATCCCGCCCATCAGCATAACAAGGCTCCCAGTTCTCCATGGCCTGTCCTGCCTTTCTGGATTTTACACTTTTTTCAGATGGCCCTTTTGACCGGGGGGAAGTGAGACTTCATTGTAGTGCAGATTTCCTTTGCAAGCTTGCTTGGTTGGCCAAAAAGGGCGTATGCGTTTTTTCCTGAATATATTCAGGAAAAAACGCATACGCCCTTTTTGGCCAAGTGCATCATTGTGGACGTTCTGCCTCTTTTCCTATGCTTTCAATGCAATTCCAGTCTACCTCCTGAAATCGGTTTCCTGCAATTCTGCCCCGCTTTCATGTCCTCTTGGCAGCCTTACTTCAGTATATTTTTGGACGATAGCTGTCATTTATAACTGCAGGTTTGTGAATTACAGTGCCCCTGAGCTCCTTTCTTCAACTCGGTTTCTTTTGAGCTGGCCGTAACACCGCAGGATGGCTTCAGGCACTAATCTGGTTCCGGTACGGAACGCTGAGCCTTTGGTTATTTCCTCTTCCTGTTGCGAAATGAGAGTTAAATTTGCCCGTCCAGAAACCTCCAGCTAGCCTCTCATTGGTTCTCGCTATTCCTGTTCATCTTCCGCAGAAATTGCAAACTGTGCCAAACAGGAGGTTAAAGGCGCTGACTCTCCAAGTGGGGACAGTGTTAGTAAAGCGTCTGGAATGTTGCACCCGAGTACCAGGGGAGGAAAACTGAGACATATTTGAACACGTCTCCCGATCACATGGTTGATCATACTCTGGGTTCCACATGCATGTTTTAGCTGAAGGAAGAATACCTAAAACCTGGGTAGTTGAAACCCGTGGAATGGGTACCATGCAATATGACTTCAAAGGGTCTTCATTTGCTCACCGAACCTCTCCAATCCTATCACTGCTGCGTTTATGCCCCTGTACACATGTTTGATTCTCTTTCGGAGACATAGCAATCCATAGGTTTTAAGATACTTACTAGTCAGGTACATTCTTAGGCGTTTAATATGCGGTGTTGAGTCCATTTCGTTGAGCAAGGAGTAGCTCTTGTCTATTCCATATTTGACTTAAGGAACTTTATCTGTGCTCATTTCAATCTCTGGCTTTATGCAGCAACCCAACTCACCTTTCCCCTTAAGCAAGCATAAGTTGGTTTTCTAAATTTGAGAACCTTTTCTGTTTTGGAATTCAGTTCCTGTGTAGCCAAGTTTACATTCCGTGTATTACTGATATCTTATGATGTTTCTTTTTCTGTGTGACTTATTTCAGTTAGAATCATCGTACCTGAATCTACTCATTATGCTGCTACGGGCCTGATGACATAGATTTCATTGCTGAGTGATACTGCATTGTACGTAAGTACCACAAGTTCTTTATCCATTTTTCACTTTCTGCGATGTTGAACTTGTACTGTAAACGAGGTTCTTGTAAACAGAGGCGTCCCAAACTTTGGGGTGGCTGTGTCTTTTTGATTTTAATTTCCCTAAGCTATAGGACCATAAGTGGAAGTGCCCTAGGCTCTGTTGCTTTGTTTTTTAGATGTTTCAGGAAACACCATACACTTCTCCCGAGTGTCTGTTGGCAATTTACATCCCGCCCATCAGCATAACAAGGCTCCCAGTTCTCAATGGCCTGTTGCCTTTCTGGATTTTACACTTTTTTCAGATGGCCCTTTTGACCGGGGGGAAGTGAGACTTCATTGTAGTGCAGATTTCCTTTGCAAGCTTGCTTGGTTGGCCAAAAAGGGCGTATGCGTTTTTTCCTGAATATATTCAGGAAAAAACGCATATGCCCTTTTTGGCCAAGTGCATCATTGTGGACGTTCTGCCTCTTTTCCTATGCTTTCAATGCAATTCCAGTCTACCTTCTGAAATCGGTTTCCTGCAATTCTGCCCCGCTTTCATGTCCTCTTGGCAGCCTTACTTCAGTCTATTTTTGGACGATAGCTGTCATTTATAACTCTGCAGGTTTGTGAATTACAGTGCCCCTGAGCTCCTTTCTTCAACTCGCTTTCTTGTGACCTGGCCGCAACACCGCAGGATGGCTTCAGGCCCTAATCTGCTTCCGGCCCGGCATGCTGAGCCTTTGGTTAATTCCTCTTCCTGGTGGGAATTGAGAGTTAAATTTGCCCGTTCAGACACCTCCAGCTAGTCTCTCATTGGTTCTCGCTATTCCTGTTCATCTTCCGCAGAAATTGCAAACTGGGCCAAACAGGAGGTTAAAGGGACTGACTCTCCAAGTCGGGAGAGTGTTAGTAAAGCGTCTGGAATGTTGCACCCGAGTACCAGGGGAGGAAAACTGGGACATATTTGAACACGTCTACCGTTCACATGGTTGATCATACTCTGGGATCCACATGCATGTTTTAGCTGAAGGAAGAATACCTTAAACCTGGAGAGTTGAGACCCGTGGAATGGGTACCATGCAATATGACTTCAAGGGTCTTCATTTGCTCACCGAACCTCTCCAATCCTATCACTGCTGCGTTTATGCCCCTGTACACATGCTTGATTCTCTTTCGGAGACATAGCAATCCATAGGTTTTTAAGATACTTACTAGTCAGGTACATTCTTAGGCGTTTAATATGCGGTGTTGAGTCCATTTCGTTGAGCAAGGAGTAGCTCTTGTCTATTCCATATTTGACTTAAGGAACTTTATCTGTGCTCATTTCAATCTCTGGTTTTATGCAGCACCCCAACTCACCTTTACCCTTAAGCAAGCATAAGTTGGTTTTCTAAATTTGAGACCCTGTTCTGTTCTGTAATTCAGTTCCTGTGTAGCCAAGTTTACATTCCGTGTATTACTGATATCTTATGATGTTTCTTTTTCTGTGTGACTTACTTCAGTTAGAATCATCATACCTGAATCCACTCATTGTGCTGCTAAGGGCCTGATGACACAGATTTCATTGCTGAGTGATATTGCTTTGTAAGTAAATACCACAACTTCTTTATCCATTTTTCACTTTCTGCGATGTTGAACTTGTACTGTAAACGAGGTTCTTGTAAACAGAGCCTTTCCAAACTTTGGGGTAGCTGTGTCTTTTTGATTTTAATTTCCCTAAGCTATAGGACCATAAGTGGAAGTGCCCTAGGTTCTGTTGCTTTGTTTTTTAGATGTTTCAGGAAACACCATACACTTCTCCCGAGTGGTTGTTGGCAATTTACATCCCGCCCATCAGCATAACAAGGCTCCCAGTTCTCCATGGCCTGTCCTGCCTTTCTGGATTTTACACTTTTTTCAGATGGCCCTTTTGACCGGGGGGAAGTGAGACTTCATTGTAGTGCAGATTTCCTTTGCAAGCTTGCTTGGTTGGCCAAAAAGGGCGTATGCGTTTTTTCCTGAATATATTCAGGAAAAAACGCATACGCACTTTTTGGCCTAGTGCATCATTGTGGACGTTCTGCCTCTTTTCCTATGCTTTCAATGCAATTCCAGTCTACCTCCTGAAATCGGTTTCCTGCAATTCTGCCCTGCTTTCAAGTCTTCTTGGCAGCCTTACTTCAGTCTATTTTTGGACGATAGCTGTCATTTATAACTCTGCAGGTTTGTGAATTACAGTGCCCCTGAGCTCCTTTCTTCAACTCGCTTTCTTGTGACCTGGCCGCAACACCGCAGGATGGCTTCAGGCCCTAATCTGGTTCCGGCACGGCACGCTGAGCCTTTCGTTATTTCCTCTTCCTGGTGGGAAATGAGAGTTAAATTTGCCCGTCCAGACACCTCCAGCTAGTCTCTCATTGGTTCTCGCTATTCCTGTTCATCTTCCGCAGAAATTTCAAACTGGGCCAAACAGGAGGTTAAAGGCGCTGACTCTCCAAGTGGGGAGAGTGTTAGTAAAGTGTCTGGAATGTTGCACCCGAGTACCAGGGGAGGAAAACTGAGACATATTTGAACACGTCTCCCGTTCACATGGTTGATCATACTTGGGTTCCACATGCATGTTTTAGCTGAAGGAAGAATACCTTAAACCTGGAGAGTTCAGACCCGTGTAATGGGTACCATGGAATATGACTTCAAAGGGTCTTCATTTGCTCACCGAACCTCTCCAATCCTATCACTGCTGCGTTTATGCCCCTGTACACATGCTTGATTCTCTTTCGGAGACATAGCAATCCATAGGTTTTAAGATACTTACTAGTCAGGTACATTCTTAGGCGTTTAATATGCGGTGTTGAGTCCATTTCTTTGAGCAAGGAGTAGCTCTTGTCTATTCCATATTTGGCTTAAGGAACTTTATCTGTGCTCATTTCAATCTCTGGTTTTATGCAGCACCCCAACTCACCTTTCCCCTTAAGCAAGCATAAGTTGGTTTTCTAAATTTGAGAACCTGTTCTGTTCTGTAATTCAGTTCCTGTGTAGCCAAGTTTACATTCCGTGTATTACTGATATCTTATGATGTTTCTTTTTCTGTGTGACTTATTTCAGTTAGAATCATCGTACCTGAATCTACTCATTATGCTGCTACGGGCCTGATGACATAGATTTCATTGCTGAGTGATACTGCATTGTACGTAAGTACCACAAGTTCTTTATCCATTTTTCACTTTCTGCGATGTTGAACTTGTACTGTAAACGAGGTTCTTGTAAACAGAGGCTTCCCAAACTTTGGGGTGGCTGTGTCTTTTTGATTTTAATTTCCCTAAGCTATAGGACCATACGTGGAAGTGCCCTAGGCTCTGTTGCTTTGTTTTTTAGATGTTTCAGGAAACACCATACACTTCTCCCGAGTGTCTGTTGGCAATTTACATCCCGCCCATCAGCATAACAAGGCTCCCAGTTCTCAATGGCCTGTTGCCTTTCTGGATTTTACACTTTTTTCAGATGGCCCTTTTGACGGGGGGGAAGTGAGACTTCATTGTAGTGCAGATTTCCTTTGCAAGCTTGCTTGGTTGGCCAAAAAGGGCGTATGCGTTTTCTCCTGAATATATTCAGGAAAAAACGCATACGCCCTTTTTGGCCAAGTGCATCATTGTGGACGTTCTGCCTCTTTTCCTATGCTTTCAATGCAATTCCAGTCTACCTCCTGAAATCGGTTTCCTGCAATTCTGCCCCGCTTTCAAGTCCTCTTGGCAGCCTTACTTCAGTCTATTTTTGGACGATAGCTGTCATTTATAACTCTGCAGGTTTGTGAATTACAGTGCCCCTGAGCTCCTTTCTTCAACTCGCTTTCTTGTGACCTGGCCGCAACACCGCAGGATGGCTTCAGGCCCTAATCTGGTTCCGGCCCGGCATGCTGAGCCTTTGGTTAATTCCTCTTCCTGGTGGGAAATGAGAGTTAAATTTGCCCGTCCAGACACCTCCAGCTAGCCTCTCATTGGTTCTCGCTATTCCTGTTCATCTTCCGCAGAAATTGCAAACTGCGCCAAACAGGAGGTTAAAGGCGCTGACTCTCCAAGTGGGGAGAGTGTTAGTAAAGCGTCTGGAATGTTGCACCCGAGTACCAGGGGAGGAAAACTGAGACATATTTGAACACATCTCCCGTTCACATGGTTGATCATACTTGGGTTCCACATGCATGTTTTAGCTGAAGGAAGAATACCTTAAACCTGGAGAGTTGAGACCCGTGTAATGGGTACCATGCAATATGACTTCAAAGGGTCTTCATTTGCTCACCGAACCTCTCCAATCCTATCACTGCTGCGTTTATGCCCCTGTACACATGCTTGATTCTCTTTCGGAGACATAGCAATCCATAGGTTTTACGATACTTACTAGTCAGGTACATTCTTAGGCGTTTAATATGCGGTGTTGAGTCCATTTCGTTGAGCAAGGAGTAGCTCTTGTCTATTCCATATTTGACTTAAGGAACTTTATCTGTGCTCATTTCAATCTCTGGTTTTATGCAGCACCCCAACTCACCTTTACCCTTAAGCAAGCATAAGTTGGTTTTCTAAATTTGAGACCCTGTTCTGTTCTGTAATTCAGTTCCTGTGTAGCCAAGTTTACATTCCGTGTATTACTGATATCTTATGATGTTTCTTTTTCTGTGTGACTTATTTCAGTTAGAATCATCATACCTGAATCCACTCATTGTGCTGCTAAGGGCCTGATGACACAGATTTCATTGCTGAGTGATATTGCTTTGTAAGTGAATACCACAACTTCTTTATCCATTTTTCACTTTCTGCGATGTTGAACTTGTACTGTAAACGAGGTTCTTGTAAACAGAGGCGTCCCAAACTTTGGGGTGGCTGTGTCTTTTTGATTTTAATTTCCCTAAGCTATAGGACCATAAGTGGCAGTGCCCTAGGCTCTGTTGCTTTGTTTTTTAGATGTTTCAGGAAACACCATACACTTTTCCCGAGTGTCTGTTGGCAATTTACATCCCGCCCATCAGCATAACAAGGCTCCCAGTTCTCAATGGCCTGTTGCCTTTCTGGATTTTACACTTTTTTCAGATGGCCCTTTTGACCGGTGGGAAGTGAGACTTCATTGTAGTGCAGATTTCCTTTGCAAGCTTGCTTGGTTGGCCAAAAAGGGCATATGCGTTTTTTACTGAATATATTCAGGAAAAAACGCATACGCCCTTTTTGGCCAAGTGCATCATTGTGGACGTTCTGCCTCTTTTCCTATGCTTGCAATGCAATTCCAGTCTACCTCCTGAAATCGGTTTCCTGCAATTCTGCCCCGCTTTCAAGTCCTCTTGGCAGCCTTACTTCAGTCTATTTTTGGACGATAGCTGTCATTTATAACTCTGCAGGTTTGTGAATTACAGTGCCCCTGAGCTCCTTTCTTCAACTCGCTTTCTTGTGACCTGGCCGCAACACCGCAGGATGGCTTCAGGCCCTAATCTGCTTCCGGCCCGGCATGCTGAGCCTTTGGTTAATTCCTCTTCCTGGTGGGAATTGAGAGTTAAATTTGCCCGTTCAGACACCTCCAGCTAGTCTCTCATTGGTTCTCGCTATTCCTGTTCATCTTCCGCAGAAATTGCAAACTGGGCCAAACAGGAGGTTAAAGGGACTGACTCTCCAAGTCGGGAGAGTGTTAGTAAAGCGTCTGGAATGTTGCACCCGAGTACCAGGGGAGGAAAACTGAGACATATTTGAACACGTCTACCGTTCACATGGTTGATCATACTCTGGGATCCACATGCATGTTTTAGCTGAAGGAAGAATACCTTAAACCTGGAGAGTTGAGACCCGTGGAATGGGTACCATGCAATATGACTTCAAAGGGTCTTCATTTGCTCACCGAACCTCTCCAATCCTATCACTGCTGCGTTTATGCCCCTGTACACATGCTTGATTCTCTTTCGGAGACATAGCAATCCATAGGTTTTTAAGATACTTACTAGTCAGGTACATTCTTAGGCGTTTAATATGCGGTGTTGAGTCCATTTCGTTGAGCAAGGAGTAGCTCTTGTCTATTCCATATTTGACTTAAGGAACTTTATCTGTGCTCATTTCAATCTCTGGTTTTATGCAGCACCCCAACTCACCTTTACCCTTAAGCAAGCATAAGTTGGTTTTCTAAATTTGAGACCCTGTTCTGTTCTGTAATTCGGTTCCTGTGTAGCCAAGTTTACATTCCGTGTATTACTGATATCTTATGATGTTTCTTTTTCTGTGTGACTTACTTCAGTTAGAATCATCATACCTGAATCCACTCATTGTGCTGCTAAGGGCCTGATGACACAGATTTCATTGCTGAGTGATATTGCTTTGTAAGTAAATACCACAACTTCTTTATCCATTTTTCACTTTCTGCGATGTTGAACTTGTACTGTAAACGAGGTTCTTGTAAACAGAGCCTTTCCAAACTTTGGGGTAGCTGTGTCTTTTTGATTTTAATTTCCCTAAGCTATAGGACCATAAGTGGAAGTGCCCTAGGTTCTGTTGCTTTGTTTTTTAGATGTTTCAGGAAACACCATACACTTCTCCCGAGTGGTTGTTGGCAATTTACATCCCGCCCATCAGCATAACAAGGCTCCCAGTTCTCCATGGCCTGTCCTGCCTTTCTGGATTTTACACTTTTTTCAGATGGCCCTTTTGACCGGGGGGAAGTGAGACTTCATTGTAGTGCAGATTTCCTTTGCAAGCTTGCTTGGTTGGCCAAAAAGGGCGTATGCGTTTTTTCCTGAATATATTCAGGAAAAAACGCATACGCCCTTTTTGGCCTAGTGCATCATTGTGGACGTTCTGCCTCTTTTCCTATGCTTTCAATGCAATTCCAGTCTACCTCCTGAAATCGGTTTCCTGCAATTCTGCCCTGCTTTCAAGTCTTCTTGGCAGCCTTACTTCAGTCTATTTTTGGACGATAGCTGTCATTTATAACTCTGCAGGTTTGTGAATTACAGTGCCCCTGAGCTCCTTTCTTCAACTCGCTTTCTTGTGACCTGGCCGCAACACCGCAGGATGGCTTCAGGCCCTAATCTGGTTCCGGCACGGCACGCTGAGCCTTTCGTTATTTCCTCTTCCTGGTGGGAAATGAGAGTTAAATTTGCCCGTCCAGACACCTCCATCTAGTCTCTCATTGGTTCTCGCTATTCCTGTTCATTTTCCGCAGAAATTTCAAACTGGGCCAAACAGGAGGTTAAAGGCGCTGACTCTCCAAGTGGGGAGAGTGTTAGTAAAGCGTCTGGAATGCTGCACCCGAGTACCAGGGGAGGAAAACTGAGACATATTTGAACACGTCTCCCGTTCACATGGTTGATCATACTTGGGTTCCACATGCATGTTTTAGCTGAAGGAAGAATACCTTAAACCTGGAGAGTTCAGACCCGTGTAATGGGTACCATGGAATATGACTTCAAAGGGTCTTCATTTGCTCACCGAAACTCTCCAATCCTATCACTGCTGCGTTTATGCCCCTGTACACATGCTTGATTCTCTTTCGGAGACATAGCAATCCATAGGTTTTAAGATACTTACTAGTCAGGTACATTCTTAGGCGTTTAATATGCGGTGTTGAGTCCATTTCTTTGAGCAAGGAGTAGCTCTTGTCTATTCCATATTTGGCTTAAGGAACTTTATCTGTGCTCATTTCAATCTCTGGTTTTATGCAGCACCCCAACTCACCTTTCCCCTTAAGCAAGCATAAGTTGGTTTTCTAAATTTGAGAACCTGTTCTGTTCTGTAATTCAGTTCCTGTGTAGCCAAGTTTACATTCCGTGTATTACTGATATCTTATGATGTTTCTTTTTCTGTGTGACTTATTTCAGTTAGAATCATCGTACCTGAATCTACTCATTATGCTGCTACGGGCCTGATGACATAGATTTCATTGCTGAGTGATACTGCATTGTACGTAAGTACCACAAGTTCTTTATCCATTTTTCACTTTCTGCGATGTTGAACTTGTACTGTAAACGAGGTTCTTGTAAACAGAGGCTTCCCAAACTTTGGGGTGGCTGTGTCTTTTTGATTTTAATTTCCCTAAGCTATAGGACCATAAGTGGAAGTGCCCTAGGTTCTGTTGCTTTGTTTTTTAGATGTTTCAGGAAACACCATACACTTCTCCCTAGTGTCTGTTGGCAATTTACATCCCGCCCATCAGCATAACAAGGCTCCCAGTTCTCAATGGCCTGTTGCCTTTCTGGATTTTACACTTTTTTCAGATGGCCCTTTTGACGGGGGGGAAGTGAGACTTCATTGTAGTGCAGATTTCCTTTGCAAGCTTGCTTGGTTGGCCAAAAAGGGCGTATGCGTTTTCTCCTGAATATATTCAGGAAAAAACGCATACGCCCTTTTTGGCCAAGTGCATCATTGTGGACGTTCTGCCTCTTTTCCTATGCTTTCAATGCAATTCCAGTCTACCTCCTGAAATCGGTTTCCTGCAATTCTGCCCCGCTTTCAAGTCCTCTTGGCAGCCTTACTTCAGTTTATTTTTGGACGATAGCTGTCATTTATAACTGTGCAGGTTTGTGAATTACAGTGCCCCTGAGCTCCTTTCTTCAACTCGCTTTCTTGTGACCTGGCCGCAACACCGCAGGATGGCTTCAGGCCCTAATCTGGTTCCGGTACGGCACGCTGAGCCTTTGGTTATTTCCTCTTCCTGGTGGGAAATGAGAGTTAAATTTGCCCGTCCAGACACCTCCAGCTAGCCTCTCATTGGTTCTCGGTATTCCTGTTCATCTTCCGCAGAAATTGCAAACTGGGCCAAACAGGAGGTTAAAGGCGCTGACTCTCCAAGTGGGGAGAGTGTTAGTAAAGCGTCTGGAATGTTGCACCCGAGTATCAGGGGAGGAAAACTGAGACATATTTGAACACGTCTCCCGTTCACATGGTTGATCATACTTGGGTTCCACATGCATGTTTTAGCTGAAGGAAGAATACCTTAAACCTGGAGAGGTGAGACCCGCGGAATTGGTACCATGCAATATGACTTCAAAGGGTCTTCATTTGCTCACCGAACCTCTCCAATCCTATCACTGCTGCGTTTATGCCCCTGTACACATGCTTGATTCTCTTTTGGAGACATAGCAATCCATAGGTTTTACAATACTTACTAGTCAGGTACATTCTTAGGCGTTTAATATGGGGTGTTGAGTCCATTTCGTTGAGCAAGGAGTAGCTCTTGTCTATTGCATATTTGACTTAAGGAACTTTATCTGTGCTCATTTCAATCTCTGGTTTTATGCAGCACCCCAACTCACCTTTACCCTTAAGCAAGCATAAGTTGGTTTTCTAAATTTGAGACGCTGTTCTGTTCTGTAATTCAGTTCCTGTGTAGCCAAGTTTCCATTCCGTGTATTACTGATATCTTATGATGTTTCTTTTTCTGTGTGACTTATTTCAGTTAGAATCATCATACCTGAATCCACTCATTGTGATGCTAAGGGCCTGATGACATAGATTTCATTGCTGAGTGATATTGCTTTGTAAGTAAATACCACAACTTCTTTATCCATTTTTCACTTTCTGCGATGTTGAACTTGTACTGTAAACGAGGTTCTTGTAAACAGAGGCGTCCCAAACTTTGGGGTGGCTGTGTCTTTTTGATTTTAATTTCCCTAAGCTATAGGACCATAAGCGGCAGTGCCCTAGGCTCTGTTGCTTTGTTTTTTAGATGTTTCAGGAAACACCATACACTTCTCCCGAGTGGTTGTTGGCAATTTACATCCCGCCCATCAGCATAACAAGGCTCCCAGTTCTCCATGGCCTGTCCTGCCTTTCTGGATTTTACACTTTTTTCAGATGGCCCTTTTGACCGGGGGGAAGTGAGACTTCATTGTAGTGCAGATTTCCTTTGCAAGCTTGCTTGGTTGGCCAAAAAGGGCGTATGCTTTTTTTCCTGAATATATTCAGGAAAAAACGCATACGCCCTTTTTGGCCAAGTGCATCATTGTGGACGTTCTGCCTCTTTTCCTATGCTTTCAATGCAATTCCAGTCTACCTCCTGAAATCGGTTTCCTGCAATTCTGCCCCGCTTTCAAGTCCTCTTGGCAGCCTTACTTCAGTCTATTTTTGGACGATAGCTGTCATTTATAACTCTGCAGGTTTGTGAATTACAGTGCCCCTGAGCTCCTTTCTTCAACTCGCTTTCTTGTGACCTGGCCGCAACACCGCAGGATGGCTTCAGGCCCTAATCTGGTTCCGGCCCGGCACGCTGAGCCTTTGGTTAATTCCTCTTCCTGGTGGGAAATGAGAGTTAAATTTGCCCGTCCAGACACCTCCAGCTAGCCTCTCATTGGTTCTCGGTATTCCTGTTCATCTTCTGCAGAAATTGCAAACTGGGCCAAACAGGAGGTTAAAGGGACTGACTCTCCAAGTGGGGAGAGTGTTAGTAAAGCGTCTGGAATGTTGCACCCGAGTACCAGGGGAGGAAAACTGAGACATATTTGAACACGTCTCCCGATCACATGGTTGATCATACTCTAGGTTCCACATGCATGTTTTAGCTGAAGGAAGAATACCTTAAACCTGGGTAGTTGAAACCCGTGGAATGGGTACCATGCAATATGACTTCAAAGGGTCTTCATTTGCTCACCGAACCTCTCCAATCCTATCACTGCTGCGTTTATGCCCCTGTACACATGCTTGATTCTCTTTTGGCGACATAGCAATCCATAGGTTTTACAATACTTACTAGTCAGGTACATTCTTAGGCGTTTAATATGCGGTGTTGAGTCCATTTCGTTGAGCAAGGAGTAGCTCTTGTCTATTCCATATTTGGCTTAAGGAACTTTATCTGTGCTCATTTCAATCTCTGGTTTTATGCAGCACCCCAACTCACCTTTACCCTTAAGCAAGCATAAGTTGTTTTTCTAAATTTGAGACCCTGTTCTGTTCTGTAATTCAGTTCCTGTGTAGCCAAGTTTCCATTCCGTGTATTACTGATATCTTATGATGTTTCTTTTCTGTGTGACTTATTTCAGTTAGAATCATCATACCTGAATCCACTCATTGTGCTGCTAAGGGCCTGATGACATAGATTTCATTGCTGAGTGATATTGCTTTGTAAGTGAATACCACAACTTCTTTATCCATTTTTCACTTTCTGCGATGTTGAACTTGTACTGTAAACGAGGTTCTTGTAAACAGAGCCGTTCCAAACTTTGGGGTGGCTGTGTCTTTTTGATTTTAATTTCCCTAAGCTATAGGACCATAAGCGGAAGTGCCCTAGGCTCTGTTGCTTTGTTTTTTAGATGTTTCAGGAAACACCATACACTTCTCCCAAGTGTCTGTTGGCAATTTACATCCCGCCCATCAGCATAACATGGTTCCCAGTTCTCAATGGCCTGTTGCCTTTCTGGATTTTACACTTTTTTCAGATGGCCCTTTTGACCGGGGGGAAGTGAGACTTCATTGTAGTGCAGATTTCCTTTGCAAGCTTGCTTGGTTGGCCAAAAAGGGCGTATGCGTTTTTTCCTGAAAGGAAAAAACGCATACGCCCTTTTTGGCCAAGTGCATCATTGTGGACGTTCTGCCTCTTTTCCTATGCTTTCAATGCAATTCCAGTCTACCTCCTGAAATCGGTTTCCTGCAATTCTGCCCCGCTTTCAAGTCCTCTTGGCAGCCTTACTTCAGTCTATTTTTGGACGATAGCTGTCATTTATAACTCTGCAGGTTTGTGAATTACAGTGCCCCTGAGCTCCTTTCTTCAACTCGCTTTCTTGTGACCTGGCCGCAACACCGCAGGATGGCTTCAGGCCCTAATCTGGTTCCGGCCCGGCATGCTGAGCCTTTGGTTAATTCCTCTTCCTGGTGGGAAATGAGAGTTAAATTTGCCCGTCCAGACACCTCCAGCTAGCCTCTCATTGGTTCTCGCTATTCCTGTTCATCTTCCGCAGAAATTCCAAACTGGGCCAAACAGGAGGTTAAAGGCGCTGACTCTCCAAGTGGGGAGAGTGTTAGTAAAGCGTCTGGAATGTTGCACCCGAGTACCAGGGGAGGAAAACAGACATATTTGAACACGTCTCCCGATCACATGGTTGATCATACTTGGGTTCCACATGCATGTTTTAGCTGAAGGAAGAATACCTTAAACCTGGAGAGTTGAGACCCGTGTAATGGGTACCATGCAATATGACTTCAAAGGGTCTTCATTTGCTCACCGAACCTCTCCAATCCTATCACTGCTGCGTTTATGCCCCTGTACACATGCTTGATTCTCTTTTGGAGACATAGCAATCCATAGGTTTTAAGATTCTTACTAGTCAGGTACTTTCTTAGGCGTTTAATATGCGGTGTTGAGTCCATTTCGTTGAGCAAGGAGTAGCTCTTCTCTATTTCATATTTGACTTAAGGAACTTTATCTGTGCTCATTTCAATCTCTGGTTTTATGCAGCACCCCAACTCACCTTTACCCTTAAGCAAGCATAAGTTGGTTTTCTAAATTTGAGACCCTGTTCTGTTCTGTAATTCAGTTCCTGTGTAGCCAAGTTTCCATTCCGTGTATTACTGATATCTTATGATGTTTCTTTTTCTGTGTGACTTATTTCAGTTAGAATCATCATACCTGAATCCACTCATTGTGCTGCTAAGGGCCTGATGACATAGATTTCATTGCTGAGTGATATTGCTTTGTAAGTAAATACCACAACTTCTTTATCCATTTTTCACTTTCTGCGATGTTGAACTTGTACTGTAAACGAGGTTCTTGTAAACAGAGGCGTCCCAAACTTTGGGGTGGCTGTGTCTTTTTGATTTTAATTTCCCTAAGCTATAGGACCATAAGTGGCAGTGCCCTAGGCTCTGTTGCTTTGTTTTTTAGATGTTTCAGGAAACACCATACACTTCTCCCGAGTGTCTCTTGGCAATTTACATCCCGCCCATCAGCATAACAAGGCTCCCAGTTCTCCATGGCCTGTCCTGCCTTTCTGGATTTTACACTTTTTTCAGATGGCCCTTTTGACCGGGGGGAAGTGAGACTTCATAGTAGTGCAGATTTCCTTTGCAAGCTTGCTTGGTTGGCCAAAAAGGGCGTATGCGTTTTTTCCTGAATATATTCAGGAAAAAACGCATACGCCCTTTTTGGCCAAGTGCATCATTGTGGACGTTCTGCCTCTTTTCCTATGCTTTCAATGCAATTCCAGTCTACCTCCTGAAATCGGTTTCCTGCAATTCTGCCCCGCTTTCAAGTCCTCTTGGCAGCCTTACTTCAGTCTATTTTTGGACGATAGCTGTCATTTATAACTCTGCAGGTTTGTGAATTACAGTGACCCTGAGCTCCTTTCTTCAACTCGCTTTCTTGTGAGCTGGCCGCAACACCGCAGGATGGCTTCAGGCCCTAATCTGGTTCTGGCCCGGCATGCTGAGTCTTTGGTTAATTCCTCTTCCTGGTGGGAAATGAGAGTTAAATTTGCCCGTCCAGACACCTCCAGCTAGCCTCTCATTGGTTCTCGCTATTCCTGTTCATCTTCCGCAGAAATTGCAAACTGGGCCAAACAGGAGGTTAAAGGCACTGACTCTCCAAGTGGGGAGAGTGTTAGTAAAGTGTCTGGAATGTTGCACCCGAGTACCAGGGGAGGAAAACAGACATATTTGAACACGTCTCCCGATCACATGGTTGATCATACTCTAGGTTCCACATGCATGTTTTAGCTGAAGGAAGAATACCTTAAACCTGGGTAGTTGAAACCCGTGGAATGGGTACCATGCAATATGACTTCAAAGGGTCTTCATTTGCTCACCGAACCTCTCCAATCCTATCACTGCTGCGTTTATGCCCCTGTACACATGCTTGATTCTCTTTCGGAGACATAGCAATCCATAGGTTTTAAGATACTTACAAGTCAGGTACATTCTTAGGTGTTTAATATGCGGTGTTGAGTCCATTTCGTTGAGCAAGGAGTAGCTCTTGTCTATTCCATATTTGGCTTAAGGAACTTTATCTGTGCTCATTTCAATCTCTGGTTTTATGCAGCACCCCAACTCACCTTTACCCTTAAGCAAGCATAAGTTGGTTTTCTAAATTTGAGACCCTGTTCTGTTCTGTAATTCAGTTCCTGTGTAGCCAAGTTTACATTCCGTGTATTACTGATATCTTATGATGTTTCTTTTTCTGTGTGACTTATTTCAGTTAGAATCATCATACCTGAATCCACTCATTGTGATGCTAAGGGCCTGATGACATAGATTTCATTGCTGAGTGATATTGCTTTGTAAGTAAATACCACAACTTCTTTATCCATTTTTCACTTTCTGCGATGTTGAACTTGTACTGTAAACGAGGTTCTTGTAAACAGAGGCGTCCCAAACTTTGGGGTGGCTGTGTCTTTTTGATTTTAATTTCCCTAAGCTATAGGACCATAAGTGGCAGTGCCCTAGGCTCTGTTGCTTTGTTTTTTAGATGTTTCAGGAAACACCATACACTTCTCCAGAGTGGCTGTTGGCAATTTACATCCCGCCCATCAGCATAACAAGGCTCCCAGTTGTCCATGGCCTGTCCTGCCTTTCTGGATTTTACACTTTTTTCAGATGGCCCTTTTGACCGGGGGGAAGTGAGACTTCATTGTAGTGCAGATTTCCTTTGCAAGCTTGCTTGGTTGGCCAAAAAGGGCGTATGCGTTTTTTCCTGAATATATTCAGGAAAAAACGCATACGCCCTTTTTGGCCAAGTGCATCATTGTGGACGTTCTGCCTCTTTTCCTATGCTTTCAATGCAATTCCAGTCTACCTCCTGAAATCGGTTTCCTGCAATTCTGCCCCGCTTTCAAGTCCTCTTGGCAGCCTTACTTCAGTCTATTTTTGGACGATAGCTGTCATTTATAACTCTGCAGGTTTGTGAATTACAGTGCCCCTGAGCTCCTTTCTTCAACTCGCTTTCTTGTGAGCTGGCCGCAACACCGCAGGATGGATTCAGGCCCTAATCTGGTTCCGGCCCGGCATGCTGAGCCTTTGGTTAATTCCTCTTCCTGGTGGGAAATGAGAGTTAAATTTGCCCGTCCAGACACCTCCAGCTAGCCTCTCATTGGTTCTCGCTATTCCTCTTCATCTTCCGCAGAAATTGCAAACTGGGCCAAACAGGAGGTTAAAGGCGCTGACTCTCCAAATTGGGAGAGTGTTAGTAAAGCGTCTGGAATGTTGCACCCGAGTACCAGGGGAGGAAAACTGAGACATATTTGAACACGTCTCCCGATCACATGGTTGATCATACTCTAGGTTCCACATGCATGTTTTAGCTGAAGGAAGAATACCTTAAACCTGGGTAGTTGAAACCCGTGGAATGGGTACCATGCAATATGACTTCAAAGGGTCTTCATTTGCTCACCGAACCTCTCCAATCCTATCACTGCTGCGTTTATGCCCCTGTACACATGCTTGATTCTCTTTCGGAGACATAGCAATCCATAGGTTTTAAGATACTTACAAGTCAGGTACATTCTTAGGTGTTTAATATGCGGTGTTGAGTCCATTTCGTTGAGCAAGGAGTAGCTCTTGTCTATTCCATATTTGGCTTAAGGAACTTTATCTGTGCTCATTTCAATCTCTGGTTTTATGCAGCACCCCAACTCACCTTTACCCTTAAGCAAGCATAAGTTGGTTTTCTAAATTTGAGACCCTGTTCTGTTCTGTAATTCAGTTCCTGTGTAGCCAAGTTTACATTCCGTGTATTACTGATATCTTATGATGTTTCTTTTTCTGTGTGACTTATTTCAGTTAGAATCATCATACCTGAATCCACTCATTGTGATGCTAAGGGCCTGATGACATAGATTTCATTGCTGAGTGATATTGCTTTGTAAGTAAATACCACAACTTCTTTATCCATTTTTCACTTTCTGCGATGTTGAACTTGTACTGTAAACGAGGTTCTTGTAAACAGAGCCGTTCCAAACTTTGGGGTGGCTGTGTCTTTTTGATTTTAATTTCCCTAAGCTATAGGACCATAAGTGGAAGTGCCCTAGGTTCTGTTGCTTTGTTTTTTAGATGTTTCAGGAAACACCATACACTTCTCCCGAGTGGTTGTTGGCAATTTACATCCCGCCCATCAGCATAACAAGGCTCCAAGTTCTCCATGGCCTGTCCTGCCTTTCTGGATTTTACACTTTTTTCAGATGGCCCTTTTGACCGGGGGAAGTGAGACTTCATTGTAGTGCAGATTTCCTTTGCAAGCTTGCTTGGTTGGCCAAAAAGGGCGTATGCGTTTTTTCCTGAATATATTCAGGAAAAAACGCATACGCCCTTTTTGGCCAAGTGCATCATTGTGGACGTTCTGCCTCTTTTCCTATGCTTTCAATGCAATTCCAGTCTACCTCCTGAAATCGGTTTCCTGCAATTCTGCCCCGCTTTCAAGTCCTCTTGGCAGCCTTACTTCAGTCTATTTTTGGACGATAGCTGTCATTTATAACTCTGCAGGTTTGTGAATTACAGTGCCCCTGAGCTCCTTTCTTCAACTCGCTTTCTTGTGAGCTGGCCGCAACACCGCAGGATGGATTCAGGCCCTAATCTGGTTCCGGCCCGGCATGCTGAGCCTTTGGTTAATTCCTCTTCCTGGTGGGAAATGAGAGTTAAATTTGCCCGTCCAGACACCTCCAGCTAGCCTCTCATTGGTTCTCGCTATTCCTCTTCATCTTCCGCAGAAATTGCAAACTGGGCCAAACAGGAGGTTAAAGGCGCTGACTCTCCAAATTGGGAGAGTGTTAGTAAAGCGTCTGGAATGTTGCACCCGAGTACCAGGGGAGGAAAACTGAGACATATTTGAACACGTCTCCCGATCACATGGTTGATCATACTCTAGGTTCCACATGCATGTTTTAGCTGAAGGAAGAATACCTTAAACCTGGGTAGTTGAAACCCGTGGAATGGGTACCATGCAATATGACTTCAAAGGGTCTTCATTTGCTCACCGAACCTCTCCAATCCTATCACTGCTGCGTTTATGCCCCTGTACACATGCTTGATTCTCTTTCGGAGACATAGCAATCCATAGGTTTTAAGATACTTACTAGTCAGGTACATTCTTAGGCGTTTAATATGGGGTGTTGAGTCCATTTCATTGAGCAAGGAGTAGCTCTTGTCTATTCCATATTTGGCTTAAGGAACTTTATCTGTGCTCATTTCAATCTCTGGTTTTATGCAGCACCCCAACTCACCTTTACCCTTAAGCAAGAATAAGTTGGTTTTCTAAATTTGAGACCCTGTTCTGTTCTGTAATTCAGTTCCTGTGTAGCCAAGTTTCCATTCCGTGTATTACTGATATCTTATGATGTTTCTTTTTCTGTGTGACTTATTTCAGTTAGAATCATCATACCTGAATCCACTCATTGTGCTGCTAAGGGCCTGATGACAAAGATTTCATTGCTGAGTGATATTGCTTTGTAAGTAAATACCACAACTTCTTTATCCATTTTTCACTTTCTGCGATGTTGAACTTGTACTGTAAACGAGGTTCTTGTAAACAGAGGCGTTCCAAACTTTGGGGTGGCTGTGTCTTTTTGATTTTAATTTCCCTAAGCTATAGGACCATAAGTGGAAGTGCCCTAGGCTCTGTTGCTTTGTTTTTTAGATGTTTCAGGAAACACCATACACTTCTCCCGAGTGTCTGTTGGCAATTTACATCCCGCCCATCAGCATAACAAGGCTCCCAGTTGTCCATGGCCTGTCCTGCCTTTCTGGATTTTACACTTTTTTCAGATGGCCCTTTTGACCGGGGGGAAGTGAGACTTCATTGTAGTGCAGATTTCCTTTGCAAGCTTGCTTGGTTGGCCAAAAAGGGCGTATGCGTTTTTTCCTGAATATATTCAGGAAAAAACGCATACGCCCTTTTTGGCCAAGTGCATCATTGTGGACGTTCTGCCTCTTTTCCTATGCTTTCAATGCAATTCCAGTCTACCTCCTGAAATCGGTTTCCTGCAATTCTGCCCCGCTTTCAAGTCCTCTTGGCAGCCTTACTTCAGTCTATTTTTGGACGATAGCTGTCATTTATAACTCTGCAGGTTTGTGAATTACAGTGCCCCTGAGCTCCTTTCTTCAACTCGCTTTCTTGTGACCTGGCCGCAACACCGCAGGATGGCTTCAGGCCCTAATCTGGTTCCGGCCCGGCACGCTGAGCCTTTGGTTAATTCCTCTTCCTGGTGGGAAATGAGAGTTAAATTTGCCCGTCCAGACACCTCCAGCTAGCCTCTCATTGGTTCTCGCTATTCCTGTTCATCTTCCGCAGAAATTGCAAACTGGGCCAAACAGGAGGTTAAAGGGACTGACTCTCCAAGTGGGGAGAGTGTTAGTAAAGCGTCTGGAATGTTGCACCCGAGTACCAGGGGAGGAAAACTGAGACATATTTGAACACGTCTCCCGATCACATGGTTGATCATACTCTAGGTTCCACATGCATGTTTTAGCTGAAGGAAGAATACCTTAAACCTGGGTAGTTGAAACCCGTGGAATGGGTACCATGCAATATGACTTCAAAGGGTCTTCATTTGCTCACCGAACCTCTCCAATCCTATCACTGCTGCGTTTATGCCCCTGTACACATGCTTGATTCTCTTTCGGAGACATAGCAATCCATAGGTTTTAAGATACTTACTAGTCAGGTACATTCTTAGGCGTTTAATATGGGGTGTTGAGTCCATTTCATTGAGCAAGGAGTAGCTCTTGTCTATTCCATATTTGGCTTAAGGAACTTTATCTGTGCTCATTTCAATCTCTGGTTTTATGCAGCACCCCAACTCACCTTTACCCTTAAGCAAGAATAAGTTGGTTTTCTAAATTTGAGACCCTGTTCTGTTCTGTAATTCAGTTCCTGTGTAGCCAAGTTTCCATTCCGTGTATTACTGATATCTTATGATGTTTCTTTTTCTGTGTGACTTATTTCAGTTAGAATCATCATACCTGAATCCACTCATTGTGCTGCTAAGGGCCTGATGACAAAGATTTCATTGCTGAGTGATATTGCTTTGTAAGTAAATACCACAACTTCTTTATCAATTTTTCACTTTCTGCGATGTTGAACTTGTACTGTAAACGAGGTTCTTGTAAACAGAGGCGTCCCAAACTTTGGGGTGGCTGTGTCTTTTTGATTTTAATTTCCCTAAGCTATAGGACCATAAGTGGAAGTGCCCTAGGCTCTGTTGCTTTGTTTTTTAGATGTTTCAGGAAACACCATACACTTCTCCCGAGTGTCTGTTGGCAATTTACATCCCGCCCATCAGCATAACAAGGCTCCCAGTTCTCCATGGCCTGTCCTGCCTTTCTGGATTTTACACTTTTTTCAGATGGCCCTTTTGACCGGGGGGAAGTGAGACTTCATTGTAGTGCAGATTTCCTTTGCAAGCTTGCTTGGTTGGCCAAAAAGGGCGTATGCGTTTTTTCCTGAATATATTCAGGAAAAAACGCATATGCCCTTTTTGGCCAAGTGCATCATTGTGGACGTTCTGCCTCTTTTCCTATGCTTTCAATGCAATTCCAGTCTACCTCCTGAAATCGGTTTCCTGCAATTCTGCCCCGCTTTCAAGTCCTCTTGGCAGCCTTACTTCAGTCTATTTTTGGACGATAGCTGTCATTTATAACTCTGCAGGTTTGTGAATTACAGTGCCCCTGAGCTCCTTTCTTCAACTCGCTTTCTTGTGACCTGGCCGCAACACCGCAGGATGGCTTCAGGCCCTAATCTGGTTCCGGCCCGGCACGCTGAGCCTTTGGTTAATTCCTCTTCCTGGTGGGAAATGAGAGTTAAATTTGCCCGTCCAGACACCTCCAGCTAGCCTCTCATTGGTTCTCGCTATTCCTGTTCATCTTCCGCAGAAATTGCAAACTGGGCCAAACAGGAGGTTAAAGGGACTGACTCTCCAAGTGGGGAGAGTGTTAGTAAAGCGTCTGGAATGTTGCACCCGAGTACCAGGGGAGGAAAACTGAGTCATATTTGAACACGTCTCCCGATCACATGGTTGATCATACTCTAGGTTCCACATGCATGTTTTAGCTGAAGGAAGAATACCTTAAACCTGGGTAGTTGAAACCCGTGGAATGGGTACCATGCAATATGACTTCAAAGGGTCTTCATTTGCTCACCGAACCTCTCCAATCCTATCACTGCTGCGTTTATGCCCCTGTACACATGCTTGATTCTCTTCCGGAGACATAGCAATCCATAGGTTTTAAGATACTTACTAGTCAGGTACATTCTTAGGCGTTTAATATGGGGTGTTGAGTCCATTTCGTTGAGCAAGGAGTAGCTCTTGTCTATTCCATATTTGGCTTAAGGAACTTTATCTGTGCTCATTTCAATCTCTGGTTTTATGCAGCACCCCAACTCACCTTTACCCTTAAGCAAGAATAAGTTGGTTTTCTAAATTTGAGACCCTGTTCTGTTCTGTAATTCAGTTCCTGTGTAGCCAAGTTTCCATTCCGTGTATTACTGATATCTTATGATGTTTCTTTTTCTGTGTGACTTATTTCAGTTAGAATCATCATACCTGAATCCACTCATTGTGCTGCTAAGGGCCTGATGACACAGATTTCATTGCTGAGTGATATTGCTTTGTAAGTAAATACCACAACTTCTTTATCCATTTTTCACTTTCTGCGATGTTGAACTTGTACTGTAAACGAGGTTCTTGTAAACAGAGCCGTTCCAAACTTTGGGGTGGCTGTGTCTTTTTGATTTTAATTTCCCTAAGCTATAGGACCATAAGTGGAAGTGCCCTAGGTTCTGTTGCTTTGTTTTTTAGATGTTTCAGGAAACACCATACACTTCTCCCGAGTGGTTGTTGGCAATTTACATCCCGCCCATCAGCATAACAAGGCTCCCAGTTCTCCATGGCCTGTCCTGCCTTTCTGGATTTTACACTTTTTTCAGATGGCCCTTTTGACCGGGGTTAAGTGAGACTTCATTGTAGTGCAGATTTCCTTTGCAAGCTTGCTTGGTTGGCCAAAAAGGGCGTATGCGTTTTTTCCTGAATATATTCAGGAAAAAACGCATACGCCCTTTTTGGCCAAGTGCATCATTGTGGACGTTCTGCCTCTTTTCCTATGCTTTCAATGCAATTCCAGTCTACCTCCTGAAATCGGTTTCCTGCAATTCTGCCCCGCTTTCAAGTCCTCTTGGCAGCCTTACTTCAGTCTATTTTTGGACGATAGCTGTCATTTATAACTCTGCAGGTTTGTGAATTACAGTGCCCCTGAGCTCCTTTCTTCAACTCGCTTTCTTGTGACCTAGCCGCAACACCGCAGGATGGCTTCAGGCCCTAATCTGGTTCCGGCACGGCACGCTGAGCCTTTGGTTATTTCCTCTTCCTGGTGGGAAATGAGAGTTAAATTTGCCCGTCCAGACACCTCCAGCTAGCCTCTCATTGGTTCTCGCTATTCCTGTTCATCTTCCGCAGAAATTGCAAACTGGGCCAAACAGGATGTTAAAGGGACTGACTCTCCAAGTGGGGAGAGTGTTAGTAAAGCGTCTGGAATGTTGCACCCGAGTACCAGGGGAGGAAAACTGAGACATATTTGAACACGTCTCCCGATCACATGGTTGATCATACTCTAGGTTCCACATGCATGTTTTAGCTGAAGGAAGAATACCTTAAACCTGGGTAGTTGAAACCCGTGGAATGGGTACCATGCAATATGACTTCAAAGGGTCTTCATTTGCTCACCGAACCTCTCCAATCCTATCACTGCTGCGTTTATGCCCCTGTACACATGCTTGATTCTCTTTCGGAGACATAGCAATCCATAGGTTTTAAGATACTTACTAGTCAGGTACATTCTTAGGCGTTTAATATGGGGTGTTGAGTCCATTTCATTGAGCAAGGAGTAGCTCTTGTCTATTCCATATTTGGCTTAAGGAACTTTATCTGTGCTCATTTCAATCTCTGGTTTTATGCAGCACCCCAACTCACCTTTACCCTTAAGCAAGAATAAGTTGGTTTTCTAAATTTGAGACCCTGTTCTGTTCTGTAATTCAGTTCCTGTGTAGCCAAGTTTCCATTCCGTGTATTACTGATATCTTATGATGTTTCTTTTTCTGTGTGACTTATTTCAGTTAGAATCATCATACCTGAATCCACTCATTGTGCTGCTAAGGGCCTGATGACAAAGATTTCATTGCTGAGTGATATTGCTTTGTAAGTAAATACCACAACTTCTTTATCAATTTTTCACTTTCTGCGATGTTGAACTTGTACTGTAAACGAGGTTCTTGTAAACAGAGGCGTCCCAAACTTTGGGGTGGCTGTGTCTTTTTGATTTTAATTTCCCTAAGCTATAGGACCATAAGTGGAAGTGCCCTAGGCTCTGTTGCTTTGTTTTTTAGATGTTTCAGGAAACACCATACACTTCTCCCGAGTGTCTGTTGGCAATTTACATCCCGCCCATCAGCATAACAAGGCTCCCAGTTCTCCATGGCCTGTCCTGCCTTTCTGGATTTTACACTTTTTTCAGATGGCCCTTTTGACCAGGGGGAAGTGAGACTTCATTGTAGTGCAGATTTCCTTTGCAAGCTTGCTTGGTTGGCCAAAAAGGGCGTATGCGTTTTTTCCTGAATATATTCAGGAAAAAACGCATATGCCCTTTTTGGCCAAGTGCATCATTGTGGACGTTCTGCCTCTTTTCCTATGCTTTCAATGCAATTCCAGTCTACCTCCTGAAATCGGTTTCCTGCAATTCTGCCCCGCTTTCAAGTCCTCTTGGCAGCCTTACTTCAGTCTATTTTTGGACGATAGCTGTCATTTATAACTCTGCAGGTTTGTGAATTACAGTGCCCCTGAGCTCCTTTCTTCAACTCGCTTTCTTGTGACCTGGCCGCAACACCGCAGGATGGCTTCAGGCCCTAATCTGGTTCCGGCCCGGCACGCTGAGCCTTTGGTTAATTCCTCTTCCTGGTGGGAAATGAGAGTTAAATTTGCCCGTCCAGACACCTCCAGCTAGCCTCTCATTGGTTCTCGCTATTCCTGTTCATCTTCCGCAGAAATTGCAAACTGGGCCAAACAGGAGGTTAAAGGGACTGACTCTCCAAGTGGGGAGAGTGTTAGTAAAGCGTCTGGAATGTTGCACCCGAGTACCAGGGGAGGAAAACTGAGACATATTTGAACACGTCTCCCGATCACATGGTTGATCATACTCTAGGTTCCACATGCATGTTTTAGCTGAAGGAAGAATACCTTAAACCTGGGTAGTTGAAACCCGTGGAATGGGTACCATGCAATATGACTTCAAAGGGTCTTCATTTGCTCACCGAACCTCTCCAATCCTATCACTGCTGCGTTTATGCCCCTGTACACATGCTTGATTCTCTTCCGGAGACATAGCAATCCATAGGTTTTAAGATACTTACTAGTCAGGTACATTCTTAGGCGTTTAATATGGGGTGTTGAGTCCATTTCGTTGAGCAAGGAGTAGCTCTTGTCTATTCCATATTTGGCTTAAGGAACTTTATCTGTGCTCATTTCAATCTCTGGTTTTATGCAGCACCCCAACTCACCTTTACCCTTAAGCAAGAATAAGTTGGTTTTCTAAATTTGAGACCCTGTTCTGTTCTGTAATTCAGTTCCTGTGTAGCCAAGTTTCCATTCCGTGTATTACTGATATCTTATGATGTTTCTTTTTCTGTGTGACTTATTTCAGTTAGAATCATCATACCTGAATCCACTCATTGTGCTGCTAAGGGCCTGATGACACAGATTTCATTGCTGAGTGATATTGCTTTGTAAGTAAATACCACAACTTCTTTATCCATTTTTCACTTTCTGCGATGTTGAACTTGTACTGTAAACGAGGTTCTTGTAAACAGAGCCGTTCCAAACTTTGGGGTGGCTGTGTCTTTTTGATTTTAATTTCCCTAAGCTATAGGACCATAAGTGGAAGTGCCCTAGGTTCTGTTGCTTTGTTTTTTAGATGTTTCAGGAAACACCATACACTTCTCCCGAGTGGTTGTTGGCAATTTACATCCCGCCCATCAGCATAACAAGGCTCCCAGTTCTCCATGGCCTGTCCTGCCTTTCTGGATTTTACACTTTTTTCAGATGGCCCTTTTGACCGGGGTTAAGTGAGACTTCATTGTAGTGCAGATTTCCTTTGCAAGCTTGCTTGGTTGGCCAAAAAGGGCGTATGCGTTTTTTCCTGAATATATTCAGGAAAAAACGCATACGCCCTTTTTGGCCAAGTGCATCATTGTGGACGTTCTGCCTCTTTTCCTATGCTTTCAATGCAATTCCAGTCTACCTCCTGAAATCGGTTTCCTGCAATTCTGCCCCGCTTTCAAGTCCTCTTGGCAGCCTTACTTCAGTCTATTTTTGGACGATAGCTGTCATTTATAACTCTGCAGGTTTGTGAATTACAGTGCCCCTGAGCTCCTTTCTTCAACTCGCTTTCTTGTGACCTAGCCGCAACACCGCAGGATGGCTTCAGGCCCTAATCTGGTTCCGGCACGGCACGCTGAGCCTTTGGTTATTTCCTCTTCCTGGTGGGAAATGAGAGTTAAATTTGCCCGTCCAGACACCTCCAGCTAGCCTCTCATTGGTTCTCGCTATTCCTGTTCATCTTCCGCAGATATTGCAAACTGGGCCAAACAGGAGGTTAAAGGCGCTGACTCTCCAAGTGGGGAGAGTGTTAGTAAAGCGTCTGGAATGTTGCACCCGAGTACCAGGGGAGGAAAACTGAGACATATTTGAACACGTCTCCCTTTCACATGGTTGATCATACTTGGGTTCCACATGCATGTTTTAGCTGAAGGAAGAATACCTTAAACCTCGGTAGTTGAAACCCGTGGAATGGGTACCATGCAATATGACTTCAAAGGGTCTTCATTTGCTCACCGAACCTCTCCAATCCTATCACTGCTGCGTTTATGCCCCTGTACACATGCTTGATTCTCTTTCGGAGACATAGCAATCCATAGGTTTTAAGATACTTACTAGTCAGGTACATTCTTAGGCGTTTAATATGCGGTGTTGAGTCCATTTCGTTGAGCAAGGAGTAGCTCTTGTCTATTCCATATTTGGCCTAAGGAACTTTATCTGTGTTCATTTCAATCTCTGGTTTTATGCAGCACCCCAACTCACCTTTCCCCTTAAGCAAGCATAAGTTGGTTTTCTAAATTTGAGACCCTGTTCTGTTCTGTAATTCAGTTCCTGTGTAGCCAAGTTTCCATTCCGTGTATTACTGATATCTTATGATGTTTCTTTTTCTGTGTGACTTATTTCAGTTAGAATCATCATACCTGAATCCACTCATTGTGCTGCTAATGGCCTGATGACATAGATTTCATTGCTGAGTGATATTGCTTTGTAAGTGAATACCACAAATTCTTTATCCATTTTTCACTTTCTGCGATGTTGAACTTGTACTGTAAACGAGGTTCTTGTAAACAGAGGCGTCCCAAACTTTGGGGTGGCTGTGTCTTTTTGATTTTAATTTCCCTAAGCTATAGGACCATAAGTGGCAGTGCCCTAGGCTCTGTTGCTTTGTTTTTTAGATGTTTCAGGAAACACCATACACTTCTCCCGAGTGTCTGTTGGCAATTTACATCCCGCCCATCAGCATAACAAGGCTCCCAGTTGTCCATGGCCTGTCCTGCCTTTCTGGATTTTACACTTTTTTCAGATGGCCCTTTTGACCGGGGGGAAGTGAGACTTCATTGTAGTGCAGATTTCCTTTGCAAGCTTGCTTGGTTGGCCAAAAAGGGCGTATGCGTTTTTTCCTGAATATATTCAGGAAAAAACGCATACGCCCTTTTTGGCCAACTGCATCATTGTGGACGTTCTGCCTCTTTTCCTATGCTTTCAATGCAATTCCAGTCTACCTCCTGAAATCGGTTTCCTGCAATTCTGCCCCGCTTTCAAGTCCTCTTGGCAGCCTTACTTCAGTCTATTTTTGGACGATAGCTGTCATTTATAACTCTGCAGGTTTGTGAATTACAGTGCCCCTGAACTCCTTTCTTCAACTCGCTTTCTTGTGACCTGGCCGCAACACCGCCGGATGGCTTCAGGCCCTAATCTGGTTCCGGTACGGCACGCTGAGCCTTTGGTTATTTCCTCTTCCTGGTGGGAAATGAGAGTTAAATTTGCCCGTCCAGACACCTCCAGCTAGCCTCTCATTGGTTCTCGCTATTCCTCTTCATCTTCCGCAGAAATTGCAAACTGGGCCAAACAGGAGGTTAAAGGGACTGACTCTCCAAATGGGGAGAGTGTTAGTAAAGCGTCTGGAATGTTGCACCCGAGTACCAGGGGAGGAAAACTGAGACATATTTGAACACGTCTCCCGATCACATGGTTGATCATACTCTAGGTTCCACATGCATGTTTTAGCTGAAGGAAGAATACCTTAAACCTGGAGAGTTGAGACCTCTGGAATGGGTACCATGCAATATGACTTCAAAGGGTCTTCATTTGCTCACCGAACCTCTCCAATCCTATCACTGCTGCGTTTATGCCCCTGTACACATGCTTGATTCTCTTTCGGAGACATAGCAATCCATAGGTTTTAAGATACTTACTAGTCAGGTACATTCTTAGGCGTTTAATATGGGGTGTTGAGTCCATTTCATTGAGCAAGGAGTAGCTCTTGTCTATTCCATATTTGGCTTAAGGAACTTTATCTGTGCTCATTTCAATCTCTGGTTTTATGCAGCACCCCAACTCACCTTTACCCTTAAGCAAGAATAAGTTGGTTTTCTAAATTTGAGACCCTGTTCTGTTCTGTAATTCAGTTCCTGTGTAGCCAAGTTTCCATTCCGTGTATTACTGATATCTTATGATGTTTCTTTTTCTGTGTGACTTATTTCAGTTAGAATCATCATACCTGAATCCACTCATTGTGCTGCTAAGGGCCTGATGACAAAGATTTCATTGCTGAGTGATATTGCTTTGTAAGTAAATACCACAACTTCTTTATCCATTTTTCACTTTCTGCGATGTTGAACTTGTACTGTAAACGAGGTTCTTGTAAACAGAGGCGTCCCAAACTTTGGGGTGGCTGTGTCTTTTTGATTTTAATTTCCCTAAGCTATAGGACCATAAGTGGAAGTGCCCTAGGCTCTGTTGCTTTGTTTTTTAGATGTTTCAGGAAACACCATACACTTCTCCCGAGTGTCTGTTGGCAATTTACATCCCGCCCATCAGCATAACAAGGCTCCCAGTTCTCCATGGCCTGTCCTGCCTTTCTGGATTTTACACTTTTTTCAGATGGCCCTTTTGACCGGGGGGAAGTGAGACTTCATTGTAGTGCAGATTTCCTTTGCAAGCTTGCTTGGTTGGCCAAAAAGGGCGTATGCGTTTTTTCCTGAATATATTCAGGAAAAAACGCATACGCCCTTTTTGGCCAAGTGCATCATTGTGGACGTTCTGCCTCTTTTCCTATGCTTTCAATGCAATTCCAGTCTACCTCCTGAAATCGGTTTCCTGCAATTCTGCCCCGCTTTCAAGTCCTCTTGGCAGCCTTACTTCAGTCTATTTTTGGACGATAGCTGTCATTTATAACTCTGCAGGTTTGTGAATTACAGTGCCCCTGAGCTCCTTTCTTCAACTCGCTTTCTTGTGACCTGGCCGCAACACCGCAGGATGGCTTCAGGCCCTAATCTGGTTCCGGCCCGGCACGCTGAGCCTTTGGTTAATTCCTCTTCCTGGTGGGAAATGAGAGTTAAATTTGCCCGTCCAGACACCTCCAGCTAGCCTCTCATTGGTTCTCGCTATTCCTGTTCATCTTCCGCAGAAATTGCAAACTGGGCCAAACAGGAGGTTAAAGGGACTGACTCTCCAAGTGGGGAGAGTGTTAGTAAAGCGTCTGGAATGTTGCACCCGAGTACCAGGGGAGGAAAACTGAGACATATTTGAACACGTCTCCCGATCACATGGTTGATCATACTCTAGGTTCCACATGCATGTTTTAGCTGAAGGAAGAATACCTTAAACCTGGGTAGTTGAAACCCGTGGAATGGGTACCATGCAATATGACTTCAAAGGGTCTTCATTTGCTCACCGAACCTCTCCAATCCTATCACTGCTGCGTTTATGCCCCTGTACACATGCTTGATTCTCTTTCGGAGACATAGCAATCCATAGGTTTTAAGATACTTACAAGTCAGGTACATTCTTAGGCGTTTAATATGCGGTGTTGAGTCCATTTCGTTGAGCAAGGAGTAGCTCTTGTCTATTCCATATTTGGCTTAAGGAACTTTATCTGTGCTCATTTCAATCTCTGGTTTTATGCAGCACCCCAACTCACCTTTACCCTTAAGCAAGCATAAGTTGTTTTTCTAAATTTGAGACCCTGTTCTGTTCTGTAATTCAGTTCCTGTGTAGCCAAGTTTCCATTCCGTGTATTACTGATATCTTATGATGTTTCTTTTTCTGTGTGACTTATTTCAGTTAGAATCATCATACCTGAATCCACTCATTGTGCTGCTAATGGCCTGATGACATAGATTTCATTGCTGAGTGATATTGCTTTGTAAGTGAATACCACAACTTCTTTATCCATTTTTCACTTTCTGCGATGTTGAACTTGTACTGTAAACGAGGTTCTTGTAAACAGAGGCGTCCCAAACTTTGGGGTGGCTGTGTCTTTTTGATTTTAATTTCCCTAAGCTATAGGACCATAAGTGGCAGTGCCCTAGGCTCTGTTGCTTTGTTTTTTAGATGTTTCAGGAAACACCATACACTTCTCCCGAGTGTCTGTTGGCAATTTACATCCCGCCCATCAGCATAACAAGGCTCCCAGTTGTCCATGGCCTGTCCTGCCTTTCTGGATTTTACACTTTTTTCAGATGGCCCTTTTGACCGGGGGGAAGTGAGACTTCATTGTAGTGCAGATTTCCTTTGCAAGCTTGCTTGGTTGGCCAAAAAGGGCGTATGCGTTTTTTCCTGAATATATTCAGGAAAAAACGCATACGCCCTTTTTGGCCAAGTGCATCATTGTGGACGTTCTGCCTCTTTTCCTATGCTTTCAATGCAATTCCAGTCTACCTCCTGAAATCGGTTTCCTGCAATTCTGCCCCGCTTTCAAGTCCTCTTGGCAGCCTTACTTCAGTCTATTTTTGGACGATAGCTGTCATTTATAACTCTGCAGGTTTGTGAATTACAGTGCCCCTGAGCTCCTTTCTTCAACTCGCTTTCTTGTGACCTGGCCGCAACACCGCCGGATGGCTTCAGGCCCTAATCTGGTTCCGGTACGGCACGCTGAGCCTTTGGTTATTTCCTCTTCCTGGTGGGAAATGAGAGTTAAATTTGCCCGTCCAGACACCTCCAGCTAGCCTCTCATTGGTTCTCACTATTCCTCTTCATCTTTCGCAGAAATTGCAAACTGGGCCAAACAGGAGGTTAAAGGGACTGACTCTCCAAATGGGGAGAGTGTTAGTAAAGCGTCTGGAATGTTGCACCCGAGTACCAGGGGAGGAAAACTGAGACATATTTGAACACGTCTCCCGATCACATGGTTGATCATACTCTAGGTTCCACATGCATGTTTTAGCTGAAGGAAGAATACCTTAAACCTGGAGAGTTGAGACCCGTGTAATGGGTACCATGCAATATGACTTCAAAGGGTCTTCATTTGCTCACCGAACCTCTCCAATCCTATCACTGCTGCGTTTATGCCCCTGTACACATGCTTGATTCTCTTCCGGAGACATAGCAATCCATAGGTTTTAAGATACTTACTAGTCAGGTACATTCTTAGGCGTTTAATATGGGGTGTTGAGTCCATTTCGTTGAGCAAGGAGTAGCTCTTGTCTATTCCATATTTGGCTTAAGGAACTTTATCTGTGCTCATTTCAATCTCTGGTTTTATGCAGCACCCCAACTCACCTTTACCCTTAAGCAAGAATAAGTTGTTTTTCTAAATTTGAGACCCTGTTCTGTTCTGTAATTCAGTTCCTGTGTAGCCAAGTTTCCATTCCGTGTATTACTGATATCTTATGATGTTTCTTTTTCTGTGTGACTTATTTCAGTTAGAATCATCATACCTGAATCCACTCATTGTGCTGCTAAGGGCCTGATGACACAGATTTCATTGCTGAGTGATATTGCTTTGTAAGTAAATACCACAACTTCTTTATCCATTTTTCACTTTCTGCGATGTTGAACTTGTACTGTAAACGAGGTTCTTGTAAACAGAGCCGTTCCAAACTTTGGGGTGGCTGTGTCTTTTTGATTTTAATTTCCCTAAGCTATAGGACCATAAGTGGAAGTGCCCTAGGTTCTGTTGCTTTGTTTTTTAGATGTTTCAGGAAACACCATACACTTCTCCCCAGTGGTTGTTGGCAATTTACATCCCGCCCATCAGCATAACAAGGCTCCCAGTTCTCCATGGCCTGTCCTGCCTTTCTGGATTTTACACTTTTTTCAGATGGCCCTTTTGACCGGGGTTAAGTGAGACTTCATTGTAGTGCAGATTTCCTTTGCAAGCTTGCTTGGTTGGCCAAAAAGGGCGTATGCGTTTTTTCCTGAATATATTCAGGAAAAAACGCATACGCCCTTTTTGGCCAAGTGCATCATTGTGGACGTTCTGCCTCTTTTCCTATGCTTTCAATGCAATTCCAGTCTACCTCCTGAAATCGGTTTCCTGCAATTCTGCCCCGCTTTCAAGTCCTCTTGGCAGCCTTACTTCAGTCTATTTTTGGACGATAGCTGTCATTTATAACTCTGCAGGTTTGTGAATTACAGTGCCCCTGAGCTCCTTTCTTCAACTCGCTTTCTTGTGACCTAGCCGCAACACCGCAGGATGGCTTCAGGCCCTAATCTGGTTCCGGCACGGCACGCTGAGCCTTTGGTTATTTCCTCTTCCTGGTGGGAAATGAGAGTTAAATTTGCCCGTCCAGACACCTCCAGCTAGCGTCTCATTGGTTCTCGCTATTCCTGTTCATCTTCCGCAGATATTGCAAACTGGGCCAAACAGGAGGTTAAAGGCGCTGACTCTCCAAGTGGGGAGAGTGTTAGTAAAGCGTCTGGAATGTTGCACCCGAGTACCAGGGGAGGAAAACTGAGACATATTTGAACACGTCTCCCTTTCACATGGTTGATCATACTTGGGTTCCACATGCATGTTTTAGCTGAAGGAAGAATACCTTAAACCTCGGTAGTTGAAACCCGTGGAATGGGTACCATGCAATATGACTTCAAAGGGTCTTCATTTGCTCACCGAACCTCTCCAATCCTATCACTGCTGCGTTTATGCCCCTGTACACATGCTTGATTCTCTTTCGGAGACATAGCAATCCATAGGTTTTAAGATACTTACTAGTCAGGTACATTCTTAGGCGTTTAATATGCGGTGTTGAGTCCATTTCGTTGAGCAAGGAGTAGCTCTTGTCTATTCCATATTTGGCCTAAGGAACTTTATCTGTGCTCATTTCAATCTCTGGTTTTATGCAGCACCCCAACTCACCTTTCCCCTTAAGCAAGCATAAGTTGGTTTTCGAAATTTGAGACCCTGTTCTGTTCTGGAATTCAGTTCCTGTGTAGCCAAGTTTCCATTCCGTGTATTACTGATATCTTATGATGTTTCTTTTTCTGTGTGACTTATTTCAGTTAGAATCATCATACCTGAATCCACTCATTGTGCTGCTAAGGGCCTGATGACACAGATTTCATTGCTGAGTGATATTGGTTTGTAAGTAAATACCACAACTTCTTTATCCATTTTTCACTTTCTGCGATGTTGAACTTGTACTGTAAACGAGGTTCTTGTAAACAGAGCCGTTCCAAACTTTGGGGTGGCTGTGTCTTTTTGATTTTAATTTCCCTAAGCTATAGGACAATAAGTGGAAGTGCCCTAGGCTCTGTTGCTTTGTTTTTTAGATGTTTCAGGAAACACCATACACTTCTCCCAAGTGTCTGTTGGCAATTTACATCCCGCCCATCAGCATAACAAGGCTCCCAGTTCTCAATGGCCTGTTGCCTTTCTGGATTTTACACTTTTTTCAGATGGCCCTTTTGACCGGGGGGAAGTGAGACTTCATTGTAGTGCAGATTTCCTTTGCAAGCTTGCTTGGTTGGCCAAAAAGGGCGTATGCGTTTTTTCCTGAATATATTCAGGAAAAAACGCATACGCCCTTTTTGGCCAAGTGCATCATTGTGGACGTTCTGTCTCTTTTCCTATGCTTTCAGTGCAATTCCTGTCTACCTTCTGAAATTGGTTTCCTGCAATTCTGCCCCGCTTTCAAGTCCTCTTGGCAGCCTTACTTCAGTCTATTTTTGGACGATAGCTGTCATTTATAACTCTGCAGGTTTGTGAATTACAGTGCCCCTGAGCTCCTTTCTTCAACTCGATTTCTTGTGACCTGGCCGCAACACCGCAGGATGGCTTCAGGCCATAATTTTGTTCCGGCCCGGCACGCTGAGCCTTTGGTTAATTCCTCTTCCTGGTGGGAAATGAGAGTTAAATTTGCCCGTCCAGACACCTCCAGCTAGCCTCTCATTGGTTCTCGCTATTCCTGTTCATCTTCCGCAGAAATTGCAAACTGGGCCAAACAGGAGGTTAAAGGGACTGACCCTCCAAGTGGGGAGAGTGTTAGTAAAGCGTCTGGAATGTTGCACCCGAGTACCAGGGGAGGAAAACTGAGACATATTTGAACACGTCTCCCGATCACATGGTTGATCATACTCTAGGTTCCACATGCATGTTTTAGCTGAAGGAAGAATACCTTAAACCTGGGTAGTTGAAACCCGTGGAATGGGTACCATGCAATATGACTTCAAAGGGTCTTCATTTGCTCACCGAACCTCTCCAATCCTATCACTGCTGCGTTTATGCCCCTGTACACATGCTTGATTCTCTTTCGGAGACATAGCAATCCATAGGTTTTAAGATACTTACTAGTCAGGTACATTCTTAGGCGTTTAATATGGGGTGTTGTGTCCATTTCGTTGAGCAAGGAGTAGCTCTTGTCTATTCCATATTTGGCTGAAGGAACTTTATCTATGCTCATTTCAATCTCTGGTTTTATGCAGCACCCCAACTCACCTTTACCCTTAAGCAAGAATAAGTTGGTTTTCTAAATTTGAGACCCTGTTCTGTTCTGTAATTCAGTTCCTGTGTAGCCAAGTTTCCATTCCGTGTATTACTGATATCTTATGATGTTTCTTTTTCTGTGTGACTTATTTCAGTTAGAATCATCATACCTGAATCCACTCATTGTGCTGCTAAGGGCCTGATGACACAGATTTCATTGCTGAGTGATATTGCTTTGTAAGTAAATACCACAACTTCTTTATCCATTTTTCACTTTCTGCGATGTTGAACTTGTACTGTAAACGAGGTTCTTGTAAACAGAGCCATTCCAAACTTTGGGGTGGCTGTGTCTTTTTGATTTTAATTTCCCTAAGCTATAGGACCATAAGTGGAAGTGCCCTAGGTTCTGTTGCTTTGTTTTTTAGATGTTTCAGGAAACACCATACACTTCTCCCGAGTGGTTGTTGGCAATTTACATCCCGCCCATCAGCATAACAAGGCTCCCAGTTGTCCATGGCCTGTCCTGCCTTTCTGGATTTTACACTTTTTTCAGATGGCCCTTTTGACCGGGGGGAAGTGAGACTTCATTGTAGTGCAGATTTCCTTTGCAAGCTTGCTTGGTTGGCCAAAAAGGGCGTATGCGTTTTTTCCTGAATATATTCAGGAAAAAACGCATACGCCCTTTTTGGCCAAGTGCATCATTGTGGACGTTCTGCCTCTTTTCCTATGCTTTCAATGCAATTCCAGTCTACCTCCTGAAATCGGTTTCCTGCAATTCTGCCCCGCTTTCAAGTCCTCTTGGCAGCCTTACTTCAGTCTATTTTTGGACGATAGCTGTCATTTATAACTCTGCAGGTTTGTGAATTACAGTGCCCCTGAGCTCCTTTCTTCAACTTGCTTTCTTGTGACCTGGCCGCAACACCGCAGGATGGCTTCAGGCCCTAATCTGGTTCCGGCACGGCACGCTGAGCCTTTCATTATTTCCTCTTCCTGGTGGGAAATGAGAGTTAAATTTGCCCGTCCAGACACCTCCAGCTAGTCTCTCATTGGTTCTCGCTATTCCTGTTCATCTTCCGCAGAAATTGCAAACTGGGCCAAACAGGAGGTTAAAGGCGCTGACTCTCCAAGTGGGGAGAGTGTTAGTAAAGCGTCTGGAATGTTGCACCCGAGTACCAGGGGAGGAAAACTGAGACATATTTGAACACGTCTCCCGTTCACATGGTTGATCATACTTGGGTTCCACATGCATGTTTTAGCTGAAGGAAGAATACCTAAAACCTGGGTAGTTGAAACCCGTGGAATGGGTACCATGCAATATGAATTCAAAGGGTCTTCATTTGCTCACCGAACCTCTCCAATCCTATCACTGCTGCGTTTATGCCCCTCTACACATGCTTGATTCTCTTTCGGAGACATAGCAATCCATAGGTTTTAAGATACTTACTAGTCAGGTACATTCTTAGGCGTTTAATATGCGGTGTTGAGTCCATTTCGTTGAGCAAGGAGTAGCTCTTGTCTATTCCATATTTGACTTAAGGAACTTTATCTGTGCTCATTTCAATCTCTGGTTTTATGCAGCACCCCAACTCACCTTTCCCCTTAAGCAAGCATAAGTTGGTTTTCTAAATTTGAGACCCTGTTCTGTTCTGTAATTCAGTTCCTGTGTAGCCAAGTTTACATTCCGTGTATTACTGATATCTTATGATGTTTCTTTTTCTGTGTGACTTATTTCAGTTAGAATCATCATACCTGAATCCACTCATTGTGATGCTAAGGGCCTGATGACATAGAATTCATTGCTGAGTGATATTGCTTTGTAAGTAAATACCACAACTTCTTTATCCATTTTTCACTTTCTGCGATGTTGAACTTGTACGGTAAACGAGGTTCTTGTAAACAGAGGCGTCCCAAACTTTGGGGTGGCTGTGTCTTTTTGATTTTAATTTCCCTAAGCTATAGGACCATAAGTGGCAGTGCCCTAGGCTCTGTTGCTTTGTTTTTTAGATGTTTCAGGAAACACCATACACTTCTCCCGAGTGTCTGTTGGCAATTTACATCCCGCCCATCAGCATAACAAGGCTCCCAGTTCTCCATGGTCTGTCCTGCCTTTCTGGATTTTACACTTTTTTCAGATGGCCCTTTTGACCGGGGGGAAGTGAGACTTCATTGTAGTGCAGATTTCGTTTGCAAGCTTGCTTGGTTAGCCAAAAAGTGCGTATGCGTTTTTTCCTGAATATATTCAGGAAAAAACGCATACGCCCTTTTTGGCCAAGTGCATCATTGTGGACGTTCTGCCTCTTTTCCTATGCTTTCAATGCAATTCCAGTCTACCTCCTGAAATCGGTTTCCTGCAATTCTGCCCCGCTTTCAAGTCCTCTTGGCAGCCTTACTTCAGTTTATTTTTGGACGATAGCTGTCATTTATAACTCTGCAGGTTTGTGAATTACAGTGCCCCTGAGCTCCTTTCTTCAACTCGCTTTCTTGTGACCTGGCCGCAACACCGCAGGATGGCTTCAGGCCCTAATCTGGTTCCGGCACGGCACGCTGAGCCTTTGGTTATTTCCTCTTCCTGGTGGGAAATGAGAGTTAAATTTGCCCGTCCAGACACCTCCAGCTAGTCTCTCATTGGTTCTCGCTATTCCTGTTCATCTTCTGCAGATATTGCAAACTGGGCCAAACAGGAGGTTAAAGGGACTGACTCTCCAAGTCGGGAGAGTGTTAGTAAAGCGTCTGGAATGTTGCACCTGAGTACCAGGGTACGAAAACTGAGACATATTTGAACACGTCTCCCGTTCACATGGTTGATCATACTTGGGTTCCACATGCATGTTTTAGCTGAAGGAAGAATACCTTAAACCTGGAGAGTTGAGACCCGTGTAATGGGTACCATGCAATATGACTTCAAAGGGTCTTCATTTGCTCACCGAACCTCTCCAATCCTATCACTGCTGCGTTTATGCCCCTGTACACACGCTTGATTCTCTTTTGGAGACATAGCAATCCATAGGTTTTAAGATACTTACTAGTCAGGTACATTCTTAGGCGTTTAATATGCGGTGTTGAGTCCATTTCGTTGAGCAAGGAGTAGCTCTTGTCTATTCCATATTTGGCTTAAGGAACTTTATCTGTGCTCATTTCAATCTCTGGTTTTATGCAGCACCCCAACTCACCTTTACCCTTAAGCAAGAATAAGATGGTTTTCTAAATTTGAGACCCTGTTCTGTTCTGTAATTCAGTTCCTGTGTAGCCAAGTTTCCATTCCGTGTATTACTGATATCTTATGATGTTTCTTTTTCTGTGTGACTTATTTCAGTTAGAATCATCATACCTGAATCCACTCATTGTGCTGCTAAGGGCCTGATGACACAGATTTCATTGCTGAGTGATATTGCTTTGTAAGTAAATACCACAACTTCTTTATCCATTTTTCACTTTCTGCGATGTTGAACTTGTACTGTAAACGAGGTTCTTGTAAACAGAGCCGTTCCAAACTTTGGGGTGGCTGTGTCTTTTTGATTTTAATTTCCCTAAGCTATAGGACCATAAGTGGAAGTGCCCTAGGTTCTGTTGCTTTGTTTTTTAGATGTTTCAGGAAACACCATACACTTCTCCAGAGTGGTTGTTGACAATTTACATCCCGCCCATCAGCATAACAAGGCTCCCAGTTCTCCATGGCCTGTCCTGCCTTTCTGGATTTTACACTTTTTTCAGATGGCCCTTTTGACCTGGGGGATGTGAGACTTCATTGTAGTGCAGATTTCCTTTGCAAGCTTGCTTGGTTGGCCAAAAAGGGCGTATGCGTTTTTTCCTGAATATATTCAGGAAAAAACGCATATGCCCTTTTTGGCCAAGTGCATCATTGTGGACGTTCTGCCTCTTTTCCTATGCTTTCAATGCAATTCCAGTCTACCTCCTGAAATCGGTTTCCTGCAATTCTGCCCCGCTTTCAAGTCCTCTTGGCAGCCTTACTTCAGTCTATTTTTGGACGATAGCTGTCATTTATAACTCTGCAGGTTTGTGAATTACAGTGCCCCTGAGCTCCTTTGTTCAACTCGCCTTCTTTTGAGCTGGCCGCAACACCGCAGGATGGCTTCAGGCCCTAATCTGGTTCCGGTACGGCACGCTGAGCCTTTGGTTATTTCCTCTTCCTGGTGGGAAATGAGAGTTAAATTTGCCCGTCCAGACACCTCCAGCTAGTCTCTCATTGGTTCTCGCTATTCCTGTTCATCTTCCGCAGAAATTGCAAACTGGGCCAAACAGGAGGTTAAAGGCGCTGACTCTCCAAGTGGGGAGAGTGTTAGTAAAGCATCTGGAATGTTGCACCCGAGTACCAGGGGAGGAAAACTGAGACATATTTGAACACATCTCCCGTTCACATGGTTGATCATACTTTGGTTCCACATGCATGTTTTAGCTGAAGGAAGAATACCTAAAACCTGGGTAGTTGAAACCCGTGGAATGGGTACCATGCAATATGACTTCAAAGGGTCTTCGTTTGCTCACCGAACCTCTCCAATCCTATCACTGCTGCGTTTATGCCCCTGTACACATGCTTGATTCTCTTTCAGAGACATAACAATCCATAGGTTTTAAGATACTTACTAGTCAGGTACATACTTAGGCGTTTAATATGGGGTGTTGAGTCCATTTCGTTGAGCAAGGAGTAGCTCTTGTCTATTCCATATTTGGCTTAAGGAACTTTATCTGTGCTCATTTCAATCTCTGGTTTTATGCAGCACCCCAACTCACCTTTACCCTTAAGCAAGCATAAGATGGTTTTATAAATTTGAGACCCTGTTCTGTTCTGTAATTCAGTTCCTGTGTAGCCAAGTTTACATTCCGTGTATTACTGATATCTTATGATGTTTCTTTTTCTGTGTGACTTATTTCAGTTAGAATCATCATACCTGAATCCACTCATTGTGATGCTAAGGGCCTGATGACATAGAATTCATTGCTGAGTGATATTGCTTTGTAAGTGAATACCACAACTTCTTTATCCATTTTTCACTTTCTGCGATGTTTAACTTGTACGGTAAACGAGGTTCTTGTAAACAGAGGCGTCCCAAACTTTGGGGTGGCTGTGTCTTTTTGATTTTAATTTCCCTAAGCTATAGGACCATAAGTGGCAGTGCCCTAGGCTCTGTTGCTTTGTTTTTTAGATGTTTCAGGAAACACCATACACTTCTCCCGAGTGTCTGTTGGCAATTTACATCCCGCCCATCAGCATAACAAGGCTCCCAGTTCTCCATGGCCTGTCCTGCCTTTCTGGATTTTACACTTTTTTCAGATGGCCCTTTTGACCGGGGGGAAGTGAGACTTCATTGTAGTGCAGATTTCCTTTGCAAGCTTGCTTGGTTGGCCAAAAAGGGCGTATGCGTTTTTTCCTGAATATATTCAGGAAAAAACGCATACGCCCTTTTTGGCCAAGTGCATCATTGTGGACGTTCTGCCTCTTTTCCTATGCTTTCAATGCAATTCCAGTCTACCTCCTGAAATCGGTTTCCTGCAATTCTGCCCCGCTTTCAAGTCCTCTTGGCAGCCTTACTTCAGTCTATTTTTGGACGATAGCTGTCATTTATAAGTTTGCAGGTTTGTGAATTACAGTGCCCCTGAGCTCCTTTCTTAAACTCGCTTTCTTGTGACCTGGCCGCAACACCGCAGGATGGCTTCAGGCCATAATCTGGTTCCGGCACGGCACGCTGAGCCTTTGGTTAATTCCTCTTCCTGGTGGGAAATGAGAGTTAAATTTGCCCGTCCAGACACCTCTAGCTAGTCTCTCATTTGTTCTCACTATTCCTGTTCATCTTCCGCAGAAATTGCAAACTGTGCCAAACAGGAGGTTAAAGGCGCTGACTCTCCAAGTGGGGAGAGTGTTAGTAAAGCGTCTGGAATGTTGCACCCGAGTACCAGGAGTGGAAAACTGAGACATATTTGAACACATCTCCCGTTCACATTGTTGATCATACTTGGGTTCCACATGCATGTTTTAGCTGAAGGAAGAATACCTTAAACCTGGAGAGTTGAGACCCGTGTAATGGGTACCATGCAATATGACTTCAAAGGGTCTTCATTTGCTCACCGAACCTCTCCAATCCTATCACTGCTGCGTTTATGCCCCTCTACACATGCTTGATTCTCTTTTGGAGACATAGCAATGTATAGGTTTTACGATACTTACTAGTCAGGTACATTCTTAGGCGTTTAATATGGGGTGTTGAGTCCATTTCGTTGAGCAAGGAGTAGCTCTTGTCTATTCCATATTTGACTTAAGGAACTTTATCTGTGCTCATTTCAATCTCTGGTTTTATGCAGCACCCCAACTCACCTTTACCCTTAAGCAAGCATAAGTTGGTTTTCTAAATTTGAGACCCTGTTCTGTTCTGTAATTCAGTTCCTGTGTAGCCAAGTTTACATTCCGTGTATTACTGATATCTTATGATGTTTCTTTTTCTGTGTGACTTATTTCAGTTAGAATCATCATACCTGAATCCACTCATTGTGATGCTAAGGGCCTGATGACATAGATTTCATTGCTGAGTGATATTGCTTTGTAAGTAAATACCACAACTTCTTTATCCATTTTTCACTTTCTGCGATGTTGAACTTGTACTGTAAACGAGGTTCTTGTAAACAGAGGCGTCCCAAACTTTGGGGTGGCTGTGTCTTTTTGATTTTAATTTCCGTAAGCTATAGGACCATAAGTGGCAGTGCCCTAGGCTCTGTTGCTTTGTTTTTTAGATGTTTCAGGAAACACCATACACTTCTCCCGAGTGTCTGTTGGCAATTTACATCCCGCCCATCAGCATAACAAGGCTCCCAGTTGTCCATGGCCTGTCCTGCCTTTCTGGATTTTACACTTTTTTCAGATGGCCCTTTTGCCCGGGGGGAAGTGAGACTTCATTGTAGTGCAGATTTCCTTTGCAAGCTTGCTTGGTTGGCCAAAAAGGGCGTATGCGTTTTTTCCTGAATATATTCAGGAAAAAACGCATACGCCCTTTTTGGCCAAGTGCATCATTGTGGACGTTCTGCCTCTTTTCCTATGCTTTCAATGCAATTCCAGTCTACCTCCTGAAATCGGTTTCCTGCAATTCTGCCCCGCTTTCAAGTCCTCTTGGCAGCCTTACTTCAGTCTATTTTTGGACGATAGCTGTCATTTATAACTCTGCAGGTTTGTGAATTACAGTGCCCCTGAGCTCCTTTCTTCAACTCGCTTTCTTTTGAGCTGGCCGCAACACCGCAGGATGGCTTCAGGCCCTAATCTGGTTCCGGTACGGCACGCTGAGCCTTTGGTTATTTCCTCTTCCTGGTGGGAAATGAGAGTTAAATTTGCCCGTCCAGACACCTCCAGCTAGCCTCTCATTGGTTCTCGCTATTCCTGTTCATCTTCCGCAGAAATTGCAAACTGGGCCAAACAGGAGGTTAAAGGCGCTGACTCTCCAAGTGGGGAGAGTGTTAGTAAAGCGTCTGGAATGTTGCACCCGAGTACCAGGGGAGGAAAACTGAGACATATTTGAACACGTCTCCCGATCACATGGTTGATCATACTCTAGGTTCCACATGCATGTTTTAGCTGAAGGAAGAATACCTTAAACCTGGAGAGTTGAGACCCGTGTAATGCGTACCATGCAATATGACTTCAAAGGGTCTTCATTTGCTCACCGAACCTCTCCAATCCTATCACTGCTGCGTTTATGCCCCTGTACACATGCTTGATTCTCTTTTGGAGACATAGCAATCCATAGGTTTTCCGATACTTACTAGTCAGGTACATTCATAGGCGTTTAATATGCGGTGTTGAGTCCATTTCGTTGAGCAAGGAGTAGCTCTTGTCTATTCCATATTTGACTTAAGGAACTTTATCTGTGCTCATTTCAATCTCTGGTTTTATGCAGCACCCCAACCTACCTTTCCCCTTAAGCAAGCATAAGTTGTTTTTCTAAATTTGAGAGCCTGTTCTGTTCTGTAATTCAGTTCCTGTGTAGCCAAGTTTACATTCCGTGTATTACTGATATCTTATGATGTTTCTTTTCTGTGTGACTTATTTCAGTTAGAATCATCATGCCTGAATCCACTCATTGTGCTGCTATGGGCCTGATGACACAGATTTCATTGCTGAGTGATATTGCTTTGTAAGTAAATACCACAACTTCTTTATCCATTTTTCACTTTCTGCGATGTTGAACTTGTACTGTAAACGAGGTTCTTGTAAACAGAGCCGTTCGAAAGTTTGGGGTGGCTGTGTCTTTTTGATTTTAATTTCCCTAAGCTATAGGACCATAAGTGGAAGTGCCCTAGGTTCTGTTGCTTTGTTTTTTAGATGTTTCAGGAAACACCATACACTTCTCCCGAGTGTCTGTTGGCAATTTACATCCCGCCCATCAGCATAACAAGGCTCCCAGTTGTCCATGGCCTGTCCTGCCTTTCTGGATTTTACACTTTTTTCAGATGTCCCTTTTGACCGGGGGGAAGTGAGACTTCATTGTAGTGCAGATTTCCTTTGCAAGCTTGCTTGGTTGGCCAAAAAGGGCGTATGCGTTTTTTCCTGAATATATTCAGGAAAAAACGCATACGCCCTTTTTGGCCAAGTGCATCATTGTGGACGTTCTGCCTCTTTTCCTATGCTTTCAATGCAATTCCAGTCTACCTCCTGAAATCGGTTTCCTGCAATTCTGCCCCGCTTTCAAGTCCTCTTGGCAGCCTTACTTCAGTCTATTTTTGGACGATAGCTGTCATTTATAACTCTGCAGGTTTGTGAATTACAGTGCCCCTGAGCTCCTTTCTTCAACTCGCTTTCTTGTGACCTGGCCGCAACACCGCAGGATGGCTTCAGGCCCTAATCTGGTTCCGGCACGGCACGCTGAGCCTTTGGTTATTTCCTCTTCCTGGTGGGAAATGAGAGTTAAATTTGCCCGTCCAGACACCTCCAGCTAGTCTCTCATTGGTTCTCACTATTCCTGTTCATCTTCCGCAGAAATTGCAAACTGGGCCAAACAGGAGGTTAAAGGGACTGACTCTCCAAGTCGGAAGAGTGTTAGTAAAGCGTCTGGAATGTTGCACCCGAGTACCAGGGGAGGAAAACTGAGACATATTTGAACACGTCTCCCGTTCACATGGTTGATCATACTCTGGGTTCCACATGCATGTTTTAGCTGAAGGAAGAATACCTTAAACCTGGAGAGTTGAGACCCGTGGAATGGGTACCATGCAATATGACTTCAAAGGGTCTTCATTTGCTCACCGAACCTCTCCAATCCTATCACTGCTGCGTTTATGCCCCTGTACACACGCTTGATTCTCTTTTGGAGACATAGCAATCCATAGGTTTTAAGATACTTACTAGTCAGGTACATTCTTAGGCGTTTAATATGGGGTGTTGAGTCCATTTCGTTGAGCAAGGAGTAGCTCTTGTCTATTCCATATTTGGCTTAAGGAACTTTATCTGTGCTCATTTCAATCTCTGGTTTTATGTAGCACCCCAACTCACCCTTCCCCTTAAGCAAGCATAAGTTGGTTTTCTAAATTTGAGACCCTGTTCTGTTTTGGAATGCAGTTCCTGTGTAGCCAAGTTTACATTCCGTGTATTAGTGATATCTTATGATGATTCTTTTTCTGTGTGACTTATTTCAGTTAGAATCATCGTACCTGAATCCACTCATTATGCTGCTACGGGCCTGATGACACAGATTTCATTGCTGAGTGATACTGCATTGTACGTAAGTACCACAAGTTCTTTATCCATTTTTCACTTTCTGCGATGTTGAACTTGTACTGTAAACGAGGTTCTTGTAAACAGAGCCGTTCCAAAGATTGGGGTGGCTGTGTCTTTTTGAATTGAATTTCCCTAAGCTATAGGACCATAAGTGGCAGTGCCCTAGGCTCTGTTGCTTTGTTTTTTAGATGTTTCAGGAAACACCATACACTTCTCCCGAGTGTCTGTTGGCAATTTACATCCCGCCCATCAGCATAACAAGGCTCCCAGTTCTCCATGGCCTGTCCTGCCTTTCTGGATTTTACACTTTTTTCAGATGGCCCTTTTGACCGGGGGGAAGTGAGACTTCATTGTAGTGCAGATTTCCTTTGCAAGCTTGCTTGGTTGGCCAAAAAGGGCGTATGCGTTTTTTCCTGAATATATTCAGGAAAAAACGCATACGCCCTTTTTGGCCAAGTGCATCATTGTGGACGTTCTGCCTCTTTTCCTATGCTTTCAATGCAATTCCAGTCTACCTCCTGAAATCGGTTTCCTGCAATTCTGCCCCGCTTTCAAGTCCTCTTGGCAGCCTTACTTCAGTCTATTTTTGGACGATAGCTGTCATTTATAACTCTGCAGGTTTGTGAATTACAGTGCCCCTGAGCTCCTTTCTTCAACTCGCTTTCTTGTGACCTGGCCGCAACACCGCAGGATGGCTTCAGGCCCCAATCTGGTTCCGGCACGGCACGCTGAGCCTTTGGTTATTTCCTCTTCCTGGTGGGAAATGAGAGTTAAATTTGCCCGTCCAGACACCTCCAGCTAGTCTCTCATTGGTTCTCGCTATTCCTGTTCATCTTCCGCAGAAATTGCAAACTGGGCCAAACAGGAGGTTAAAGGCGCTGACTCTCCAAGTGGGGAGAGTGTTAGTAAAGCGTCTGGAATGTTGCACCCGAGTACCAGGGGAGGAAAACTGAGACATATTTGAACACGTCTCCCGTTCACATGGTTGATCATACTTGGGTTCCACATGCATGTTTTAGCTGAAGGAAGAATACCTTAAACCTGGAGAGTTGAGACCCGTGTAATGGGTACCATGCAATATGACTTCAAAGGGTCTTCATTTGCTCACCGAACCTCTCCAATCCTATCACTGCTGCGTTTATGCCCCTGTACACATGCTTGATTCTCTTTCAGAGACATAGCAATCCATAGGTTTTAAGATACTTACTAGTCACGTACATTCTTAGGCGTTTAATATGCGGTGTTGAGTCCATTTCGTTGAGCAAGGAGTAGCTCTTGTCTATTCCATATTTGACTTAAGGAACTTTATCTGTGCTCATTTCAATCTCTGGTTTTATGCAGCACCCCAACTCACCTTTACCCTTAAGCAAGCATAAGTTGGTTTTCTAAATTTGAGACCCTGTTCTGTTCTATAATTCAGTTCCTGTGTAGCCAAGTTTACATTCTGTGTATTAGTGATATCTTATGATGTTTCTTTTTCTGTGTGACTTATTTCAGTTAGAATCATCGTACCTGAATCCACTCATTGTGCTGCTAAGGGCCTGATGACACAGATTTCATTGCTGAGTGATATTGCTTTGTAAGTAAATACCACAACTTCTTTATCCATTTTTCACTTTCTGCGATGTTGAACTTGTACTGTAAACGAGGTTCTTGTAAACAGATCCGTTCCAAACTTTGGGGTGGCTGTGTCTTTTTGATTTTAATTTCCCTAAGCTATAGGACCGTAAGTGGAAGTGCCGTAGGTTCTGTTGCTTTGTTTTTTACATGTTTCAGGAAACACCATACACTTCTCCCGAGTGGTTGTTGGCAATTTACATCCCGCCCATCAGCATAACAAGGCTCCCAGTTCTCCATGGCCTGTCTTGTCTTTCTGGATTTTACACTTTTTTCAGATGGCCCTTTTGACCGGGGGGAAGTGAGACTTCATTGTAGTGCAGATTTCCTTTGCAAGCTTGCTTGGTTGGCCAAAAAGGGCGTATGCGTTTTTTCCTGAATATATTCAGGAAAAAACGCATACGCCCTTTTTGGCCAAGTGCATCATTGTGGACGTTCTGCCTCTTTTCCTACGCTTTCAATGCAATTCCAGTCTACCTCCTGAAATCGGTTTCCTGCAATTCTGCCCCGCTTTCAAGTCCTCTTGGCAGCCTTACTTCAGTCTATTTTTGGACGATAGCTGTCATTTATAACTCTGCAGGTTTGTGAATTACAGTGCCCCTGAGCTCCTTTCTTCAACTCGCTTTCTTGTGACCTGGCCGCAACACCGCAGGATGGCTTCAGGCCCTAATCTGGTTCCGGCCCGGCATGCTGAGCCTTTGGTTAATTCCTCTTCCTGGTGGGAAATGAGAGTTAAATTTGCCCGTCCAGACACCTCCAGCTAGTCTCTCATTGGTTCTCGCTATTCCTGTTCATCTTCCGCAGAAATTGCAAACTGGTCCAAACAGGAGGTTAAAGGGACTGACTCTCCAAGTCGGGAGAGTGTTAGTAAAGCGTCTGGAATGTTGCACCCGAGTACCAGGGGAGGAAAACTGAGACATATTTGAACACGTCTCCCGATCACATGGTTGATCATACTCTAGGTTCCACATGCATGTTTTAGCTGAAGGAAGAATACCTTAAACCTGGAGAGTTGAGACCCGTGTAATGCGTACCATGCAATATGACTTCAAAGGGTCTTCATTTGCTCACCGAACCTCTCCAATCCTATCACTGCTGCGTTTATGCCCCTGTACACATGCTTGATTCTCTTTTGGAGACATAGCAATCCATAGGTTTTCCGATACTTACTAGTCAGGTACATTCTTAGGCGTTTAATATGCGGTGTTGAGTCCATTTCGTTGAGCAAGGACTAGCTGTTGTCTATTCCATATTTGACTTAAGGAACTTTATCTGTGCTCATTTCAATCTCTGGTTTTATGCAGCACCCCAACTCACCTTTACCCTTAAGCAAGCATAAGTTGGTTTTCTAAATTTGAGACCCTGTTCTGTTCTGTAATTCAGTTCCTGTGTAGCCAAGTTTACATTCCGTGTATTACTGATATCTTATGATGTTTCTTTTCTGTGTGACTTATTTCAGTTAGAATCATCATACCTGAATCCACTCATTGTGCTTCTACGGGCCTGATGACACAGATTTCATTGCTGAGTGATATTGCTTTGTAAGTAAATACCACAACGTCTTTATCCATTTTTCACTTTCTGCGATGTTGAACTTGTACTGTAAACGAGGTTCTTGTAAACAGAGCCGTTCGAAAGTTTGGGGTGGCTGTGTCTTTTTGATTTTAATTTCCCTAAGCTATAGGACCATAAGTGGAAGTGCTCTAGGCTCTGTTTCTTTGTTTTTTAGATGTTTCAGGAAACACCATACACTTCTCCCGAGTGTTTGTTGGCAATTTACATCCCGCCCATCAGCATAACAAGGCTCCCAGGTCTCCATGGCCTGTCTTGTCTTTCTGGATTTTACACTTTTTTCAGATGGCCCTTTTGACCGGGGGGAAGTGAGACTTCATTGTAGTGCAGATTTCCTTTGCAAGCTTGCTTGGTTGGCCAAAAAGGGCGTATGCGTTTTTTCCTGAATATATTCAGGAAAAAACTCATACGCCCTTTTTGGCCAAGTGCATCATTGTGGACGTTCTGCCTCTTTTCCTACGCTTTCAATGCAATTCCAGTCTACCTCCTGAAATCGGTTTCCTGCAATTCTGCCCCGCTTTCAAGTCCTCTTGGCAGCCTTACTTCAGTCTATTTTTGGACGATAGCTGTCATTTATATCTCTGCAGGTTTGTGAATTACAGTGCCCCTGAGCTCCTTTCTTCAACTCGCTTTCTTGTGACCTGGCCGCAACACCGCAGGATGGCTTCAGGCCCCAATCTGGTTCCGGCCCGGCATGCTGAGCCTTTGGTTAATTCCTCTTCCTGGTGGTAAATGAGAGTTAAATTTGCCCGTCCAGACACCTCCAGCTAGTCTCTCATTGGTTCTCGCTATTCCTGTTCATCTTCCGCAGAAATTGCAAACTGGGCCAAACAGGAGGTTAAAGGGACTGACTCTCCAAGTCGGGAGAGTGTTAGTAAAGCGTCTGGAATGTTGCACCCGAGTACCAGGGGAGGAAAACTGAGACATATTTGAACACGTCTCCCGATCACATGGTTGATCATACTCTAGGTTCCACATGCATGTTTTAGCTGAAGGAAGAATACCTTAAACCTGGAGAGTTGAGACCCGTGTAATGCGTACCATGCAATATGACTTCAAAGGGTCTTCATTTGCTCACCGAACCTCTCCAGTCCTATCACTGCTGCGTTTATGCCCCTGTACACATGCTTGATTCTCTTTTGGAGACATAGCAATCCATAGGTTTTCCGATACTTACTAGTCAGGTACATTCTTAGGCGTTTAATATGCAGTGTTGAGTCCATTTCGTTGAGCAAGGAGTAGCTCTTGTCTATTCCATATTTGACTTAAGGAACTTTATCTGTGCTCATTTCAATCTCTGGTTTTATGCAGCACCCCAACTCACCTTTACCCTTAAGCAAGCATAAGTTGGTTTTCTAAATTTGAGACCCTGTTCTGTTCTGTAATTCAGTTCCTGTGTAGCCAAGTTTACATTCCGTGCATTACTGATATCTTATGATGTTTCTTTTCTGTGTGACTTATTTCAGTTAGAATCATCATACCTGAATCCACTCATTGTGCTGCTAAGGGCCTGATGACACAGATTTCATTACTGAGTGATATTGCTTTGTAAGTAAATACCACAACTTCTTTATCCATTTTTCACTTTCTGCGATGTTGAACTTGTACTGTAAACGAGGTTCTTGTAAACAGAGCCGTTCGAAAGTTTGGGGTGGCTGTGTCTTTTTGATTTTAATTTCCCTAATCTATAGGACCATAAGTAGCAGTGCCCTAGGCTCTGTTGCTTTGTTTTTTAGATGTTTCAGGAAACACCATACACTTCTCCCGAGTGTCTGTTGGCAATTTACATCCCGCCCATCAGCATAACAAGGCTCCCAGTTCTCCATGGCCTGTCCTGCCTTTCTGGATTTTACACTTTTTTCAGATGGCCCTTTTGCCCGGGGGGAAGTGAGACTTCATTGTAGTGCAGATTTCCTTTGCAAGCTTGTTTGGTTGGCCAAAAAGGGCGTATGCGTTTTTTCCTGAATATATTCAGGAAAAAAACGCATACGCCCTTTTTGGCCAAGTGCATCATTGTGGACGTTCTGCCTCTTTTCCTATGCTTTCAATGCAATTCCAGTCTACCTCCTGAAATCGGTTTCCTGCAATTCTGCCCCGCTTTCAAGTCCTCTTGGCAGCCTTACTTCAGTCTATTTTTGGACGATAGCTGTCATTTATAACTCTGCAGGTTTGTGAATTACAGTGCCCCTGAGCTCCTTTCTTCAACTCGCTTTCTTGTGACCTGGCCGCAACACCGCAGGATGGCTTCAGGCCCTAATCTGGTTCCGGCACGGCACGCTGAGCCTTTGGTTAATTCCTCTTCCTGGTGGGAAATGAGAGTTAAATTTGCCCGTCCAGACACCTCCAGCTAGTCTCTCATTGGTTCTTGCTATTCCTGTTCATCTTCCACAGAAATTGCAAACTGGGCCAAACAGGAGGTTAAAGGGACTTACTCTCCAAGTCGGGAGAGTGTTAGTAAAGCATCTGGAATGTTGCACCCGAGTACCAGGGGAGTAAAACTGAGACATATTTGAACACGTCTCGCATTCACATGGTTGATCATACTCTGGGTTCCACATGCATGTTTTAGCTGAAGGAAGAATACCTTAAACCTGGAGAGTTGAGACCCGTGGAATGGGTACCATTCAATATGACTTCAAAGGGTCTTCATTTGCTCACCGAACCTCTCCAATCCTATCACTGCTGCGTTTATGCCCCTGTACACACGCTTGATTCTCTTTCGGAGACATAGCAATCCATAGGTTTTAAGATACTTACTAGTCAGGTACATTCTTAGGCGTTTAATATGCAGTGTTGAGTCCATTTCGTTGAGCAAGGAGTAGCTCTTGTCTATTCCATATTTGGCTTAAGGAACTTTATCTGTGCTCATTTCAATCTCTGGTTTTATGCAGCACCCCAACTCACCTTTCCCCTTAAGCAAGCATAAGTTGGTTTTCTAAATTTGAGACCCTGTTCTGTTTTGGAATGCAGTTCCTGTGTAGCCAAGTTTACATTTCGTGTATTAGTGATATCTTATGATGTTTCTTTTTCTGTGTGACTTATTTCAGTTAGAATCATCGTACCTGAATCCACTCATTATGCTGCAACGGGCCTGATGACATATATCATTGCTGAGTGATACTGCATTGTACGTAAGTACCACAAGTTCTTTATCCATTTTTCACTTTCTGTGATATTGAACTTGTACGGTAAATGAGGTTCTTGTAAACGGAGGCGTCCCAAACTTTGGGGTGGCTGTGTCTTTTAGATTTTAATTTCCCTAAGCTATAGGACCATAAGTGGAAGTGCCCTAGGCTCTGTTGCTTTGTTTTTTAGATGTTTCAGGAAACACCATACACTTCTCCCGAGTGGTTGTTGGCAATTTACATCCCGCCCATCAGCATAACAAGGCTCCCAGTTGTCCATGGCCTGTCCTGCCTTTCTGGATGTTACAGTTTTTTCAGATGGCCCTTTTGCCCGGGGGGAAGTGAGACTTCATTGTAGTGCAGATTTCCTTTGCAAGCTTGCTTGGTTGGCCAAAAAGGGCGTATGCGTTTTTTCCTGAATATATTCAGGAAAAAACGCATACGCCCTTTTTGGCCAAGTGCATCATTGTGGACGTTCTGCCTCTTTTCCTATGCTTTCAATGCAATTCCAGTCTACTTCCTGAAATCGGTTTCCTGCAATTCTGCCCTGATTTCAAGTCCTCTTGGCAGCCTTACTTCAGTCTATTTTTGGACGATAGCTGTCATTTATAACTCTGCAGGTTTGTGAATTACAGTGCCCCTGAGCTCCTTTCTTCAACTCGCTTTCTTTTGAGCTGGCCGCAACACCGCAGGATGGCTTCAGGCCCTAATCTGGTTCCGGCACGGCACGCTGAGCCTTTGGTTAATTCCTCTTCCTGGTGGGAAATGAGAGTTAAATTTGCCCGTCCAGACACCTCCAGCTAGTCTCTCATTGGTTCTCGCTATTCCTGTTCATCTTCCGCAGAAATTGCAAACTGGGCCAAACAGGAGGTTAAAGGGACTGACTCTCCAAGTCGGGAGAGTGTTAGTAAAGCGTCTGGAATGTTGCACCCGAGGACCAGGGTACGAAAACTGAGACATATTTGAACACGTCTCCCGATCACATGGTTGATCATACTCTAGGTTCCACATGCATGTTTTAGCTGAAGGAAGAATACCTTAAACCTGGGTAGTTGAAACCCGTGGAATGGGCACCATGCAATATGAATTCAAAGGGTCTTCATTTGCTCACTGAACCTCTCCAATCCTATCACTGCTGCGTTTATGCCCCTGTACACATGCTTGATTCTCTTTCAGAGACATAGCAATCCATAGGTTTTAAGATACTTACTAGTCAGGTACATTCTTAGGCGTTTAATATGCGGTGTTGAGTCCATTTCGTTGAGTAAGGAGTAGCTCTTGTCTATTCCATATTTGGCTTAAGGAACTTTATCTGTGCTCATTTCAATCTCTGGTTTTATGCAGCACCCCAACTCACCTTTACCCTTAAGCAAGCATAAGTTGGTTTTCTAAATTCGAGTCCCTGTTCTGTTCTGTAATTCAGTTCCTGTGTAGCCAAGTTTACATTCCGTGTATTACTGATATCTTATGATGTTTCTTTTTCTGTGTGACTTACTTCAGTTAGAATCATCATACCTGAATCCACTCATTGTGCTGCTAAGGTCCTGATGACACAGATTTCATTGCTGAGTGATATTGCTTTGTAAGTAAATACCACAACTTCTTTATCCATTTTTCACTTTCTGCGATGTTGAACTTGTACTGTAAACGAGGTTCTTGTAAACAGAGCCGTTCCAAACTTTGGGGTGGCTGTGTCTTTTTGATTTTAATTTCCCTAAGCTATAGGACCATAAGTGGAAGTGCCCTAGGTTCTGTTGCTTTGTTTTTTAGATGTTTCAGGAAACACCATACACTTCTCCCGAGTGGTTGTTGGCAATTTACATCCCGCCCATCAGCATAACAAGGCTCCCAGTTCTCCATGGCCTGTCCTGCCTTTCTGGATTTTACACTTTTTTCAGATGGCCCTTTTGACCGGGGGGAAGTGAGACTTCATTTTAGTGCAGATTTCCTTTGCAAGCTTGCTTGGTTGGCCAAATGGGCGTATGTGTTTTTTCCTGAATATATTCAGGAAAACACGCATACGCCCTTTTTGGCCAAGTGCATCATTGTGGACGTTCTGCCTCTTTTCCTATGCTTTCAATGCAATTCCAGTCTACCTCCTGAAATCGGTTTCCTGCAATTCTGCCCCACTTTCAAGTCCTCTTGGCAGCCTTACTTCAGTATATTTTTGGATGATAGCTGTCATTTATAACTCTGCAGGTTTGTGAATTACAGTGCCCCTGAGCTCCTTTCTTCAACTCGCTTTCTTGTGACCTGGCCGCAACACCGCAGGATGTCTTCAGGCCCTAATCTGGTTCCGGTACGGCAAGCTGAGCCTTTGGTTATTTCCTCTTCCTGGTGGGAAATGAGAGTTAAATTTGCCCGTCCAGACACCTCCAGCTAGCCTCTCATTGGTTCTCGCTATTCCTGTTCATCTTCCGCAGAAATTGCAAACTGGGCCAAACAGGAGGTTAAAGGCGCTGACTCTCCAAGTGGGGAGAGTGTTAGTAAAGCGTCTGGAATGTTGCACCCGAGTACCAGGGGAGGAAAACTGAGACATATTTGAACACGTCTCCCGATCACATGGTTGATCATACTCTAGGTTCCACATGCATGTTTTAGCTGAAGGAAGAATACCTTAAACCTGGGTAGTTGAAACCCGTGGAATGGGCACCATGCAATATGAATTCAAAGGGTCTTCATTTGCTCACTGAACCTCTCCAATCCTATCACTGCTGCGTTTATGCCCCTGTACACATGCTTGATTCTCTTTCAGAGACATAGCAATCCATAGGTTTTAAGATACTTACTAGTCAGGTACATTCTTAGGCATTTAATATGCGGTGTTGAGTCCATTTCGTTGAGCAAGGTGTAGCTCTTGTCTATTCCATATTTGACTTAAGGAACTTTATCTGTGCTCATTTCAATCTCTGGTTTTATGCAGCACCCCAACTCACCTTTACCCTTAAGCAAGCATAAGTTGGTTTTCTAAATTTGAGACCCTGTTCTGTTCTGTAATTCAGTTCCTGTGTAGCCATGTTTACATTCCGTGTATTACTGATATCTTATGATGTTTCTTTTTCTGTGTGACTTATTTCAGTTAGAATCATCATACCTGAATCCACTCATTGTGCTGCTAAGGGCCTGATGACACAGATTTCATTGCTGAGTGATATTGCTTTGTAAGTAAATACCACAACTTCTTTATCCATTTTTCACTTTCTGCGATGTTGAACTTGTACTGTAAACGAGGTTCTTGTAAACAGAGCCGTTCCAAACTTTGGGGTGGCTGTGTCTTTTTGATTTTAATTTCCCTAAGCTATAGGACCATAAGTGGAAGTGCCCTAGGCTCTGTTGCTTTGTTTTTTAGATGTTTCAGGAAACACCATACACTTCTCCCGAGTGGTTGTTGGCAATTTACATCCCGCCCATCAGCATAACAAGGCTCCCAGTTCTCCATGGCCTGTCCTGCCTTTCTGGATTTTACACTTTTTTCAGATGGCCCTTTTGACCGGGGGGAAGTGAGACTTCATTGTAGTGCAGATTTCCTTTGCAAGCTTGCTTGGTTGGCCAAAAAGGGCGTATGCGTTTTTTCCTGAATATATTCAGGAAAAAACGCATACGCCCTTTTTGGCCAAGTGCATCATTGTGGACGTTCTGCCTCTTTTCCTATGCTTTCAATGCAATTCCAGTCTACCTCCTGAAATTGGTTTCCTGCAATTCTGCCCCGCTTTCAAGTCCTCTTGGCAGCCTTACTTCAGTCTATTTTTGGACGATAGCTGTCATTTATAACTCTGCAGGTTTGTGAATTACAGTGCCCCTGAGCTCCTTTCTTCAACTTGCTTTCTTGTGACCTGGCCGCAACACCGCAGGATGGCTTCAGGCCCTAATCTGGTTCCGGCACGGCACGCTGAGCCTTTGGTTATTTCCTCTTCCTGGTGGGAAATGAGAGTTAAATTTGCCCGTCCAGACACCTCCAGCTCTTCTCTCATTGGTTCTCGCTATTCCTGTTCATCTTCCGCAGAAATTGCAAACTGGGCCAAACAGGAGGTTAAAGGCGCTGACTCTCCAAGTGGGGAGAGTGTTAGTAAAGCGTCTGGAATGTTGCACCCGAGTACCAGGGGAGGAAAACTGAGACATATTTGAACACGTCTCCCGTTCACATGGTTGATCATACTTGGGTTCCACATGCATGTTTTAGCTGAAGGAAGAATACCTTAAACCTGGATAGTTAAGACCCGTGTAATGGGTACCATGCAATATGACTTCAAAGGGTCTTCATTTGCTCACCGAACCTCTCCAATCCTATCACTGCTGCGTTTATGCCCCTGTACACATGCTTGATTCTCTTTCGGAGACATAGCAATCCATAGGTTTTAAGATACTTACTAGTCAGGTACATTCTTAGGCGTTTAATATGCGGTGTTGAGTCCATTTCGTTGAGTAAGGAGTAGCTCTTGTCTATTCCATATTTGACTTAAGGAACTTTATCTGTGCTCATTTCAATCTCTGGTTTTATGCAGCACCCCAACTCACCTTTACCCTTAAGCAAGCATAAGTTGGTTTTCTAAATTTGAGACCCTGTTCTGTTCTGTAATTCAGTTCCTGTGTAGCCATGTTTACATTCCGTGTATTACTGATATCTTATGATGTTTCTTTTTCTGTGTGACTTACTTCAGTTAGAATCATCATACCTGAATCCACTCATTGTGCTGCTAAGGGCCTGATGACACAGATTTCATTGCTGAGTGATATTGCTTTGTAAGTAAATACCACAACTTCTTTCTCCATTTTTCACTTTCTGCGATGTTGAACTTGTACTGTAAACGAGGTTCTTGTAAACAGAGCCGTTCCAAACTTTGGGGTGGCTGTGTCTTTTTGATTTTAATTTCCCTAAGCTATAGGACCATAAGTGGAAGTGCCCTAGGTTCTGTTGCTTTGTTTTTTAGATGTTTCAGGAAACACCATACACTTCTCCCGAGTGGTTGTTGGCAATTTACATCCCGCCCATCAGCATAACAAGGCTCCCAGTTCTCCATGGCCTGTCCTGCCTTTCTGGATTTTACACTTTTTTCAGATGGCCCTTTTGACCGGGGGGAAGTGAGACTTCATTGTAGTGCAGATTTCCTTTGCAAGCTTGCTTGGTTGGCCAAAAAGGGCGTATGCGTTTTTTCCTGAATATATTCAGGAAAAAACGCATACGCCCTTTTTGGCCAAGTGCATCATTGTGGACGTTCTGCCTCTTTTCCTATGCTTTCAATGCAATTCCAGTCTACCTCCTGAAATCGGTTTCCTGCAATTCTGCCCCGCTTTCAAGTCCTCTTGGCAGCCTTACTTCAGTCTATTTTTGGACGATAGCTGTCATTTATAACTCTGCAGGTTTGTGAATTACAGTGCCCCTGAGCTCCTTTCTTCAACTCGCTTTCTTGTGACCTGGCCGCAACACCGCAGGATGGCTTCAGGCCCTAATATGGTTCCGGTACGGCACGCTGAGCCTTTGGTTATTTCCTCTTCCTGGTGGGAAATGAGAGTTAAATTTGCCCGTCCAGACACCTCCAGCTAGCCTCTCATTGGTTCTCGCTATTCCTGTTCATCTTCCGCAGAAATTGCAAACTGGGCCAAACAGGAGGTTAAAGGCGCTGACTCTCCAAGTGGGGAGAGTGTTAGTAAAGCGTCTGGAATGTTGCACCCGAGTACCAGGGGAGGAAAACTGAGACATATTTGAACACGTCTCCCGTTCACATGGTTGATCATACTTGGGTTCCACATGCATGTTTTAGCTGAAGGAAGAATACCTTAAACCTGGAGAGTTGAGACCCGTGTAATGGGTACCATGCAATATGACTTCAAAGGGTCTTCATTTGCTCACCGAACCTCTCCAATCCTATCACTGCTGCGTTTATGCCCCTGTACACACGCTTGATTCTCTTTTGGAGACATAGCAATCCATAGGTTTTAAGATACTTACTAGTCAGGTACATTCTTAGGCGTTTAATATGGGGTGTTGAGTCCATTTCGTTGAGCAAGGAGTAGCTCTTGTCTATTCCATATTTGGCTTAAGGAACTTTATCTGTGCTCATTTCAATCTCTGCTTTTATGCAGCACCCCAACTCACCTTTACCCTTAAGCAAGCATAAGTTGGTTTTCTAAATTTGAGACACTCTTCTGTTTTGGAATTCAGTTCCTGTCTAGCCAAGTTTACATTCCGTGTATTAGTGATATCTTATGATGTTTCTTTTTCTGTGTGACTTATTTCAGTTAGAATCATCGTACCTGAATCCACTCATTGTGCTGCTAAGGGCCTGATGACACAGATTTCATTGCTGAGTGATATTGCTTTGTAAGTAAATACCACAACTTCTTTATCCATTTTTCACTTTCTGCGATGTTGAACTTGTACTGTAAACGAGGTTCTTGTAAACAGAGCCGTTCCAACCTTTGGGGTGGCTGTGTCTTTTTGATTTTAATTTCCCTAAGCTATAGGACCATAAGTGGAAGTGCCCTAGGTTCTGTTGCTTTGTTTTTTAGATGTTTCAGGAAACACCATACACTTCTCCCGAGTGGTTGTTGGCAATTTACATCCCACCCATCAGCATAACAAGGCTCCCAGTTCTCCATGGCCTGTCTTGTCTTTCTGGATTTTACACTTTTTTCAGATGGCCCTTTTGACCGGGGGGAAGTGAGAGTTCATTGTAGTGCAGATTTCCTTTGCAAGCTTGTTTGGTTGGCCAAAAAGGGCGTATGCGTTTTTTCCTGAATATATTCAGGAAAAAACGCATACGCCCTTTTTGGCCAAGTGCATCATTGTGGACGTTCTGCCTCTTTTCCTATGCTTTCAATGCAATTCCAGTCTACCTCCTGAAATCGGTTTCCTGCAATTCTGCCCCGCTTTCAAGTCCTCTTGGCAGCCTTACTTCAGTCTATTTTTGGACGATAGCTGTCATTTATAAGTCTGCAGGTTTGTGAATTACAGTGCCCCTGAGCTCCTTTCTTCAACTCGCTTTCTTGTGACCTGGCCGCAACACCGCAGGATGGCTTCAGGCCCTAATCTGGTTCTGGCACGGCACGCTGAGCCTTTGGTTAATTCCTCTTCCTGGTGGGAAATGAGAGTTAAATTTGCCCGTCCAGACACCTCCAGCTAGTCTGTCATTGGTTCTCGCTATTCCTGTTCATCTTCCGCAGAAATTGCAAACTGGGCCAAACAGGAGGTTAAAGGGACTGACTCTCCAAGTCGGGAGAGTGTTAGTAAAGCGTCTGGAATGTTGCACCCGAGTACCAGGGGAGGAAAACTGAGACATATTTGAACACGTCTCCCGATCACATGGTTGATCATACTCTAGGTTCCACATGCATGTTTTAGCTGAAGGAAGAATACCTTAAACCTGGAGAGTTGAGACCCGTGTAATGCGTACCATGCAATATGACTTCAAAGGGTCTTCATTTGCTCACCGAACCTCTCCAATCCTATCACTGCTGCGTTTATGCCCCTGTAAACATGCTTGATTCTCTTTTGGAGACATAGCAATCCATAGGTTTTCCGATACTTACTAGTCAGGTACATTCTTAGGCATTTAATATGCGGTGTTGAGTCCATTTCGTTGAGCAAGGAGTAGCTCTTGTCTATTCCATATTTGGCTTAAGGAACTTTATCTGTGCTCATTTCAATCTCTGGTTTTATGCAGCACCCCAACTCACCTTTACCCTTAAGCAAGCATAAGTTGGTTTTCTAAATTTGAGACCCTGTTCTGTTCTGTAATTCAGTTCCTGTGTAGCCATGTTTACATTCCGTGTATTACTGATATCTTATGATGTTTCTTTTTCTGTGTGACTTACTTCAGTTAGAATCATCATACCTGAATCCACTCATTGTGCTGCTAAGGGCCTGATGACACAGATTTCATTGCTGAGTGATATTGCTTTGTAAGTAAATACCACAACTTCTTTCTCCATTTTTCACTTTCTGCGATGTTGAACTTGTACTGTAAACGAGGTTCTTGTAAACAGAGCCGTTCCAAACTTTGGGGTGGCTGTGTCTTTTTGATTTTAATTTCCCTAAGCTATAGGACCATAAGTGGAAGTGCCCTAGGTTCTGTTGCTTTGTTTTTTAGATGTTTCAGGAAACACCATACACTTCTCCCGAGTGGTTGTTGGCAATTTACATCCCGCCCATCAGCATAACAAGGCTCCCAGTTCTCCATGGCCTGTCCTGCCTTTCTGGATTTTACACTTTTTTCAGATGGCCCTTTTGACCGGGGGGAAGTGAGACTTCATTGTAGTGCAGATTTCCTTTGCAAGCTTGCTTGGTTGGCCAAAAAGGGCGTATGCGTTTTTTCCTGAATATATTCAGGAAAAAACGCATACGCCCTTTTTGGCCAAGTGCATCATTGTGGACGTTCTGCCTCTTTTCCTATGCTTTCAATGCAATTCCAGTCTACCTCCTGAAATCGGTTTCCTGCAATTCTGCCCCGCTTTCAAGTCCTCTTGGCAGCCTTACTTCAGTCTATTTTTGGACGATAGCTGTCATTTATAACTCTGCAGGTTTGTGAATTACAGTGCCCCTGAGCTCCTTTCTTCAACTCGCTTTCTTGTGACCTGGCCGCAACACCGCAGGATGGCTTCAGGCCCTAATATGGTTCCGGTACGGCACGCTGAGCCTTTGGTTATTTCCTCTTCCTGGTGGGAAATGAGAGTTAAATTTGCCCGTCCAGACACCTCCAGCTAGCCTCTCATTGGTTCTCGCTATTCCTGTTCATCTTCCGCAGAAATTGCAAACTGGGCCAAACAGGAGGTTAAAGGCGCTGACTCTCCAAGTGGGGAGAGTGTTAGTAAAGCGTCTGGAATGTTGCACCCGAGTACCAGGGGAGGAAAACTGAGACATATTTGAACACGTCTCCCGTTCACATGGTTGATCATACTTGGGTTCCACATGCATGTTTTAGCTGAAGGAAGAATACCTTAAACCTGGAGAGTTGAGACCCGTGTAATGGGTACCATGCAATATGACTTCAAAGGGTCTTCATTTGCTCACCGAACCTCTCCAATCCTATCACTGCTGCGTTTATGCCCCTGTACACACGCTTGATTCTCTTTTGGAGACATAGCAATCCATAGGTTTTAAGATACTTACTAGTCAGGTACATTCTTAGGCGTTTAATATGGGGTGTTGAGTCCATTTCGTTGAGCAAGGAGTAGCTCTTGTCTATTCCATATTTGGCTTAAGGAACTTTATCTGTGCTCATTTCAATCTCTGCTTTTATGCAGCACCCCAACTCACCTTTACCCTTAAGCAAGCATAAGTTGGTTTTCTAAATTTGAGACACTCTTCTGTTTTGGAATTCAGTTCCTGTCTAGCCAAGTTTACATTCCGTGTATTAGTGATATCTTATGATGTTTCTTTTTCTGTGTGACTTATTTCAGTTAGAATCATCGTACCTGAATCCACTCATTGTGCTGCTAAGGGCCTGATGACACAGATTTCATTGCTGAGTGATATTGCTTTGTAAGTAAATACCACAACTTCTTTATCCATTTTTCACTTTCTGCGATGTTGAACTTGTACTGTAAACGAGGTTCTTGTAAACAGAGCCGTTCCAACCTTTGGGGTGGCTGTGTCTTTTTGATTTTAATTTCCCTAAGCTATAGGACCATAAGTGGAAGTGCCCTAGGTTCTGTTGCTTTGTTTTTTAGATGTTTCAGGAAACACCATACACTTCTCCCGAGTGGTTGTTGGCAATTTACATCCCACCCATCAGCATAACAAGGCTCCCAGTTCTCCATGGCCTGTCTTGTCTTTCTGGATTTTACACTTTTTTCAGATGGCCCTTTTGACCGGGGGGAAGTGAGAGTTCATTGTAGTGCAGATTTCCTTTGCAAGCTTGTTTGGTTGGCCAAAAAGGGCGTATGCGTTTTTTCCTGAATATATTCAGGAAAAAACGCATACGCCCTTTTTGGCCAAGTGCATCATTGTGGACGTTCTGCCTCTTTTCCTATGCTTTCAATGCAATTCCAGTCTACCTCCTGAAATCGGTTTCCTGCAATTCTGCCCCGCTTTCAAGTCCTCTTGGCAGCCTTACTTCAGTCTATTTTTGGACGATAGCTGTCATTTATAAGTCTGCAGGTTTGTGAATTACAGTGCCCCTGAGCTCCTTTCTTCAACTCGCTTTCTTGTGACCTGGCCGCAACACCGCAGGATGGCTTCAGGCCCTAATCTGGTTCTGGCACGGCACGCTGAGCCTTTGGTTAATTCCTCTTCCTGGTGGGAAATGAGAGTTAAATTTGCCCGTCCAGACACCTCCAGCTAGTCTGTCATTGGTTCTCGCTATTCCTGTTCATCTTCCGCAGAAATTGCAAACTGGGCCAAACAGGAGGTTAAAGGGACTGACTCTCCAAGTCGGGAGAGTGTTAGTAAAGCGTCTGGAATGTTGCACCCGAGTACCAGGGGAGGAAAACTGAGACATATTTGAACACGTCTCCCGATCACATGGTTGATCATACTCTAGGTTCCACATGCATGTTTTAGCTGAAGGAAGAATACCTTAAACCTGGAGAGTTGAGACCCGTGTAATGCGTACCATGCAATATGACTTCAAAGGGTCTTCATTTGCTCACCGAACCTCTCCAATCCTATCACTGCTGCGTTTATGCCCCTGTAAACATGCTTGATTCTCTTTTGGAGACATAGCAATCCATAGGTTTTCCGATACTTACTAGTCAGGTACATTCTTAGGCATTTAATATGCGGTGTTGAGTCCATTTCGTTGAGCAAGGAGTAGCTCTTGTCTATTCCATATTTGGCTTAAGGAACTTTATCTGTGCTCATTTCAATCTCTGGTTTTATGCAGCACCCCAACTCACCTTTCCCCTTAAGCAAGCATAAGTTGGTTTTCTAAATTTGAGACCCTGTTCTGTTTTGGAATGCAGTTCCTGTGTAGCCAAGTTTACATTCCGTGTATTAGTGATATCTTATGATGTTTCTTTTTCTGTGTGACTTATTTCAGTTAGAATCATCCTACCTGAATCCACTCATTATGCTGCTACGGGCCTGATGACATAGATTTCATTGCTGAGTGATACTGCATTGTACGTAAGTACCACAAGTTCTTTATCCATTTTTCACTTTCTGTGATATTGAACTTGTATGGTAAACGAGGTTCTTGTAAATGGAGGCGTCCCAAACTTTGGGGTGGCTGTGTCTTTTTGATTTTTATTTCCCTAAGCTATAGGACCATAAGTGGAAGTGCCCTAGGTTCTGTTGCTTTGTTTTTTAGATGTTTCAGGAAACACCATACACTTCTCCCGAGTGGTTGTTGGCAATTTACATCCCGCCCATCAGCATAACAAGGCTCCCAGTTCTCCATGGCCTGTCCTGCCTTTCTGGATTTTACACTTTTTTCAGATGGCCCTTTTGACCGGGGGGAAGTGAGACTTCATTGTAGTGCAGATTTCCTTTGCAAGCTTGCTTGGTTGGCCAAAAAGGGCGTATGCGTTTTTTCCTGAATATATTCAGGAAAAAACGCATACGCCCTTTTTGGCCAAGTGCATCATTGTGGACGTTCTGCCTCTTTTCCTACGCTTTCAATGCAATTCCAGTCTACCTCCTGAAATCGGTTTCCTGCAATTCTGCCCCGCTTTCAAGTCCTCTTGGCAGCCTTACTTCAGTCTATTTTTGGACGATAGCTGTCATTTATAAGTCTGCAGGTTTGTGAATTACAGTGCCCCTGAGCTCCTTTCTTCAACTCGATTTCTTGTGACCTGGCCGCAACACCGCAGGCTGGCTTCAGGCCCTAATCTGGTTCCGGCACGGCACGCTGAGCCTTTGGTTATTTCCTCTTCCTGGTGGGAAATGAGAGTTAAATTTGCCCGTCCAGACACCTCCAGCTAGTCTCTCATTGGTTCTCGCTATTCCTGTTCATCTTCCGCAGAAATTGCAAACTGGGCCAAACAGGAGGTTAAAGGGACTGACTCTCCAAGTGGGGAGAGTGTTAGTAAAGCGTCTGGAATGTTGCACCCGAGTACCAGGGGAGGAAAACTGAGACATATTTGAACACGTCTCCCGTTCACATGGTTGATCATACTTGGGTTCCACATGCATGTTTTAGCTGAAGGAAGAATACCTTAAACCTGGAGAGTTGAGACCCGTGTAATGGGTACCATGCAATATGACTTCAAAGGGTCTTCATTTGCTCACCGAACCTCTCCAATCCTATCACTGCTGCGTTTACGCCCCTGTACACATGCTTGATTCTCTTTTGGAGACATAGCAATCCATAGGTTTTAAGATACTTACTAGTCAGGTACATTCTTAGGCGTTTAATATGGGGTGTTGAGTCCATTTCGTTGAGCAAGGAGTAGCTCTTGTCTATTCCATATTTGACTTAAGGAACTTTATCTGTGCTCATTTCAATCTCTGCTTTTATGCAGCACCCCAACTCACCTTTCCCCTTAAGCAAGCATAAGTTGGTTTTCTAAATTTGAGACCCTGTTCTGTTTTGGAATGCAGTTCCTGTGTAGCCAAGTTTACATTCCGTGTATTAGTGATATCTTATGATGTTTCTTTTTCTGTGTGACTTATTTCAGTTAGAATCATCGTACCTGAATCCACTCATTGTGCTGCTAAGGGCCTGATGACACAGATTTCATTGCTGAGTGATATTGCTTTGTAAGTAAATACCACAACTTCTTTATCCATTTTTCACTTTCTGCGATGTTGAACTTGTACTGTAAACGAGGTTCTTGTAAACAGAGCCGTTCCAACCTTTGGGGTGGCTGTGTCTTTTTGATTTTAATTTCCCTAAGCTATAGGACCATAAGTGGAAGTGCCCTAGGTTCTGTTGCTTTGTTTTTTAGATGTTTCAGGAAACACCATACACTTCTCCCGAGTGGTTGTTGGCAATTTACATCCCACCCATCAGCATAACAAGGCTCCCAGTTCTCCATGGCCTGTCTTGTCTTTCTGGATTTTACACTTTTTTCAGATGGCCCTTTTGACCGGGGGGAAGTGAGAGTTCATTGTAGTGCAGATTTCCTTTGCAAGCTTGTTTGGTTGGCCAAAAAGGGCGTATGCGTTTTTTCCTGAATATATTCAGGAAAAAACGCATACGCCCTTTTTGGCCAAGTGCATCATTGTGGACGTTCTGCCTCTTTTCCTATGCTTTCAATGCAATTCCAGTCTACCTCCTGAAATCGGTTTCCTGCAATTCTGCCCCGCTTTCAAGTCCTCTTGGCAGCCTTACTTCAGTCTATTTTTGGACGATAGCTGTCATTTATAAGTCTGCAGGTTTGTGAATTACAGTGCCCCTGAGCTCCTTTCTTCAACTCGCTTTCTTGTGACCTGGCCGCAACACCGCAGGATGGCTTCAGGCCCTAATCTGGTTCTGGCACGGCACGCTGAGCCTTTGGTTAATTCCTCTTCCTGGTGGGAAATGAGAGTTAAATTTGCCCGTCCAGACACCTCCAGCTAGTCTGTCATTGGTTCTCGCTATTCCTGTTCATCTTCCGCAGAAATTGCAAACTGGGCCAAACAGGAGGTTAAAGGGACTGACTCTCCAAGTCGGGAGAGTGTTAGTAAAGCGTCTGGAATGTTGCACCCGAGTACCAGGGGAGGAAAACTGAGACATATTTGAACACGTCTCCCGATCACATGGTTGATCATACTCTAGGTTCCACATGCATGTTTTAGCTGAAGGAAGAATACCTTAAACCTGGAGAGTTGAGACCCGTGTAATGCGTACCATGCAATATGACTTCAAAGGGTCTTCATTTGCTCACCGAACCTCTCCAATCCTATCACTGCTGCGTTTATGCCCCTGTAAACATGCTTGATTCTCTTTTGGAGACATAGCAATCCATAGGTTTTCCGATACTTACTAGTCAGGTACATTCTTAGGCATTTAATATGCGGTGTTGAGTCCATTTCGTTGAGCAAGGAGTAGCTCTTGTCTATTCCATATTTGGCTTAAGGAACTTTATCTGTGCTCATTTCAATCTCTGGTTTTATGCAGCACCCCAACTCACCTTTCCCCTTAAGCAAGCATAAGTTGGTTTTCTAAATTTGAGACCCTGTTCTGTTTTGGAATGCAGTTCCTGTGTAGCCAAGTTTACATTCCGTGTATTAGTGATATCTTATGATGTTTCTTTTTCTGTGTGACTTATTTCAGTTAGAATCATCCTACCTGAATCCACTCATTATGCTGCTACGGGCCTGATGACATAGATTTCATTGCTGAGTGATACTGCATTGTACGTAAGTACCACAAGTTCTTTATCCATTTTTCACTTTCTGTGATATTGAACTTGTATGGTAAACGAGGTTCTTGTAAATGGAGGCGTCCCAAACTTTGGGGTGGCTGTGTCTTTTTGATTTTTATTTCCCTAAGCTATAGGACCATAAGTGGAAGTGCCCTAGGTTCTGTTGCTTTGTTTTTTAGATGTTTCAGGAAACACCATACACTTCTCCCGAGTGGTTGTTGGCAATTTACATCCCGCCCATCAGCATAACAAGGCTCCCAGTTCTCCATGGCCTGTCCTGCCTTTCTGGATTTTACACTTTTTTCAGATGGCCCTTTTGACCGGGGGGAAGTGAGACTTCATTGTAGTGCAGATTTCCTTTGCAAGCTTGCTTGGTTGGCCAAAAAGGGCGTATGCGTTTTTTCCTGAATATATTCAGGAAAAAACGCATACGCCCTTTTTGGCCAAGTGCATCATTGTGGACGTTCTGCCTCTTTTCCTACGCTTTCAATGCAATTCCAGTCTACCTCCTGAAATCGGTTTCCTGCAATTCTGCCCCGCTTTCAAGTCCTCTTGGCAGCCTTACTTCAGTCTATTTTTGGACGATAGCTGTCATTTATAAGTCTGCAGGTTTGTGAATTACAGTGCCCCTGAGCTCCTTTCTTCAACTCGATTTCTTGTGACCTGGCCGCAACACCGCAGGCTGGCTTCAGGCCCTAATCTGGTTCCGGCACGGCACGCTGAGCCTTTGGTTATTTCCTCTTCCTGGTGGGAAATGAGAGTTAAATTTGCCCGTCCAGACACCTCCAGCTAGTCTCTCATTGGTTCTCGCTATTCCTGTTCATCTTCCGCAGAAATTGCAAACTGGGCCAAACAGGAGGTTAAAGGGACTGACTCTCCAAGTGGGGAGAGTGTTAGTAAAGCGTCTGGAATGTTGCACCCGAGTACCAGGGGAGGAAAACTGAGACATATTTGAACACGTCTCCCGTTCACATGGTTGATCATACTTGGGTTCCACATGCATGTTTTAGCTGAAGGAAGAATACCTTAAACCTGGAGAGTTGAGACCCGTGTAATGGGTACCATGCAATATGACTTCAAAGGGTCTTCATTTGCTCACCGAACCTCTCCAATCCTATCACTGCTGCGTTTACGCCCCTGTACACATGCTTGATTCTCTTTTGGAGACATAGCAATCCATAGGTTTTAAGATACTTACTAGTCAGGTACATTCTTAGGCGTTTAATATGGGGTGTTGAGTCCATTTCGTTGAGCAAGGAGTAGCTCTTGTCTATTCCATATTTGGCTTAAGGAACTTTATCTGTGCTCATTTCAATCTCTGCTTTTATGCAGCACCCCAACTCACCTTTCCCCTTAAGCAAGCATAAGTTGGTTTTCTAAATTTGAGACCCTGTTCTGTTTTGGAATGCAGTTCCTGTGTAGCCAAGTTTACATTCCGTGTATTAGTGATATCTTATGATGTTTCTTTTTCTGTGTGACTTATTTCAGTTAGAATCATCGTACCTGAATCCACTCATTGTGCTGCTAAGGGCCTGATGACACAGATTTCATTGCTGAGTGATATTGCTTTGTAAGTAAATACCACAACTTCTTTATCCATTTTTCACTTTCTGCGATGTTGAACTTGTACTGTAAACGAGGTTCTTGTAAACAGAGCCGTTCCAAACTTTGGGGTGGCTGTGTCTTTTTGATTTTAATTTCCCTAAGCTATAGGACCATAAGTGGAAGTGCCCTAGGTTCTGTTGCTTTGTTTTTTAGATGTTTCAGGAAACACCATACACTTCTCCCGAGTGGTTGTTGGCAATTTACATCCCGCCCATCAGCATAACAAGGCTCCCAGTTCTCCATGGCCTGTCCTGCCTTTCTGGATTTTACACTTTTTTCAGATGGCCCTTTTGACCGGGGGGAAGTGAGACTTCATTGTAGTGCAGATTTCCTTTGCAAGCTTGCTTGGTTGGCCAAAAAGGGCGTATGCGTTTTTTCCTGAATATATTCAGGAAAAAACGCATATGCCCTTTTTGGCCAAGTGCATCATTGTGGACGTTCTGCCTCTTTTCCTATGCTTTCAATGCAATTCCAGTCTACCTCCTGAAATCGGTTTCCTGCAATTCTGCCCCGCTTTCAAGTCCTCTTGGCAGCCTTACTTCAGTCTATTTTTGGACGATAGCTGTCATTTATAAGTCTGCAGGTTTCTGAATTACAGTGGCCCTGAGCTCCTTTCTTCAACTCGCTTTCTTGTGACCTGGCCGCAACACCGCAGGATGGCTTCAGGCCCTAATCTGGTTCCGGCACGGCACGCTGAGCCTTTGGTTAATTCCTCTTCCTGGTGGGAAATGAGAGTTAAATTTGCCCGTCCAGACTCCTCTAGCTAGTCTCTCATTGGTTCTCGCTATTCCTGTTCATCTTCCGCAGAAATTGCAAACTGGGCCAAACAGGAGGTTAAAGGGACTGACTCTCCAAGTCGGGAGAGTGTTAGTAAAGCGTCTGGAATGTTGCACCCGAGTACCAGGGGAGGAAAACTGAGACATATTTGAACACGTCTCCCGATCACATGGTTGATCATACTCTAGGTTCCACATGCATGTTTTAGCTGAAGGAAGAATACCTTAAACCTGGAGAGTTGAGACCCGTGTAATGCGTACCATGCAATATGACTTCAAAGGGTCTTCATTTGCTCACCGAACCTCTCCAATCCTATCACTGCTGCGTTTATGCCCCTGTACACATGCTTGATTCTCTTTTGGAGACATAGCAATCCATAGGTTTTCAGATACTTACTAGTCAGGTACATTCTTAGGCGTTTAATATGCGGTGTTGAGTCCATTTCGTTGAGCAAGGAGTAGCTCTTGTCTATTCCATATTTGACTTAAGGAACTTTATCTGTGCTCATTTCAATCTCTGGTTTTATGCAGCACCCCAACTCACCTTTACCCTTAAGCAAGCATAAGTTGGTTTTCTAAATTTGAGAACCTGTTCTGTTCTGTAATTCAGTTCCTGTGTAGCCAAGTTTACATTCCGTGTATTAGTGATATCTTACTATGTTTCTTTTCTCTGTGACTTATTTCAGTTAGAATCATCATACCTGAATCCACTCATTGTGCTGCTACGGGCCTGATGACACAGATTTCATTGCTGAGTGATATTGTTTTGTAAGTAAATACCACAACTTCTTTATCCATTTTTCACTTTCTGCGATGTTGAACTTGTACTGTAAACGAGGTTCTTGTAAACAGAGCCGTTCGAAAGTTTGGGGTGGCTGTGTCTTTTTGATTTTAATTTCCCTAAGCTATAGGACCATAAGTGGCAGTGCCCTAGGTTCTGTTGCTTTGTTTTTTAGATGTTTCAGGAAACACCATAAACTTCTCCCGAGTGTCTGTTGGCAATTTACATCCCGCCCATCAGCATAACAAGGCTCCCAGTTCTCCATGGCCTGTCCTTCCTTTCTGGATTTTACACTTTTTTCAGATGGCCCTTTTGACCGGGGGGAAGTGAGACTTCATTGTAGTGCAGATTTCCTTTGCAAGCTTGCTTGGTTGGCCAAAAAGGGCGTATGCGTTTTTTCCTGAATATATTCAGGAAAAAACGCATACGCCCTTTTTGGCCAAGTGCATCATTGTGGACGTTCTGCCTCTTTTCCTATGCTTTCAATGCAATTCCAGTCTACCTCCTGAAATCGGTTTCCTGCAATTCTGCCCCGCTTTCAAGTCCTCTTGGCAGCCTTACTTCAGTCTATTTTTGGACGATAGCTGTCATTTATAACTCTGCAGGTTTGTGAATTACAGTGCCCCTGAGCTCCTTTCTTCAACTCGCTTTCTTGTGACCTGGCCGCAAAACCGCAGGATGGCTTCAGGCCCTAATCTGGTTCCGGCACGGCACGCTGAGCCTTTGGTTAATTCCTCTTCCTGGTGGGAAATGAGAGTTAAATTTGCCCGTCCAGACACCTCCAGCTAGTCTCTCATTGGTTCTCGCTATTCCTGTTCATCTTCCGCAGAAATTGCAAACTGGACCAAACAGGAGGTTAAAGGGACTGACTCTCCAAGTCGGAAGAGTGTTAGTAAAGCGTCTGGAATGTTGCACCCGATTACCAGGGGAGGAAAACTGAGACATATTTGAACACGTCTCCTGTTCACATGGTTGATGATACTCTGGGTTCCACATGCATGTTTTAGCTGAAGGAAGAATACCTTAAACCTGGAGAGTTGAGACCCGTGTAATGGGTACCATGCAATATGACTTCAAAGGGTCTTCATTTGCTCACCGAACCTCTCCAATCCTATCACTGCTGCGTTTATGCCCCTGTACACACGCTAGATTCTCTTTTGGAGACATAGCAATCCATAGGTTTTAAGATACTTACTTGTCAGGTACATTCTTAGGCGTTTAATATGGGGTGTTGAGTCCATTTCGTTGAGCAAGGAGTAGCTCTTGTCTATTCCATATTTGGCTTAAGGAACTTTATCTGTGCTCATTTCAATCTCTGGTTTTATGCAGCACCCCAACTCACCTTTCCCCTTAAGCAAGCATAAGTTGGATTTCTAAATTTGAGACCCTGTTCTGTTTTGGAATGCAGTTCCTGTGTAGCCAAGTTTACATTCCGTGTATTAGTGATATCTTATGATGTTTCTTTTTCTGTGTGACTTATTTCAGTTAGAATCATCGTACCTGAATCCACTCATTATGCTGCTACGGGCCTGATGACATAGATTTCATTGCTGAGTGATACTGCATTGTACGTAAGTACCACAAGTTCTTTATCCATTTTTCAATTTCTGCAATATTGAACTTGTACCGTAAACGAGGTTCTTGTAAACAGAGCCGTCCCAAACTTTGGGGTGGCTGTGTCTTTTTGATTTTAATTTCCCTAAGCTATAGGACCATAAGTGGAAGTGCCCTAGGCTCTGTTGCTTTGTTTTTTAGATGTTTCAGGAAACACTATACACTTCTCCCGAGTGGTTGTTGGCAATTTACATCCCGCCCATCAGCATAACAAGGCTCCCAGTTCTCCATGGCCTGTCCTGCCTTTCTGGATTTTACACTTTTTTCAGATGGCCCTTTTGACCGGGGGGAAGTGAGACTTCATTGTAGTGCAGATTTCCTTTGCAAGCTTGCTTGGTTGGCCAAAAAGGGCGTATGCGTTTTTTCCTGAATATATTCAGGAAAAAACGCATACGCCCTTTTTGGCCAAGTGCATCATTGTGGACGTTCTGCCTCTTTTCCTATGCTTTCAATGCAATTCCAGTCTACCTCCTGAAATCGGTTTCCTGCAATTCTGCCCCGCTTTCAAGTCCTCTTGGCAGCCTTACTTCAGTCTATTTTTGGACGATAGCTGTCATTTATAACTCTGCAGGTTTGTGAATTACAGTGCCCCTGAGCTCCTTTCTTCAACTCGCTTTCTTTTGAGCTGGCCGCAACACCGCAGGATGGCTTCAGGCCCTAATCTGGTTCCGGCACGGCACGCTGAGCCTTTGGTTAATTCCTCTTCCTGGTGGGAAATGAGAGTTAAATTTGCCCGTCCAGACACCTCCAGCTAGTCTCTCATTGGTTCTCGCTATTCCTGTTCATCCTCCGCAGAAATTGCAAACTGGGCCAAACAGGAGGTTAAAGGCGCTGACTCTCCAAGTGCGGAGAGTGTTAGTAAAGCGTCTGGAATGTTGCACCCGAGTACCAGGGGAGGAAAACTGAGACATATTTGAACACGTCTCCCGTTCACATGGTTGATCATACTTGGGTTCCACATGCATGTTTTAGCTGAAGGAAGAATACCTTAAACCTGGAGAGTTGAGACCCGTGGAATGGGTACCATGCAATATGACTTCAAAGGGTCTTCATTTGCTCACCGAACCTCTCCAATCCTATCACTGGTGCGTTTATGCCCCTGTACACACGCTTGATTCTCTTTTGGAGACATAGCAATCCATAGGTTTTAAGATACTTACTAGTCAGGTACATTCTTAGGCGTTTAATATGCGGTGTTGAGTCCATTTCGTTGAGCAAGGAGTAGCTCTTGTCTATTCCATATTTGACTTAAGGAACTTTATCTGTGCTCATTTCAATCTCTGCTTTTATGCAGCACCCCAACTCACCTTTCCCCTTAAGCAAGCATAAGTTGGTTTTCTAAATTTGAGACCCTGTTCTGTTTTGGAATGCAGTTCCTGTGTAGCCAAGTTTACATTCCGTGTATTAGTGATATCTTATGATGTTTCTTTTTCTGTGTGACTTATTTCAGTTAGAATCATCGTACCTGAATCCACTGATTGTGCTGCTAAGGGCCTGATGACACAGATTTCATTGCTGAGTGATATTGCTTTGTAAGTAAATACCACAACTTCTTTATCCATTTTTCACTTTCTGCGATGTTGAACTTGTACTGTAAACGAGGTTCTTGTAAACAGAGCCGTTCCAAACTTTGGGGTGGCTGTGTCTTTTTGATTTTAATTTCCCTAAGCTATAGGACCATAAGTGGAAGTGCCCTAGGTTCTGTTGCTTTGTTTTTTAGATGTTTCAGGAAACACCATACACTTCTCCCGAGTGGTTGTTGGCAATTTACATCCCGCCCATCAGCATAACAAGGCTCCCAGTTCTCCATGGCCTGTCCTGCCTTTCTGGATTTAACACTTTTTTAAGATGGCCCTTTTGACCGGGGGGAAGTGAGACTTCATTGTAGTGCAGATTTCCTTTGCAAGCTTGCTTGGTTGGCCAAAAAGGGCGTATGCGTTTTTTCCTGAATATATTCAGGAAAAAACGCATACGCCCTTTTTGGCCAAGTGCATCATTGTGGACGTTCTGCCTCTTTTCCTATGCTTTCAATGCATTTCCAGTCTACCTCCTGAAATCGGTTTCCTGCAATTCTGCCCCGCTTTCAAGTCCTCTTGGCAGCCTTACTTCAGTCTATTTTTGGACGATAGCTGTCATTTATAAGTCTGCAGGTTTGTGAATTACAGTGGCCCTGAGCTCCTTTCTTCAACTCGCTTTCTTGTGACCTGGCCGCAACACCGCAGGATGGCTTCAGGCCCTAATCTGGTTCTGGCACGGCACGCTGAGCCTTTGGTTAATTCCTCTTCCTGGTGGGAAATGAGAGTTAAATTTGCCCGTCCAGACTCCTCTAGCTAGTCTCTCATTGGTTCTCGCTATTCCTGTTCATCTTCCGCAGAAATTGCAAACTGGGCCAAACAGGAGGTTAAAGGGACTGACTCTCCAAGTCGGGAGAGTGTTAGTAAAGCGTCTGGAATGTTGCACCCGAGTACCAGGGGAGGAAAACTGAGACATATTTGAACACGTCTCCCGATCACATGGTTGATCATACTCTAGGTTCCACATGCATGTTTTAGCTGAAGGAAGAATACCTTAAACCTGGAGAGTTGAGACCCGTGTAATGCGTACCATGCAATATGACTTCAAAGGGTCTTCATTTGCTCACCGAACCTCTCCAATCCTATCACTGCTGCGTTTATGCCCCTGTACACATGCTTGATTCTCTTTTGGAGACATAGCAATCCATAGGTTTTCAGATACTTACTAGTCAGGTACATTCTTAGGCGTTTAATATGCGGTGTTGAGTCCATTTCGTTGAGCAAGGAGTAGCTCTTGTCTATTCCATATTTGACTTAAGGAACTTTATCTGTGCTCATTTCAATCTCTGGTTTTATGCAGCACCCCAACTCACCTTTACCCTTAAGCAAGCATAAGTTGGTTTTCTAAATTTGAGACCCTGTTCTGTTCTGTAATTCAGTTCCTGTGTAGCCAAGTTTACATTCCGTGTATTAGTGATATCTTACTATGTTTCTTTTCTCTGTGACTTATTTCAGTTAGAATCATCATACCTGAATCCACTCATTGTGCTGCTACGGGCCTGATGACACAGATTTCATTGCTGAGTGATATTGTTTTGTAAGTAAATACCACAACTTCTTTATCCATTTTTCACTTTCTGCGATGTTGAACTTGTACTGTAAACGAGGTTCTTGTAAACAGAGCCGTTCGAAAGTTTGGGGTGGCTGTGTCTTTTTGATTTTAATTTCCCTAAGCTATAGGACCATAAGTGGCAGTGCCCTAGGCTCTGTTGCTTTGTTTTTTAGATGTTTCAGGAAACACCATAAACTTCTCCCGAGTGTCTGTTGGCAATTTACATCCCGCCCATCAGCATAACAAGGCTCCCAGTTCTCCATGGCCTGTCCTTCCTTTCTGGATTTTACACTTTTTTCAGATGGCCCTTTTGACCGGGGGGAAGTGAGACTTCATTGTAGTGCAGATTTCCTTTGCAAGCTTGCTTGGTTGGCCAAAAAGGGCGTATGCGTTTTTTCCTGAATATATTCAGGAAAAAACGCATACGCCCTTTTTGGCCAAGTGCATCATTGTGGACGTTCTGCCTCTTTTCCTATGCTTTCAATGCAATTCCAGTCTACCTCCTGAAATCGGTTTCCTGCAATTCTGCCCCGCTTTCAAGTCCTCTTGGCAGCCTTACTTCAGTCTATTTTTGGACGATAGCTGTCATTTATAACTCTGCAGGTTTGTGAATTACAGTGCCCCTGAGCTCCTTTCTTCAACTCGCTTTCTTGTGACCTGGCCGCAAAACCGCAGGATGGCTTCAGGCCCTAATCTGGTTCCGGCACGGCACGCTGAGCCTTTGGTTAATTCCTCTTCCTGGTGGGAAATGAGAGTTAAATTTGCCCGTCCAGACACCTCCAGCTAGTCTCTCATTGGTTCTCGCTATTCCTGTTCATCTTCCGCAGAAATTGCAAACTGGACCAAACAGGAGGTTAAAGGGACTGACTCTCCAAGTCGGAAGAATGTTAGTAAAGCGTCTGGAATGTTGCACCCGAGTACCAGGGGAGGAAAACTGAGACATATTTGAACACGTCTCCTGTTCACATGGTTGATCATACTCTGGGTTCCACATGCATGTTTTAGCTGAAGGAAGAATACCTTAAACCTGGAGAGTTGAGACCCCTGTAATGGGTACCATGCAATATGACTTCAAAGGGTCTTCATTTGCTCACCGAACCTCTCCAATCCTATCACTGCTGCGTTTATGCCCCTGTACACACGCTAGATTCTCTTTTGGAGACATAGCAATCCATAGGTTTTAAGATACTTACTTGTCAGGTACATTCTTAGGCGTTTAATATGGGGTGTTGAGTCCATTTCGTTGAACAAGGAGTAGCTCTTGTCTATTCCATATTTGGCTTAAGGAACTTTATCTGTGCTCATTTCAATCTCTGGTTTTATGCAGCACCCCAACTCACCTTTCCCCTTAAGCAAGCATAAGTTGGATTTCTAAATTTGAGACCCTGTTCTGTTTTGGAATGCAGTTCCTGTGTAGCCAAGTTTACATTCCGTGTATTAGTGATATCTTATGATGTTTCTTTTTCTGTGTGACTTATTTCAGTTAGAATCATCGTACCTGAATCCACTCATTATGCTGCTACGGGCCTGATGACATAGATTTCATTGCTGAGTGATACTGCATTGTACGTAAGTACCACAAGTTCTTTATCCATTTTTCAATTTCTACAATATTGAACTTGTACCGTAAACGAGGTTCTTGTAAACAGAGCCGTCCCAAACTTTGGGGTGGCTGTGTCTTTTTGATTTTAATTTCCCTAAGCTATAGGACCATAAGTGGAAGTGCCCTAGGCTCTGTTGCTTTGTCTTTTAGATGTTTCAGGAAACACTATACACTTCTCCCGAGTGGTTGTTGGCAATTTACATCCCGCCCATCAGCATAACAAGGCTCCCAGTTCTCCATGGCCTGTCCTGCCTTTCTGGATTTTACACTTTTTTCAGATGGCCCTTTTGACCGGGGGGAAGTGAGACTTCATTGTAGTGCAGATTTCCTTTGCAAGCTTGCTTGGTTGGCCAAAAAGGGCGTATGCGTTTTTTCCTGAATATATTCAGGAAAAAACGCATACGCCCTTTTTGGCCAAGTGCATCATTGTGGACGTTCTGCCTCTTTTCCTATGCTTTCAATGCAATTCCAGTCTACCTCCTGAAATCGGTTTCCTGCAATTCTGCCCCGCTTTCAAGTCCTCTTGGCAGCCTTACTTCAGTCTATTTTTGGACGATAGCTGTCATTTATAACTCTGCAGGTTTGTGAATTACAGTGCCCCTGAGCTCCTTTCTTCAACTCGCTTTCTTTTGAGCTGGCCGCAACACCGCAGGATGGCTTCAGGCCCTAATCTGGTTCCGGCACGGCACGCTGAGCCTTTGGTTAATTCCTCTTCCTGGTGGGAAATGAGAGTTAAATTTGCCCGTCCAGACACCTCCAGCTAGTCTCTCATTGGTTCTCGCTATTCCTGTTCATCTTCCGCAGAAATTGCAAACTGGGCCAAACAGGAGGTTAAAGGTGCTGACTCTCCAAGTGCGGAGAGTGTTAGTAAAGCGTCTGGAATGTTGCACCCGAGTACCAGGGGAGGAAAACTGAGACATATTTGAACACGTCTCCCGTTCACATGGTTGATCATACTTGGGTTCCACATGCATGTTTTAGCTGAAGGAAGAATACCTTAAACCTGGAGAGTTGAGACCCGTGGAATGGGTACCATGCAATATGACTTCAAAGGGTCTTCATTTGCTCACCGAACCTCTCCAATCCTATCACTGGTGCGTTTATGCCCCTGTACACACGCTTGATTCTCTTTTGGAGACATAGCAATCCATAGGTTTTAAGATACTTACTAGTCAGGTACATTCTTAGGCGTTTAATATGGGGTGTTGAGTCCATTTCGTTGAGCAAGGAGTAGCTCTTGTCTATTCCATATTTGGCTTAAGGAACTTTATCTGTGCTCATTTCAATCTCTGGTTTTATGCAGCACCCCAACTCACCTTTCCCCTTAAGCAAGCATAAGTTGGTTTTCTAAATTTGAGACACTGTTCTGTTTTCGAATTCAGTTCCTGTGTAGCCAAGTTTACATTCCGTGTATTACTGATATCTTATGATGTTTCTATTTCTGTGTGACTTATTTCAGTTAGAATCATCGTACCTGAATCCACTCATTGTGCTGCTAAGGGCCTGATGACACAGATTTCATTGCTGAGTGATATTGCTTTGTAAGTAAATACCACAAGTTCTTTATCCATTTTTCACTTTCTGCGATGTTGAACTTGTACTGTAAACGAGGTTCTTGTAAACAGAGGCGTCCCAAACTTTGGGGTGGCTGTGTCTTTTTGATTTTAATTTCCCTAAGCTATAGGACCATAAGTGGAAGTGCCCTAGGTTCTGTTGCTTTGTTTTTTACATGTTTCAGGAAACACCATACACTTCTCCCGAGTGGTTGTTGGCAATTTACATCCCGCCCATCAGCATAACAAGGCTCCCAGTTCTCCATGGCCTGTCCTGCCTTTCTGGATTTTACACTTTTTTCAGATGGCCCTTTTGACTGGGGGGAAGTGAGACTTCATTGTAGTGCAGATTTCCTTTGCAAGCTTGCTTGGTTGGCCAAAAAGGGCGTATGCGTTTTTTCCTGAATATATTCCTGAATATATTCAGGAAAAAACGCATACGCCCTTTTTGGCCAAGTGCATCATTGTGGACGTTCTGCCTCTTTTCCTATGCTTTCAATGCAATTCCAGTCTACCTCCTGAAATCGGTTTCCTGCAATTCTGCCCCGCTTTCAAGTCCTCTTGGCAGCCTTACTTCAGTCTATTTTTGGACGATAGCTGTCATTTATAAGTCTGCAGGTTTGTGAATTACAGTGCCCCTGAGCTCCTTTCTTCAACTCGCTTTCTTGTGACCTCGCCGCAACACCGCAGGATGGCTTCAGGCCCTAATCTGGTTCTGGCACGGCACGCTGAGCCTTTGGTTAATTCCTCTTCCTGGTGGGAAATGAGAGTTAAATTTGCCCGTCCAGACACCTCCAGCTAGTCTCTCATTGGTTCTCGCTATTCCTGTTCATCTTCCGCAGAAATTGCAAACTGGGCCAAACAGGAGGTTAAAGGGACTGACTCTCCAAGTGGGGAGAGTGTTAGTAAAGCGTCTGGAATGTTGCACCCGAGTACCAGGGGAGGAAAACTGAGACATATTTGAACACGTCTCCCGATCACATGGTTGATCATACTCTAGGTTCCACATGCATGTTTTAGCTGAAGGAAGAATACCTTAAACCTGGGTATTTGAAACCCGTGGAATGGGTACCATGCAATATGACTTCAAAGGGTCTTCATTTGCTCACCGAACATCTCCAATCCTATCACTGCTGCGTTTATGCCCCTGTACACACGCTTGATTCTCTTTCGGAGACATAGCAATCCATAGGTTTTAAGATACTTACTAGTCAGGTACATTCTTAGGCGTTTAATATGCGGTGTTGAGTCCATTTCGTTGAGCAAGGAGTAGCTCTTGTCTATTCCATATTTGGCTTAAGGAACTTTATCTGTGCTCATTTCAATCTCTGGTTTTATGCAGCACCCCAACTCACCTTTACCCTTAAGCAAGCATAAGTTGGTTTTCTAAATTTGAGACCCTGTTCTGTTCTGTAATTCAGTTCCTGTGTAGCCAAGTTTACATTCCGTGTATTAGTGATATCTTATGATGTTTCTTTTTCTGTGTGACTTATTTCAGTTAGAATCATCCTACCTGAATCCACTCATTATGCTGCTACGGGCCTGATGACATAGATTTCATTGCTGAGTGATACTGCATTGTACGTAAGTACCACAAGTTCTTTATCCATTTTTCACTTTCTGTGATATTGAACTTGTATGGTAAACGAGGTTCTTGTAAATGGAGGCGTCCCAAACTTTGGGGTGGCTGTGTCTTTTTGATTTTTATTTCCCTAAGCTATAGGACCATAAGTGGAAGTGCCCTAGGTTCTGTTGCTTTGTTTTTTAGATGTTTCAGGAAACACCATACACTTCTCCCGAGTGGTTGTTGGCAATTTACATCCCGCCCATCAGCATAACAAGGCTCCCAGTTCTCCATGGCCTGTCCTGCCTTTCTGGATTTTACACTTTTTTCAGATGGCCCTTTTGACCGGGGGGAAGTGAGACTTCATTGTAGTGCAGATTTCCTTTGCAAGCTTGCTTGGTTGGCCAAAAAGGGCGTATGCGTTTTTTCCTGAATATATTCAGGAAAAAACGCATACGCCCTTTTTGGCCAAGTGCATCATTGTGGACGTTCTGCCTCTTTTCCTACGCTTTCAATGCAATTCCAGTCTACCTCCTGAAATCGGTTTCCTGCAATTCTGCCCCGCTTTCAAGTCCTCTTGGCAGCCTTACTTCAGTCTATTTTTGGACGATAGCTGTCATTTATAACTCTGCAGGTTTGTGAATTACAGTGCCCCTGAGCTCCTTTCTTCAACTCGATTTCTTGTGACCTGGCCGCAACACCGCAGGCTGGCTTCAGGCCCTAATCTGGTTCCGGCACGGCACGCTGAGCCTTTGGTTATTTCCTCTTCCTGGTGGGAAATGAGAGTTAAATTTGCCCGTCCAGACACCTCCAGCTAGTCTCTCATTGGTTCTCGCTATTCCTGTTCATCTTCCGCAGAAATTGCAAACTGGGCCAAACAGGAGGTTAAAGGGACTGACTCTCCAAGTGGGGAGAGTGTTAGTAAAGCGTCTGGAATGTTGCACCCGAGTACCAGGGGAGGAAAACTGAGACATATTTGAACACGTCTCCCGTTCACATGGTTGATCATACTTGGGTTCCACATGCATGTTTTAGCTGAAGGAAGAATACCTTAAACCTGGAGAGTTGAGACCCGTGTAATGGGTACCATGCAATATGACTTCAAAGGGTCTTCATTTGCTCACCGAACCTCTCCAATCCTATCACTGCTGCGTTTACGCCCCTGTACACATGCTTGATTCTCTTTTGGAGACATAGCAATCCATAGGTTTTAAGATACTTACTAGTCAGGTACATTCTTAGGCGTTTAATATGGGGTGTTGAGTCCATTTCGTTGAGCAAGGAGTAGCTCTTGTCTATTCCATATTTGGCTTAAGGAACTTTATCTGTGCTCATTTCAATCTCTGCTTTTATGCAGCACCCCAACTCACCTTTCCCCTTAAGCAAGCATAAGTTGGTTTTCTAAATTTGAGACCCTGTTCTGTTTTGGAATGCAGTTCCTGTGTAGCCAAGTTTACATTCCGTGTATTAGTGATATCTTATGATGTTTCTTTTTCTGTGTGACTTATTTCAGTTAGAATCATCGTACCTGAATCCACTCATTGTGCTGCTAAGGGCCTGATGACACAGATTTCATTGCTGAGTGATATTGCTTTGTAAGTAAATACCACAACTTCTTTATCCATTTTTCACTTTCTGCGATGTTGAACTTGTACTGTAAACGAGGTTCTTGTAAACAGAGCCGTTCCAAACTTTGGGGTGGCTGTGTCTTTTTGATTTTAATTTCCCTAAGCTATAGGACCATAAGTGGAAGTGCCCTAGGTTCTGTTGCTTTGTTTTTTAGATGTTTCAGGAAACACCATACACTTCTCCCGAGTGGTTGTTGGCAATTTACATCCCGCCCATCAGCATAACAAGGCTCCCAGTTCTCCATGGCCTGTCCTGCCTTTCTGGATTTTACACTTTTTTCAGATGGCCCTTTTGACCGGGGGGAAGTGAGACTTCATTGTAGTGCAGATTTCCTTTGCAAGCTTGCTTGGTTGGCCAAAAAGGGCGTATGCGTTTTTTCCTGAATATATTCAGGAAAAAACGCATACGCCCTTTTTGGCCAAGTGCATCATTGTGGACGTTCTGCCTCTTTTCCTATGCTTTCAATGCAATTCCAGTCTACCTCCTGAAATCGGTTTCCTGCAATTCTGCCCCGCTTTCAAGTCCTCTTGGCAGCCTTACTTCAGTCTATTTTTGGACGATAGCTGTCATTTATAAGTCTGCAGGTTTCTGAATTACAGTGGCCCTGAGCTCCTTTCTTCAACTCGCTTTCTTGTGACCTGGCCGCAACACCGCAGGATGGCTTCAGGCCCTAATCTGGTTCCGGCACGGCACGCTGAGCCTTTGGTTAATTCCTCTTCCTGGTGGGAAATGAGAGTTAAATTTGCCCGTCCAGACTCCTCTAGCTAGTCTCTCATTGGTTCTCGCTATTCCTGTTCATCTTCCGCAGAAATTGCAAACTGGGCCAAACAGGAGGTTAAAGGGACTGACTCTCCAAGTCGGGAGAGTGTTAGTAAAGCGTCTGGAATGTTGCACCCGAGTACCAGGGGAGGAAAACTGAGACATATTTGAACACGTCTCCCGATCACATGGTTGATCATACTCTAGGTTCCACATGCATGTTTTAGCTGAAGGAAGAATACCTTAAACCTGGAGAGTTGAGACCCGTGTAATGCGTACCATGCAATATGACTTCAAAGGGTCTTCATTTGCTCACCGAACCTCTCCAATCCTATCACTGCTGCGTTTATGCCCCTGTACACATGCTTGATTCTCTTTTGGAGACATAGCAATCCATAGGTTTTCAGATACTTACTAGTCAGGTACATTCTTAGGCGTTTAATATGCGGTGTTGAGTCCATTTCGTTGAGCAAGGAGTAGCTCTTGTCTATTCCATATTTGACTTAAGGAACTTTATCTGTGCTCATTTCAATCTCTGGTTTTATGCAGCACCCCAACTCACCTTTACCCTTAAGCAAGCATAAGTTGGTTTTCTAAATTTGAGACCCTGTTCTGTTCTGTAATTCAGTTCCTGTGTAGCCAAGTTTACATTCCGTGTATTAGTGATATCTTACTATGTTTCTTTTCTCTGTGACTTATTTCAGTTAGAATCATCATACCTGAATCCACTCATTGTGCTGCTACGGGCCTGATGACACAGATTTCATTGCTGAGTGATATTGTTTTGTAAGTAAATACCACAACTTCTTTATCCATTTTTCACTTTCTGCGATGTTGAACTTGTACTGTAAACGAGGTTCTTGTAAACAGAGCCGTTCGAAAGTTTGGGGTGGCTGTGTCTTTTTGATTTTAATTTCCCTAAGCTATAGGACCATAAGTGGCAGTGCCCTAGGTTCTGTTGCTTTGTTTTTTAGATGTTTCAGGAAACACCATAAACTTCTCCCGAGTGTCTGTTGGCAATTTACATCCCGCCCATCAGCATAACAAGGCTCCCAGTTCTCCATGGCCTGTCCTGCCTTTCTGGATTTTACACTTTTTTCAGATGGCCCTTTTGACCGGGGGGAAGTGAGACTTCATTGTAGTGCAGATTTCCTTTGCAAGCTTGCTTGGTTGGCCAAAAAGGGCGTATGCCTTTTTTCCTGAATATATTCAGGAAAAAACGCATACGCCCTTTTTGGCCAAGTGCATCATTGTGGACGTTCTGCCTCTTTTCCTATGCTTTCAATGCAATTCCAGTCTACCTCCTGAAATCGGTTTCCTGCAATTCTGCCCCGCTTTCAAGTCCTCTTGGCAGCCTTACTTCAGTCTATTTTTGGACGATAGCTGTCATTTATAACTCTGCAGGTTTGTGAATTACAGTGCCCCTGAGCTCCTTTCTTCAACTCGCTTTCTTGTGACCTGGCCGCAAAACCGCAGGATGGCTTCAGGCCCTAATCTGGTTCCGGCACGGCACGCTGAGCCTTTGGTTAATTCCTCTTCCTGGTGGGAAATGAGAGTTAAATTTGCCCGTCCAGACACCTCCAGCTAGTCTCTCATTGGTTCTCGCTATTCCTGTTCATCTTCCGCAGAAATTGCAAACTGGACCAAACAGGAGGTTAAAGGGACTGACTCTCCAAGTCGGAAGAGTGTTAGTAAAGCGTCTGGAATGTTGCACCCGAGTACCAGGGGAGGAAAACTGAGACATATTTGAACACGTCTCCTGTTCACATGGTTGATGATACTCTGGGTTCCACATGCATGTTTTAGCTGAAGGAAGAATACCTTAAACCTGGAGAGTTGAGACCCGTGTAATGGGTACCATGCAATATGACTTCAAAGGGTCTTCATTTGCTCACCGAACCTCTCCAATCCTATCACTGCTGCGTTTATGCCCCTGTACACACGCTAGATTCTCTTTTGGAGACATAGCAATCCATAGGTTTTAAGATACTTACTTGTCAGGTACATTCTTAGGCGTTTAATATGGGGTGTTGAGTCCATTTCGTTGAGCAAGGAGTAGCTCTTGTCTATTCCATATTTGGCTTAAGGAACTTTATCTGTGCTCATTTCAATCTCTGGTTTTATGCAGCACCCCAACTCACCTTTCCCCTTAAGCAAGCATAAGTTGGATTTCTAAATTTGAGACCCTGTTCTGTTTTGGAATGCAGTTCCTGTGTAGCCAAGTTTACATTCCGTGTATTAGTGATATCTTATGATGTTTCTTTTTCTGTGTGACTTATTTCAGTTAGAATCATCGTACCTGAATCCACTCATTATGCTGCTACGGGCCTGATGACATAGATTTCATTGCTGAGTGATACTGCATTGTACGTAAGTACCACAAGTTCTTTATCCATTTTTCAATTTCTGCAATATTGAACTTGTACCGTAAACGAGGTTCTTGTAAACAGAGCCGTCCCAAACTTTGGGGTGGCTGTGTCTTTTTGATTTTAATTTCCCTAAGCTATAGGACCATAAGTGGAAGTGCCCTAGGCTCTGTTGCTTTGTTTTTTAGATGTTTCAGGAAACACTATACACTTCTCCCGAGTGGTTGTTGGCAATTTACATCCCGCCCATCAGCATAACAAGGCTCCCAGTTCTCCATGGCCTGTCCTGCCTTTCTGGATTTTACACTTTTTTCAGATGGCCCTTTTGACCGGGGGGAAGTGAGACTTCATTGTAGTGCAGATTTCCTTTGCAAGCTTGCTTGGTTGGCCAAAAAGGGCGTATGCGTTTTTTCCTGAATATATTCAGGAAAAAACGCATACGCCCTTTTTGGCCAAGTGCATCATTGTGGACGTTCTGCCTCTTTTCCTATGCTTTCAATGCAATTCCAGTCTACCTCCTGAAATCGGTTTCCTGCAATTCTGCCCCGCTTTCAAGTCCTCTTGGCAGCCTTACTTCAGTCTATTTTTGGACGATAGCTGTCATTTATAACTCTGCAGGTTTGTGAATTACAGTGCCCCTGAGCTCCTTTCTTCAACTCGCTTTCTTTTGAGCTGGCCGCAACACCGCAGGATGGCTTCAGGCCCTAATCTGGTTCCGGCACGGCACGCTGAGCCTTTGGTTAACTCCTCTTCCTGGTGGGAAATGAGAGTTAAATTTGCCCGTCCAGACACCTCCAGCTAGTCTCTCATTGGTTCTCGCTATTCCTGTTCATCCTCCGCAGAAATTGCAAACTGGGCCAAACAGGAGGTTAAAGGCGCTGACTCTCCAAGTGCGGAGAGTGTTAGTAAAGCGTCTGGAATGTTGCACCCGAGTACCAGGGGAGGAAAACTGAGACATATTTGAACACGTCTCCCGTTCACATGGTTGATCATACTTGGGTTCCACATGCATGTTTTAGCTGAAGGAAGAATACCTTAAACCTGGAGAGTTGAGACCCGTGGAATGGGTACCATGCAATATGACTTCAAAGGGTCTTCATTTGCTCACCGAACCTCTCCAATCCTATCACTGGTGCGTTTATGCCCCTGTACACACGCTTGATTCTCTTTTGGAGACATAGCAATCCATAGGTTTTAAGATACTTACTAGTCAGGTACATTCTTAGGCGTTTAATATGCGGTGTTGAGTCCATTTCGTTGAGCAAGGAGTAGCTCTTGTCTATTCCATATTTGACTTAAGGAACTTTATCTGTGCTCATTTCAATCTCTGCTTTTATGCAGCACCCCAACTCACCTTTCCCCTTAAGCAAGCATAAGTTGGTTTTCTAAATTTGAGACCCTGTTCTGTTTTGGAATGCAGTTCCTGTGTAGCCAAGTTTACATTCCGTGTATTAGTGATATCTTATGATGTTTCTTTTTCTGTGTGACTTATTTCAGTTAGAATCATCGTACCTGAATCCACTGATTGTGCTGCTAAGGGCCTGATGACACAGATTTCATTGCTGAGTGATATTGCTTTGTAAGTAAATACCACAACTTCTTTATCCATTTTTCACTTTCTGCGATGTTGAACTTGTACTGTAAACGAGGTTCTTGTAAACAGAGCTGTTCCAAACTTTGGGGTGGCTGTGTCTTTTTGATTTTAATTTCCCTAAGCTATAGGACCATAAGTGGAAGTGCCCTAGGTTCTGTTGCTTTGTTTTTTAGATGTTTCAGGAAACACCATACACTTCTCCCGAGTGGTTGTTGGCAATTTACATCCCGCCCATCAGCATAACAAGGCTCCCAGTTCTCCATGGCCTGTCCTGCCTTTCTGGATTTAACACTTTTTTAAGATGGCCCTTTTGACCGGGGGGAAGTGAGACTTCATTGTAGTGCAGATTTCCTTTGCAAGCTTGCTTGGTTGGCCAAAAAGGGCGTATGCGTTTTTTCCTGAATATATTCAGGAAAAAACGCATACGCCCTTTTTGGCCAAGTGCATCATTGTGGACGTTCTGCCTCTTTTCCTATGCTTTCAATGCATTTCCAGTCTACCTCCTGAAATCGGTTTCCTGCAATTCTGCCCCGCTTTCAAGTCCTCTTGGCAGCCTTACTTCAGTCTATTTTTGGACGATAGCTGTCATTTATAAGTCTGCAGGTTTGTGAATTACAGTGGCCCTGAGCTCCTTTCTTCAACTCGCTTTCTTGTGACCTGGCCGCAACACCGCAGGATGGCTTCAGGCCCTAATCTGGTTCTGGCACGGCACGCTGAGCCTTTGGTTAATTCCTCTTCCTGGTGGGAAATGAGAGTTAAATTTGCCCGTCCAGACTCCTCTAGCTAGTCTCTCATTGGTTCTCGCTATTCCTGTTCATCTTCCGCAGAAATTGCAAACTGGGCCAAACAGGAGGTTAAAGGGACTGACTCTCCAAGTCGGGAGAGTGTTAGTAAAGCGTCTGGAATGTTGCACCCGAGTAGCAGGGGAGGAAAACTGAGACATATTTGAACACGTCTCCCGATCACATGGTTGATCATACTCTAGGTTCCACATGCATGTTTTAGCTGAAGGAAGAATACCTTAAACCTGGAGAGTTGAGACCCGTGTAATGCGTACCATGCAATATGACTTCAAAGGGTCTTCATTTGCTCACCGAACCTCTCCAATCCTATCACTGCTGCGTTTATGCCCCTGTACACATGCTTGATTCTCTTTTGGAGACATAGCAATCCATAGGTTTTCAGATACTTACTAGTCAGGTACATTCTTAGGCGTTTAATATGCGGTGTTGAGTCCATTTCGTTGAGCAAGGAGTAGCTCTTGTCTATTCCATATTTGACTTAAGGAACTTTATCTGTGCTCATTTCAATCTCTGGTTTTATGCAGCACCCCAACTCACCTTTACCCTTAAGCAAGCATAAGTTGGTTTTCTAAATTTGAGACCCTGTTCTGTTCTGTAATTCAGTTCCTGTGTAGCCAAGTTTACATTCCGTGTATTAGTGATATCTTACTATGTTTCTTTTCTCTGTGACTTATTTCAGTTAGAATCATCATACCTGAATCCACTCATTGTGCTGCTACGGGCCTGATGACACAGATTTCATTGCTGAGTGATATTGTTTTGTAAGTAAATACCACAACTTCTTTATCCATTTTTCACTTTCTGCGATGTTGAACTTGTACTGTAAACGAGGTTCTTGTAAACAGAGCCGTTCGAAAGTTTGGGGTGGCTGTGTCTTTTTGATTTTAATTTCCCTAAGCTATAGGACCATAAGTGGCAGTGCCCTAGGTTCTGTTGCTTTGTTTTTTAGATGTTTCAGGAAACACCATAAACTTCTCCCGAGTGTCTGTTGGCAATTTACATCCCGCCCATCAGCATAACAAGGCTCCCAGTTCTCCATGGCCTGTCCTTCCTTTCTGGATTTTACACTTTTTTCAGATGGCCCTTTTGACCGGGGGGAAGTGAGACTTCATTGTAGTGCAGATTTCCTTTGCAAGCTTGCTTGGTTGGCCAAAAAGGGCGTATGCGTTTTTTCCTGAATATATTCAGGAAAAAACGCATACGCCCTTTTTGGCCAAGTGCATCATTGTGGACGTTCTGCCTCTTTTCCTATGCTTTCAATGCAATTCCAGTCTACCTCCTGAAATCGGTTTCCTGCAATTCTGCCCCGCTTTCAAGTCCTCTTGGCAGCCTTACTTCAGTCTATTTTTGGACGATAGCTGTCATTTATAACTCTGCAGGTTTGTGAATTACAGTGCCCCTGAGCTCCTTTCTTCAACTCGCTTTCTTGTGACCTGGCCGCAAAACCGCAGGATGGCTTCAGGCCCTAATCTGGTTCCGGCACGGCACGCTGAGCCTTTGGTTAATTCCTCTTCCTGGTGGGAAATGAGAGTTAAATTTGCCCGTCCAGACACCTCCAGCTAGTCTCTCATTGGTTCTCGCTATTCCTGTTCATCTTCCGCAGAAATTGCAAACTGGACCAAACAGGAGGTTAAAGGGACTGACTCTCCAAGTCGGAAGAATGTTAGTAAAGCGTCTGGAATGTTGCACCCGAGTACCAGGGGAGGAAAACTGAGACATATTTGAACACGTCTCCTGTTCACATGGTTGATGATACTCTGGGTTCCACATGCATGTTTTAGCTGAAGGAAGAATACCTTAAACCTGGAGAGTTGAGACCCGTGTAATGGGTACCATGCAATATGACTTCAAAGGGTCTTCATTTGCTCACCGAACCTCTCCAATCCTATCACTGCTGCGTTTATGCCCCTGTACACACGCTAGATTCTCTTTTGGAGACATAGCAATCCATAGGTTTTAAGATACTTACTTGTCAGGTACATTCTTAGGCGTTTAATATGGGGTGTTGAGTCCATTTCGTTGAGCAAGGAGTAGCTCTTGTCTATTCCATATTTGGCTTAAGGAACTTTATCTGTGCTCATTTCAATCTCTGGTTTTATGCAGCACCCCAACTCACCTTTCCCCTTAAGCAAGCATAAGTTGGATTTCTAAATTTGAGACCCTGTTCTGTTTTGGAATGCAGTTCCTGTGTAGCCAAGTTTACATTCCGTGTATTAGTGATATCTTATGATGTTTCTTTTTCTGTGTGACTTATTTCAGTTAGAATCATCGTACCTGAATCCACTCATTATGCTGCTACGGGCCTGATGACATAGATTTCATTGCTGAGTGATACTGCATTGTACGTAAGTACCACAAGTTCTTTATCCATTTTTCAATTTCTGCAATATTGAACTTGTACCGTAAACGAGGTTCTTGTAAACAGAGCCGTCCCAAACTTTGGGGTGGCTGTGTCTTTTTGATTTTAATTTCCCTAAGCTATAGGACCATAAGTGGAAGTGCCCTAGGCTCTGTTGCTTTGTTTTTTAGATGTTTCAGGAAACACTATACACTTCTCCCGAGTGGTTGTTGGCAATTTACATCCCGCCCATCAGCATAACAAGGCTCCCAGTTCTCCATGGCCTGTCCTGCCTTTCTGGATTTTACACTTTTTTCAGATGGCCCTTTTGACTGGGGGGAAGTGAGACTTCATTGTAGTGCAGATTTCCTTTGCAAGCTTGCTTGGTTGGCCAAAAAGGGCGTATGCGTTTTTTCCTGAATATATTCCTGAATATATTCAGGAAAAAACGCATACGCCCTTTTTGGCCAAGTGCATCATTGTGGACGTTCTGCCTCTTTTCCTATGCTTTCAATGCAATTCCAGTCTACCTCCTGAAATCGGTTTCCTGCAATTCTGCCCCGCTTTCAAGTCCTCTTGGCAGCCTTACTTCAGTCTATTTTTGGACGATAGCTGTCATTTATAAGTCTGCAGGTCTGTGAATTACAGTGCCCCTGAGCTCCTTTCTTCAACTCGCTTTCTTGTGACCTCCCCGCAACACCGCAGGATGGCTTCAGGCCCTAATCTGGTTCTGGCACGGCACGCTGAGCCTTTGGTTAATTCCTCTTCCTGGTGGGAAATGAGAGTTAAATTTGCCCGTCCAGACACCTCCAGCTAGTCTCTCATTGGTTCTCGCTATTCCTGTTCATCTTCCGCAGAAATTGCAAACTGGGCCAAACAGGAGGTTAAAGGGACTGACTCTCCAAGTGGGGAGAGTGTTAGTAAAGCGTCTGGAATGTTGCACCCGAGTACCAGGGGAGGAAAACTGAGACATATTTGAACACGTCTCCCGATCACATGGTTGATCATACTCTAGGTTCCACATGCATGTTTTAGCTGAAGGAAGAATACCTTAAACCTGGGTATTTGAAACCCGTGGAATGGGTACCATGCAATATGACTTCAAAGGGTCTTCATTTGCTCACCGAACATCTCCAATCCTATCACTGCTGCGTTTATGCCCCTGTACACACGCTTGATTCTCTTTCGGAGACATAGCAATCCATAGGTTTTAAGATACTTACTAGTCAGGTACATTCTTAGGCGTTTAATATGCGGTGTTGAGTCCATTTCGTTGAGCAAGGAGTAGCTCTTGTCTATTCCATATTTGGCTTAAGGAACTTTATCTGTGCTCATTTCAATCTCTGGTTTTATGCAGCACCCCAACTCACCTTTACCCTTAAGCAAGAATAAGTTGGTTTTCTAAATTTGAGACCCTGTTCTGTTCTGTAATTCAGTTCCTGTGTAGCCAAGTTTACATTCCGTGTATTACTGATATCTTATGATGTTTCTTTTTCTGTGTGACTTATTACAGTTAGAATCATCATACCTGAATCCACTCATTGTGCTGCTAAGGGCCTGATGACACAGATTTCATTGCTGAGTGATATTGCTTTGTAAGTAAATACCACAACTTCTTTATCCATTTTTCACTTTCTGTGATATTGAACTTGTATGGTAAACGAGGTTCTTGTAAACGGAGGCGTCCCAAACTTTGGGGTGGCTGTGTCTTTTTGATTTTAATTTCCCTAAGCTATAGGACCATAAGTGGAAGTGCCCTAGGCTCTGTTGCTTTGTTTTTTAGATGTTTCAGGAAACACCATACACTTCTCCCGAGTGGTTGTTGGCAATTTACATCCCGCCCATCAGCATAACAAGGCTCCCAGTTCTCCATGACCTGTCCTGCCTTTCTGGATTTTACACTTTTTTCAGATGTCCCTTTTGCCCGGGGGGAAGTGAGACTTCATTGTAGTGCAGATTTCCTTTGCAAGCTTGCTTGGTTGGCCAAAAAGGGCGTATGCGTTTTTTCCTGAATATATTCAGGAAAAAACGCATACGCCCTTTTTGGCCAAGTGCATCATTGTGGACTTTCTGCCTCTTCCTATGCTTTCAATGCAATTCCAGTCTACCTCCTGAAATCACTTTCCTGCAATTCTGCCCTGCTTTCAAGTCCTCTTGGCAGCCTTACTTCAGTCTATTTTTGGACGATAGCTGTCATTTATAACTCTGCAGGTTTGTGAATTACAGTGCCCCTGAGCTCCTTTCTTCAACTCGCTTTCTTTTGAGGTGGCCGCAACACCGCAGGATGGCTTCAGGCCCTAATCTGGTTCCGGCACGGCACGCTGAGCCTTTGGTTATTTCCTCTTCCTGGTGGGAAAGGAGAGTTAAATTTGCCCGTCCAGACACCTCCAGCTAGCCTCTCATTGGTTCTCGCTATTTCTGTTCATCTTAAGCAGAAATTGCAAACTGGGCCAAACAGGAGGTTAAAGGGACTGACTCTCCAAGTCGGGAGAGTGTTAGTAAAGTGTCTGGAATGTTGCACCCGAGTACCAGGGTACGAAAACTGAGACATATTTGAACACGTCTCCCGATCACATGGTTGATCATACTCTAGGTTCCACATGCATGTTTTAGCTGAAGGAAGAATACCTTAAACCTGGGTAGTTGAAACCCGTGGAATGGGTACCATGCAATATGACTTCAAAGGGTCTTCATTTGCTCACCGAACCTCTCCAATCCTATCACTGCTGCGTTTATGCCCCTGTACACCTGCTTGATTCTCTTTCGGAGACATAGCAATCCATAGGTTTTAAGATACTTACTAGTAAGGTACAGTATTAGGCGTTTAATATGCGGTGTTGAGTCCATTTCGTTGAGCAAGGAGTAGCTCTTGTCTATTCCATATTTGGCTTAAGGAACTTTATCTGTGCTCATTTCAATCTCTGGTTTTATGCAGCACCCCAACTCACCTTTCCCCTTAAGCAAGCATAAGTTGGTTTTCTAAATTTGAGACCCTGTTCTGTTTTGGAATGCAGTTCCTGTGTAGCCAAGTTTACATTCCGTGTATTAGTGATATCTTATGATGTTTCTTTTTCTGTGTGACTTATTTCAGTTAGAATCATCGTACCTGAATCCACTCATTATGCTGCTACGGGCCTGATGACATAGATTTCATTGCTGAGTGATACTGCATTGTACGTAAGTACCACAAGTTCTTTATCCATTTTTCACTTTCTGTGATATTGAACTTGTACTGTAAACGAGGTTCTTGTAAACGGAGGCGTCCCAAACTTTGGGGTGGCTGTGTCTTTTAGATTTTAATTTCCCTAAGCTATAGGACCATAAGTGGAAGTGCCCTAGGCTCTGTTGCTTTGTTTTTTAGATGTTTCAGGAAACACCATACACTTCTCCCGAGTGGTTGTTGGCAATTTACATCCCGCCAATCAGCATAACAAGGCTCCCAGTTCTCCATGGCCTGTCCTGCCTTTCTGGATGTTACAGTTTTTTCAGATGGCCCTTTTGCCCGGGGGGAAGTGAGACTTCATTGTAGTGCAGATTTCCTTTGCAAGCTTGCTTGATTGGCCAAAAAGGGCGTATGCATTTTTTCCTGAATATATTCAGGAAAAAACGCATATGCCCTTTTTGGCCAAGTGCATCATTGTGGACGTTCTGCCTCTCTTCCTATGCTTTCAATGCAATTCCAGTCTACTTCCTGAAATCGGTTTCCTGCAATTCTGCCCTGATTTCAAGTCCTCTTGGCAGCCTTACTTCAGTCTATTTTTGGACGATAGCTGTCATTTATAATTCTGCAGGTTTGTGAATTACAGTGCCCCTGAGCTCCTTTCTTCAACTCGCTTTCTTTTGAGCTGGCTGCAACACCGCAGGATGGCTTCAGGCCCTAATCTGGTTCCGGCACGGCACGCTGAGCCTTTGGTTATTTCCTCTTCCTGGTGGGAAATGAGAGTTAAATTTGCCCGTCCAGACACCTCCAGCTAGCCTCTCAATGGTTCTCGCTATTCCTGTTCATCTTCCGCAGAAATTGCAAACTGGGCCAAACAGGAGGTTAAAGGGACTGACTCTCCAAGTGGGGAGAGTGTTAGTAAAGTGTCTGGAATGTTGCACCCGAGTACCAGGGTACGAAAACTGAGACATATTTGAACACGTCTCCCGATCACATGGTTGATCATACTCTAGGTTCCACATGCATGTTTTAGCTGAAGGAAGAATACCTTAAACCTGGGTAGTTGAAACCCGTGGAATGGGTACCATGCAATATGACTTCAAAGGGTCTTCATTTGCTCACCGAACCTCTCCAATCCTATCACTGCTGCGTTTATGCCGCTGTACACATGCTTGATTCTCTTTCGGAGACATAGCAATCCATAGGTTTTAAGATACTTACTAGTCACGTACATTCTTAGGCGTTTAATATGCGGTGTTGAGTCCATTTCTTTGAGCAAGGAGTAGCTCTTGTCTATTCCATATTTGGCTTAATGAACTTTATCTGTGCTCATTTCAATCTCTGGTTTTATGCAGCACCCCAACTCACCTTTACCCTTAAGCAAGCATAAGTTGGTTTTCTAAATTTGAGACCCTGTTCTGTTCTGTAATTCAGTTCCTGTGTAGCCAAGTTTACATTCCGTGTATTAGTGATATCTTATGATGTTTCTTTTTCTGTGTGACTTATTTCAGTTAGAATCATCATACCTGAATCCACTCATTGTGCTGCTAATGGCCTGATGACATAGATTTCATTGCTGAGTGATATTGCTTTGTAAGTGAATACCACAACTTCTTTATCCATTTTTCACTTTCTGCGATGTTGAACTTGTACTGTAAACTAGGTTCTTGTAAACAGAGCCGTTCCAAACTTTGGGGTGGCTGTGTCTTTTTGATTTTAATTTCCCTAAGCTATAGGACCATAAGTGGAAGTGCCCTAGGCTCTGTTGCTTTGTTTTTTAGATGTTTCAGGAAACACCATACACTTCTCCCAAGTGTCTGTTGGCAATTTACATCCCGCCCATCAGCATAACAAGGCTCCCAGTTCTGCATGGCCTGTTGCCTTTCTGGATTTTACACTTTTTTCAGATGGCCCTTTTGACCGGGGGGAAGTGAGACTTCATTGTAGTGCAGATTTCCTTTGCAAGCTTGCTTGGTTGGCCAAAAAGGGCGTATGCGTTTTTTCCTGAATATATTCAGGAAAAAACGCATACGCCCTTTTTGGCCAAGTGCATCATTGTGGACGTTCTGCCTCTTTTCCTATGCTTTCAATGCAATTCCAGTCTACCTCCTGAAATCGGTTTCCTGCAATTCTGCCCCGCTTTCAAGTCGTCTTGGCAGCCTTACTTCAGTCTATTTTTGGACGATAGCTGTCATTTATAACTCTGCAGGTTTGTGAATTACAGTGCCCCTGAGCTCCTTTCTTCAACTCGCTTTCTTGTGACCTGGCCGCAACACCGCAGGATGGCTTCAGGCCCTAATCTGGTTCCGGCACGGCACGCTGAGCCTTTGGTTAATTCCTCTTCCTGGTGGGAAATGAGAGTTAAATTTGCCCGTCCAGACACCTCCAGCTAGCCTCTCATTGGTTCTCGCTATTTCTGTTCATCTTCCGCAGAAATTGCAAACTGGGCCAAACAGGAGGTTAAAGGCGCTGACTCTCCAAGTGGGGAGAGTGTTAGTAAAGCGTCTGGAATGTTGCACCCGAGTACCAGGGGAGGAAAACTGAGACATATTTGAACACGTCTCCCGTTCACATGGTTGATCATACTTGGGTTCCACATGCATGTTTTAGCTGAAGGAAGAATACCTTAAACCTGGAGAGTTGAGACCCGTGTAATGGGTACCATGCAATATGACTTCAAAGGGTCTTCATTTGCTCACCGAACCTCTCCAATCCTATCACTGCTGCGTTGATGCCCCTGTACACACGCTTGATTCTCTTTTGGAGACATAGCAATCCATAGGTTTTAAGATACTTACTAGTCAGGTACATTCTTAGGCGTTTAATATGCGGTGTTGAGTCCATTTCGTTGAGCAAGGAGTAGCTCTTGTCTATTCCATATTTGGCTTAAGGAACTTTATCTGTGCTCATTTCAATCTCTGGTTTTATGCAGCACCCCAACTCACCTTTACCCTTAAGCAAACATAAGTTGGTTTTCTAAATTTGAGACACTGTTCTGTTTTGGAATTCAGTTCCTGTGTAGCCAAGTTTACATTCCGTGTATTAGTGATATCTTATGATGTTTCTTTTTCTGTGTGACTTATTTCAGTTAGAATCATCGTACCTGAATCCACTCATTGTGCTGCTAAGGGCCTGATGACACAGATTTCATTGCTGAGTGATATTGCTTTGTAAGTAAATACCACAACTTCTTTATCCATTTTTCACTTTCTGCGATGTTGAACTTGTACTGTAAACGAGGTTCTTGTAAACAGAGCCGTTCCAAACTTTGGGGTGGCTGTGTCTTTTTGATTTTAATTTCCCTAAGCTATAGGACCATAAGTGGAAGTGCCCTAGGCTCTGTTGCTTTGTTTTTTAGATGTTTCAGGAAACACCATACACTTCTCCCGAGTGGTTGTTGGCAATTTACATCCCGCTCATCAGCATAACAAGGCTCCCAGTTGTCCATGGCCTGTCCTGCCTTTCTGGATTTTACACTTTTTTCAGATGGCCCTTTTGACTGGGGGGAAGTGAGACTTCATTGTAGTGCAGATTTCCTTTGCAAGCTTGCTTGGTTGGCCAAAAAGGGCGTATGCGTTTTTTCCTGAATATATTCAGGAAAAAACGCATACGCCCTTTTTGGCCAAGTGCATCATTGTGGACGTTCTGCCTCTTTTCCTATGCTTGCAATGCAATTCCAGTCTACCTCCTGAAATCGGTTTCCTGCAATTCTGCCCCGCTTTCAAGTCCTCTTGGCAGCCTTACTTCAGTCTATTTTTGGACGATAGCTGTCATTTATAACTCTGCAGGTTTGTGAATTACAGTGCCCCTGAGCTCCTTTCTTCAACTCGCTTTCTTGTGACCTGGCCGCAACACCGCAGGATGGCTTCAGGCCCTAATCTGGTTCCGGCACGGCATGCTGAGCCTTTGGTTAATTCCTCTTCCTGGTGGGAAATGAGAGTTAAATTTGCCCGTCCAGACACCTCCAGCTAGTCTCTCATTGGTTCACGCTATTCCTGTTAATCTTCCGCAGAAATTGCAAACTGTGCCAAACAGGAGGTTAAAGGGACTGACTCTCCAAGTCGGAAGAGTGTTAGTAAAGCATCTGGAATGTTGCACCCGAGTACCAGGGGAGGAAAACTGAGACATATTTGAACACGTCTCCCGTTCACATGGTTGATCATACTCTGGGTTCCACATGCATGTTTTAGCTGAAGGAAGAATACCTTAAACCTGGAGAGTTGAGACCCGTGTAATGGGTACCATGCAATATGACTTCAAAGGGTCTTCATTTGCTCACCAAACCTCTCCAATCCTATCACTGCTGCGTTTATTCCCCTGTACACACGCTTGATTCTCTTTTGGAGACATAGCAATCCATAGGTTTTAAGATACTTACAAGTCAGGTACATTCTTAGGCGTTTAATATGGGGTGTTGAGTCCATTTCGTTGAGCAAGGAGTAGCTCTTGTCTATTCCATATTTGGCTTAAGGAACTTTATCTGTGCTCATTTCAATCTCTGGTTTTATGCAGCACCCCAACTCACCTTTCCCCTTAAGCAAGCATAAGTTGGTTTTCTAAATTTGAGACCCTGTTCTGTTCTGTAATTCAGTTCCTGTGTAGCCATGTTTACATTCCGTGTATTACTGATATCTTATGATGTTTCTTTTTCTGTGTGACTTATTTCAGTTAGAATCATCGTACCTGAATCCACTCATTATGCTGCTATGGGCCTGATGACATAGATTTCATTGCTGAGTGATACTGCATTGTACGTAAGTACCACAAGTTCTTTATCCATTTTTCACTTTCTGTGATATTGAACTTGTATGGTAAACGAGGTTCTTGTAAACGGAGGCGTTCCAAACTTTGGGGTGGCTGTGTCTTTTTGATTTTAATTTCCCTAAGCTATAGGACCATAAGTGGAAGTGCCCTAGGCTCTGTTGCTTTGTTTTTTAGATGTTTCAGGAAACACCATACACTTCTCCCGAGTGGTTGTTGGCAATTTACATCCCGCCCATCAGCATAACAAGGCTCCCAGTTCTCCATGGCCTGTCCTGCCTTTCTGGATTTTACACTTTTTTCAGATGGCCCTTTTGCCCGGGGGGAAGTGAGACTTCATTGTAGTGCAGATTTCCTTTGCAAGCTTGCTTGGTTGGCCAAAAAGGGCGTATGCGTTTTTTCCTGAATATATTCAGGAAAAAACGCATACGCCCTTTTTGGCCAAGTGCATCATTGTGGACGTTCTGCCTCTTTTCCTATGCTTGCAATGCAATTCCAGTCTACCTCCTGAAATCGGTTTCCTGCAATTCTGCCCCGCTTTCAAGTCCTCTTGGCAGCCTTACTTCAGTCTATTTTTGGACGATAGCTGTCATTTATAACTCTGCAGGTTTGTGAATTACAGTGCCCCTGAGCTCCTTTCTTCAGCTCGCTTTCTATTGAGCTGGCCGCAACACCGCAGGATGGCTTCAGGCCCTAATCTGGTTCCAGCACGGCACGCTCAGCCTTTGGTTATTTCCTCTTCCTGGTGGGAAATGAGAGTTAAATTTGCCCGTCCAGTAACCTCCAGCTAGTCTCTCATTGGTTCTCGCTATTCCTGTTCATCTTCCGCAGAAATTGCAAACTGGGCCAAACAGGAGGTTAAAGGCGCTGACTCTCCAAGTGGGGAGAGTGTTAGTAAAGCATCTGGAATGTTGCACCCGAGTACCAGGGGAGGAAAACTGAGACATATTTGAACACGTCTCCCGTTCACATGGTTGATCATACTTGGGTTCCACATGCATGTTTTAGCTGAAGGAAGAATACCTTAAACCTGGAGAGTTGAGACCCGTGTAATGGGTACCATGCAATATGACTTCAAAGGGTCTTCATTTGCTCACCGAACCTCTCCAATCCTATCACTGCTGCGTTTATGCCCCTGTACACATGCTTGATTCTCTTTCGGAGACATAGCAATCCATAGGTTTTACGATACTTACTAGTCAGGTACATTCTTAGGCGTTTAATATGCGGTGTTGAGTCCATTTCGTTGAGCAAGGAGTAGCTCTTGTCTATTCCATATTTGACTTAAGGAACTTTATCTGTGCTCATTTCAATCTCTGGTTTTATGCAGCACCCCAACTCACCTTTACCCTTAAGCAAGCATAAGTTGGTTTTCTAAATTTGAGACCCTGTTCTGTTCTGTAATTCAGTTCCTGTGTAGCCAAGTTTACATTCCGTGTATTACTGATATCTTATGATGTTTCTTTTTCTGTGTGACTTATTTCAGTTAGAATCATCATACCTGAATCCACTCATTGTGCTGCTAAGGGCCTGATGACACAGATTTCATTGCTGAGTGATATTGCTTTGTAAGTGAATACCACAACTTCTTTATCCATTTTTCACTTTCTGCGATGTTGAACTTGTACTGTAAACGAGGTTCTTGTAAACAGAGGCGTCCCAAACTTTGGGGTGGCTGTGTCTTTTTGATTTTAATTTCCCTAAGCTATAGGACCATAAGTGGAAGTGCCCTAGGCTCTGTTGCTTTGTTTTTTAGATGTTTCAGGAAACACCATACACTTCTCCCGAGTGTCTGTTGGCAATTTACATCCCGCCCATCAGCATAACAAGGCTCCCAGTTGTCCATGGCCTGTCCTGCCTTTCTGGATTTTACACTTTTTTCAGATGGCCCTTTTGACCGGGGGGAAGTGAGACTTCATTGTAGTGCAGATTTCCTTTGCAAGCTTGCTTGGTTGGCCAAAAAGGGCGTATGCGTTTTTTCCTGAATATATTCAGGAAAAAACGCATACGCCCTTTTTGGCCAAGTGCATCATTGTGGACGTTCTGCCTCTTTTCCTATGCTTTCAATGCAATTCCAGTCTACCTCCTGAAATCGGTTTCCTGCAATTCTGCCCCGCTTTCAAGTCGTCTTGGCAGCCTTACTTCAGTCTATTTTTGGACGATAGCTGTCATTTATAACTCTGCAGGTTTGTGAATTACAGTGCCCCTGAGCTCCTTTCTTCAACTCGCTTTCTTGTGACCTGGTCGCAACACCGCAGGATGGCTTCAGGCCCTAATCTGGTTCCAGCCCGGCACGCTGAGCCTTTGGTTAATTCCTCTTCCTGGTGGGAAATGAGAGTTAAATTTGCCCGTCCAGACACCTCCAGCTAGCCTCTCATTGGTTCTCGCTATTCCTGTTCATCTTCCGCAGAAATTGCAAACTGGGCCAAACAGGAGGTTAAAGGCGCTGACTCTCCAAGTGGGGAGAGTGTTAGTAAAGCGTCTGGAATGTTGCACCCGAGTACCAGGGGAGGAAAACTGAGACATATTTGAACACGTCTCCCGTTCACATGGTTGATCATACTTGGGTTCCACATGCATGTTTTAGCTGAAGGAAGAATACCTTAAACCTGGAGAGTTGAGACCCGTGTAATGGGTACCATGCAATATGACTTCAAAGGGTCTTCATTTGCTCACCGAACCTCTCCAATCCTATCACTGCTGCGTTTATGCCCCTGTACACATGCTTGATTCTCTTTCGGAGACATAGCAATCCATAGGTTTTATGATACTTACTAGTCAGGTACATTCTTAGGCGTTTAATATGCGGTGTTGAGTCCATTTCGTTGAGCAAGGAGTAGCTCTTGTCTATTCCATATTTGACTTAAGGAACTTTATCTGTGCTCCTTTCAATCTCTGGTTTTATGCAGCACCCCAACTCACCTTTCCCCTTAAGCAAGCATAAGTTGCTTTTCTAAATTTGAGACCCTGTTCTGTTCTGTAATTCAGTTCCTGTGTAGCCAAGTTTACATTCCGTGTATTACTGATATCTTATGATGTTTCTTTTTCTGTGTGACTTATTTCAGTTAGAATCATCATACCTGAATCCACTCATTGTGCTGCTAAGGGCCTGATGACACAGATTTCATTGCTGAGTGATATTGTTTTGTAAGTAAATACCACAACTTCTTTATCCATTTTTCACTTTCTGCGATGTTGAACTTGTACTGTAAATGAGGTTCTTGTAAACAGAGCCGTTCCAAACTTTGGGGTGGCTGTGTCTTTTTGATTTTAATTTCCCTAAGCTATAGGACCATAAGTGGAAGTTCCTAGGCTCTGTTGCTTTGTTTTTTAGATGTTTCAGGAAACACCATACACTTCTCCCAAGTGTCTGTTGGCAATTTACATCCCGCCCATCAGCATAACAAGGCTCCCAGTTCTCAATGGCCTGTTGCCTTTCTGGATTTTACACTTTGTTCAGGTGGCCCTTTTGACCGGGGGGAAGTGAGACTTCATTGTAGTGCAGATTTCCTTTGCAAGCTTGCTTGGTTGGCCAAAAAGGGCGTATGCGTTTTTTCCTGAATATATTCAGGAAAAAACGCATACGCCCTTTTTGGCCAAGTGCATCATTGTGGACGTTCTGCCTCTTTTCCTATGCTTTCAATGCAATTCCAGTCTACCTCCTGAAATCGGTTTCCTGCAATTCTGCCCCGCTTTCAAGTCCTCTTGGCAGCCTTACTTCAGTCTATTTTTGGACGATAGCTGTCATTTATAACTCTGTAGGTTTGTGAATTACAGTGCTCCTGAGCTCCTTTCTTCAACTCGCTTTCTTGTGACCTGGCCGCAACACCACAAGATGGCTTCAGGCCCTAATCTGGTTCCAGCCCGGCCTGCTGAGCCTTTGGTTAATTCCTCTTCCTGGTGGGAAATGAGAGTTAAATTTGCCCGTCCAGACACCTCCAGCTAGCCTCTCATTGGTTCTCACTATTCCTGTTCATCTTCCGCAGAAATTGCAAACTGGGCCAAACAGGATGTTAAAGGGACTGACTCTCCAAGTGGGGAGAGTGTTAGTAAAGCGTCTGGAATGTTGCTCCCGAGTACCAGGGGAGGAAACCTGAGACATATTTGAACACGTCTCCCGATCACATGGTTGATCATACTCTAGGTTCCACATGCATGTTTTAGCTGAAGGAAGAATACCTTAAACCTGGGTAGTTGAAACCCGTGGAATGGGTACCATGCAATATGACTTCAAAGGGTCTTCATTTGCCCACCGAACCTCTCCAATCCTATCACTGCTGCGTTTATGCCCCTGTACACATGCTTGATTCTCTTTCGGAGACATAGCAATCCATAGGTTTTAAGATACTTACTAGTCAGGTACATTCTTAGGCGTTTAATATGGGGTGTTGAGTCCATTTCGTTGAGCAAGGAGTAGCTCTTGTCTATTCCATATTTGGCTTAAGGAACTTTATCTGTGCTCATTTCAATCTCTGGTTTTATGCAGCACCGCAACTCACCTTTACCCTTAAGCAAGAATAAGTTGGTTTTCTAAATTTGAGACCCTGTTCTGTTCTGTAATTCAGTTCCTGTGTAGCCAAGTTTACATTCCGTGTATTACTGATATCTTATGATGTTTCTTTTTCTGTGTGACTTATTTCAGTTAGAATCATCATACCTGAATCCACTCATTGTGCTGCTAAGGGCCTGATGACACAGATTTCATTGCTGAGTGATATTGCTTTGTAAGTAAATACCACAACTTCTTTATCCATTTTTCATTTTCTGCGATGTTGAACTTGTACTGTAAACGAGGTTCTTGTAAACAGAGGCGTCCCAAACTTTGGGGTGGCTGTGTCTTTTTGATTTTAATTTCCCTAAGCTATAGGACCATAAGTGGCAGTGCCCTAGGCTCTGTTGCTTTGTTTTTTAGATGTTTCAGGAAACACCATACACTTCTCCCGAGTGTCTGTTGGCAATTTACATCCTGCCCATCAGCATAACAAGGCTCCCAGTTCTCCATGGCCTGTCCTGCCTTTCTGGATTTTACACTTTTTTCAGATGGCCCTTTTGACCGGGGGGAAGTGAGACTTCATTGTAGTGCAGATTTCCTTTGCAAGCTTGCTTGGTTGGCGAAAAAGGGCGTATGCGTTTTTTCCTGAATATATTCAGGAAAAAACGCATACGCCCTTTTTGGCCAAGTGCATCATTGTGGACGTTCTGCCTCTTTTCCTATGCTTTCAATGCAATTCCAGTCTACTTCCTGAAATCGGTTTCCTGCAATTCTGCCCTGATTTCAAGTCCTCTTGGCAGCCTTACTTCAGTCTATTTTTGGACGATAGCTGTCATTTATAACTCTGCAGGTTTGTGAATTACAGTGCCCCTGAGCTCCTTTCTTCAACTCGCTTTCTTTTGAGCTGGCCGCAACACCGCAGGATGGCTTCAGGCCCTAATCTGGTTCCGGCACGGCACGCTCAGCCTTTGGTTAATTCCTCTTCCTGGTGGGAAATGAGAGTTAAATTTGCCCGTCCAGACACCTCCAGCTAGCCTCTCATTGGTTCTCGCTATTCCTGTTCATCTTCCGCAGAAATTGCAAACTGGGCCAAACAGGAGGTTAAAGGGACTGACTCTCCAAGTCGGAAGAGTGTTAGTAAAGCATCTGGAATGTTGCACCCGAGTACCAGGGTACGAAAACTGAGACATATTTTAACACGTCTCCCGATCACATGGTTGATCATACTCTAGGTTCCACATGCATGTTTTAGCTGAAGGAAGAATACCTTAAACCTGGGTAGTTGAAACCCGTGGAATGGGCACCATGCAATATGACTTCAAAGGGTCTTCATTTGCTCACTGAACCTCTCCAATCCTATCACTGCTGCGTTTATGCCCCTGTACACACGCTTGATTCTCTTTTGGAGACATAGCAATCCATAGGTTTTAAGATACTTACTAGTCAGGTACATTCTTAGGCGTTTAATATGGGGTGTTGAGTCCATTTCGTTGAGCAAGGAGTAGCTCTTGTCTATTCCATATTTGGCTTAAGGAACTTTATCTGTGCTCATTTCAATCTCTGGTTTTATGCAGCACCCCAACTCACCTTTCCCCTTAAGCAAGCATAAGTTGGTTTTCTAAATTTGAGACACTGTTCTGTTTTGGAATTCAGTTCCTGTGTAGCCAAGTTTACATTCCGTGTATTACTGATATCTTATGATGTTTCTTTTTCTGTGTGACTTATTTCAGTTAGAATCATCGTACCTGAATCCACTCATTGTGCTGCTAAGGGCCTGATGACACAGATTTCATTGCTGAGTGATATTGCTTTGTAAGTAAATACCACAAGTTCTTTATCCATTTTTCACTTTCTGCGATGTTGAACTTGTACTGTAAACGAGGTTCTTGTAAACAGAGCCGTTCCAAACTTTGGGGTGGCTGTGTCTTTTTGATTTTAATTTCCCTAAGCTATAGGACAATAAGTGGAAGTGCCCTAGGTTCTGTTGCTTTGTTTTTTACATGTTTCAGGAAACACCATACACTTCTCCCGAGTGGTTGTTGGCAATTTACATCCCGCCCATCAGCATAACAAGGCTCCCAGTTCTCCATGGCCTGTCCTGCCTTTCTGGATTTTACACTTTTTTCAGATGGCCCTTTTGACCGGGGGGAAGTGAGACTTCATTGTAGTGCAGATTTCCTTTGCAAGCTTGCTTGGTTGGCCAAAAAGGGCGTATGCGTTTTTTCCTGAATATATTCAGGAAAAAACGCATACGCCCTTTTTGGCCAAGTGCATCATTGTGGACGTTCTGCCTCTTTTCCTATGCTTGCAATGCAATTCCAGTCTACCTCCTGAAATCGGTTTCCTGCAATTCTGCCCCGCTTTCAAGTCTTCTTGGCAGCCTTACTTCAGTCTATTTTTGGACGATAGCTGTCATTTATAACTCTGCAGGTTTGTGAATTACAGTGCCCCTGAGCTCCTTTCTTCAACTCGCTTTCTTGTGACCTGGCCGCAACACCGCAGGATGGCTTCAGGCCCTAATATGGTTCTGGCACGGCACGCTGAGCCTTTGGTTAATTCCTCTTCCTGGTGGGAAATGAGAGTTAAATTTGCCCGTCCAGACACCTCCAGCTAGTCTCTCATTGGTTTTCGCTATTCCTGTTCATCTTCCGCAGAAATTGCAAACTGTGCCAAACAGGAGGTTAAAGGGACTGACTCTCCAAGTCGGAAGAGTGTTAGTAAAGCGTCTGGAATGTTGCACCCGAGTACCAGGGAAGGAAAACTGAGACATATTTGAACACGTCTCCCGTTCACATGGTTGATCATACTCTGGGTTCCACATGCATGTTTTAGCTGAAGGAAGAATACCTTAAACCTGGAGAGTTGAGACCCGTGTAATGGGTACCATGCAATATGACTTCAAAGGGTCTTCATTTGCTCACCGAACCTCTCCAATCCTATCACTGCTGCGTTTATGCCCCTGTACACACGCTTGATTCTCTTTTGGAGACATAGCAATCCATAGGTTTTAAGATACTTACTAGTCAGGTACATTCTTAGGCGTTTAATATGGGGTGTTGAGTCCATTTCGTTGAGCAAGGAGTAGCTCTTGTCTATTCCATATTTGGCTTAAGGAACTTTATCTGTGCTCATTTCAATCTCTGGTTTTATGTAGCACCCCAACTCACCTTTCCCCTTAAGCAAGCATAAGTTGGTTTTCTAAATTTGAGACCCTGTTCTGTTCTGTAATTCAGTTCCTGTGTAGCCAAGTTTACATTCCGTGTATTACTGATATCTTATGATGTTTCTTTTTCTGTGTGACTTATTTCAGTTAGAGTCATCGTACCTGAATCCACTCATTATGCTGCTATGGGCCTGATGACATAGATTTCATTGCTGAATGATACTGCATTGTACGTAAGTACCACAAGTTCTTTATCCATTTTTCACTTTCTGTGATATTGAACTTGTATGGTAAACGAGGTTCTTGTAAACGGAGGCGTCCCAAACTTTGGGGTGGCTGTGTCTTTTTGATTTTAATTTCCCTAAGCTATAGGACCATAAGTGGAAGTGCCCTAGGCTCTGTTGCTTTGTTTTTTAGATGTTTCAGGAAACACCATACACTTCTCCCGAGTGGTTGTTGGCAATTTACATCCCGCCCATCAGCATAACAAGGCTCCCAGTTGTCCATGGCCTGTCCTGCCTTTCTGGATTTTACACTTTTTTCAGATGGCCCTTTTGACCGGGGGGAAGTGAGACTTCATTGTAGTGCAGATTTCCTTTGCAAGCTTGCTTGGTTGGCCAAAAAGGGCGTATGCGTTTTTTCCTGAATATATTCAGGAAAAAACGCATACGCCCTTTTTGGCCAAGTGCATCATTGTGGACTTTCTGCCTCTTTTCCTATGCTTTCAATGCAATTCCAGTCTACCTCCTGAAATCACTTTCCTGCAATTCTGCCCTGCTTTCAAGTCCTCTTGGCAGCCTTACTTCAGTCTATTTTTGGACGATAGCTGTCATTTATAACTCTGCAGGTTTGTGAATTACAGTGCCCCTGAGCTCCTTTCTTCAACTCGCTTTCTTTTGAGCTGGCCGCAACACCGCAGGATGGCTTCAGGCCCTAATCTGATTCCGGCCCGGCACGCTGAGCCTTTGGTTATTTCCTCTTCCTGGTGGGAAATGAGAGTTAAATTTGCCCGTCCAGACACCTCCAGCTAGCCTCTCATTGGTTCTCGCTATTCCTGTTCATCTTCCGCAGAAATTGCAAACTGGGCCAAACAGGAGGTTAAAGGGACTGACTCTCCAAGTGGGGAGAGTGTTAGTAAAGTGTCTGGAATGTTGCACCCGAGTACCAGGGTACGAAAACTGAGACATATTTGAACACGTCTCCCGATCACATGGTTGATCATACTCTAGGTTCCACATGCATGTTTTAGCTGAAGGAAGAATACCTTAAACCTGGGTAGTTGAAACCCGTGGAATGGGTACCATGCAATATGACTTCAAAGGGTCTTCATTTGCTCACCGAACCTCTCCAATCCTATCACTGCTGCGTTTATGCCCCTGTACACATGCTTGATTCTCTTTCGGAGACATAGCAATCCATAGGTTTTAAGATACTTACTAGTCAGGTACATTATTAGGCGTTTAATATGCGGTGTTGAGTCCATTTCTTTGAGCAAGGAGTAGCTCTTGTCTATTCCATATTTGGCTTAAGGAACTTTATCTGTGCTCATTTCAATCTCTGGTTTTATGCAGCACCCCAACTCACCTTTCCCCTTAAGCAAGCATAAGTTGGTTTTCTAAATTTGAGACCCTGTTCTGTTTTGGAATGCAGTTCCTGTGTAGCCAAGTTTACATTCCGTGTATTAGTGATATCTTATGATGTTTCTTTTTCTGTGTGACTTATTTCATTTAGAATCATCGTACCTGAATCCACTCATTGTGCTGCTAAGGGCCTGATGACACAGATTTCATTGCTGAGTGATATTGCTTTGTAAGTAAATACCACAACTTCTTTATCCATTTTTCACTTTCTGCGATGTTGAACTTGTACTGTAAACGAGGTTCTTGTAAACAGAGGCGTTCCAAACTTTGGGGTGGCTGTGTCTTTTTGATTTTAATTTCCCTAAGCTATAGGACCATAAGTGGAAGTGCCCTAGGTTCTGTTGCTTTGTTTTTTAGATGTTTCAGGAAACACCATACACTTCTCCCGAGTGGTTGTTGGCAATTTACATCCCGCCCATCAGCATAACAAGGCTCCCAGTTCTCCATGGCCTGTCCTGCCTTTCTGGATTTTACACTTTTTTCAGATGGCCCTTTTGACCGGGGGGAAGTGAGACTTCATTGTAGTGCAGATTTCCTTTCCAAGCTTGCTTGGTTGGCCAAAAAAGGCGTATGCGTTTTCTCCTGAATATATTCAGGAAAAAACGCATACGCCCTTTTTGGCCAAGTGCATCATTGTGGACGTTCTGCCTCTTTTCCTATGCTTTCAATGCAATTCCAGTCTACCTCCTGAAATCGGTTTCCTGCAATTCTGCCCCGCTTTCAAGTCCTCTTGGCAGCCTTACTTCAGTCTATTTTTGGACGATAGCTGTCATTTATAACTCTGCAGGTTTGTGAATTACAGTGCCCCTGAGCTCCTTTCTTCAACTCGCTTTCTTGTGACCTGGCCGCAACACCGCAGGATGTCTTCAGGCCCTAATCTGGTTCCGGTACGGCACGCTGAGCCTTTGGTTATTTCCTCTTCCTGGTGGGAAATGAGAGTTAAATTTGCCCGTCCAGACACCTCCAGCTAGCCTCTCATTGGTTCTCGCTATTCCTGTTCATCTTCCGCAGAAATTGCAAACTGGGCCAAACAGGAGGTTAAAGGCGCTGACTCTCCAAGTGGGGAGAGTGTTAGTAAAGCGTCTGGAATGTTGCAACCGAGTACCAGGGGAGGAAAACTGAGACATATTTGAACACGTCTCCCGTTCACATGGTTGATCATACTTGGGTTCCACATGCATGTTTTAGCTGAAGGAAGAATACCTAAAACCTGGGTAGTTGAAACCCGTGGAATGGGTACCATGCAATATGACTTCAAAGGGTCTTCATTTGCTCACCGAACCTCTCCAATCCTATCACTGCTGCGTTTATGCCCCTGTACACATGCTTGATTCTCTTTCGGAGACATAGCAATCCATAGGTTTTAAGATACTTACTAGTCAGGTACATTCTTAGGCGTTTAATATGCGGTGTTGAGTCCATTTCGTTGAGCAAGGAGTAGCTCTTGTCTATTCCATATTTGACTTAAGGAACTTTATCTGTGCTCATTTCAATCTCTGGTCTTATGCAGCACCCAAACTCACCTTTACCCTTAAGCAAGCATAAGTTGGTTTTCTAAATTTGAGTCCCTGTTCTGTTCTGTAATTCAGTTCCTGTGTAGCCAAGTTTACATTCCGTGTATTACTGATATCTTATGATGTTTCTTTTTCTGTGTGACTTACTTCAGTTAGAATCATCATACCTGAATCCACTCATTGTGCTGCTACGGGCCTGATGACACAGATTTCATTGCTGAGTGATATTGCTTTGTAAGTAAATACCACAACTTCTTTATCCATTTTTCACTTTCTGCGATGTTGAACTTGTACTGTAAACGAGGTTCTTGTAAACAGAGCCGTTCCAAACTTTGGGGTGGCTGTGTCTTTTTGATTTTAATTTCCCTAAGCTATAGGACCATAAGTGGAAGTGCCCTAGGTTCTGTTGCTTTGTTTTTTAGATGTTTCAGGAAACACCATACACTTCTCCCGAGTGTCTGTTGGCAATTTACATCCCGCCCATCAGCATAACAAGGCTCCAAGTTCTCCATGGCCTGTCCTGCCTTTTGGATTTTACACTTTTTTCAGATGGCCCTTTTGACCGGGGGAAGTGAGACTTCATTGTAGTGCAGATTTCCTTTGCAAGCTTGCTTGGTTGGCCAAAAAGGGCGTATGCGTTTTTTCCTGAATATATTCAGGAAAAAACGCATACGCCCTTTTTGGCCAAGTGCATCATTGTGGACGTTCTGCCTCTTTTCCTATGCTTTCAATGCAATTCCAGTCTACCTCCTGAAATCGGTTTCCTGCAATTCTGCCCCGCTTTCAAGTCCTCTTGGCAGCCTTACTTCAGTCTATTTTTGGACGATAGCTGTCATTTATAACTCTGCAGGTTTGTGAATTACAGTGCCCCTGAGCTCCTTTCTTCAACTCGCTTTCTTGTGACCTGGCCGCAACACCGCAGGATGGCTTCAGGCCCTAATCTGGTTCCGGTACGGCACGCTGAGCCTTTGGTTATTTCCTCTTCCTGGTGGGAAATGAGAGTTAAATTTGCCCGTCCAGACACCTCCAGCTAGCCTCTCATTGGTTCTCGCTATTCCTGTTCATCTTCCGCAGAAATTGCAAACTGGGCCAAACAGGAGGTTAAAGGCGCTGACTCTCCAAGTGGGGAGAGTGTTAGTAAAGCGTCTGGAATGTTGCACCCGAGTACCAGGGGAGGAAAACTGAGACATATTTGAACACGTCTCCCGTTCACATGGTTGATCATACTTGGGTTCCACATGCATGTTTTAGCTGAAGGAAGAATACCTTAAACCTGGAGAGTTGAGACCCGTGTAATGGGTACCATGCAATATGACTTCAAAGGGTCTTCATTTGCTCACCGAACCTCTCCAATCCTATCACTGCTGCGTTTATGCCCCTGTACACACGCTTGATTCTCTTTTGGAGACATAGCAATCCATAGGTTTTAAGATACTTACTAGTCAGGTACATTCTTAGGCGTTTAATATGGGGTGTTGAGTCCATTTCGTTGAGCAAGGAGTAGCTCTTGTCTATTCCATATTTGGCTTAAGGAACTTTATCTGTGCTCATTTCAATCTCTGGTTTTATGCAGCACCCCAACTCACCTTTACCCTTAAGCAAACATAAGTTGGTTTTCTAAATTTGAGACACTGTTCTGTTTTGGAATTCAGTTCCTGTGTAGCCAAGTTTACATTCCGTGTATTAGTGATATCTTATGATGTTTCTTTTTCTGTGTGACTTATTTCAGTTAGAATCATCGTACCTGAATCCACTCATTGTGCTGCTAAGGGCCTGATGACACAGATTTCATTGCTGAGTGATATTGCTTTGTAAGTAAATACCACAACTTCTTTATCCATTTTTCACTTTCTGCGATGTTGAACTTGTACTGTAAACGAGGTTCTTGTAAACAGAGCCGTTCCAAACTTTGGGGTGGCTGTGTCTTTTTGATTTTAATTTCCCTAAGCTATAGGACCATAAGTGGAAGTGCCCTAGGCTCTGTTGCTTTGTTTTTTAGATGTTTCAGGAAACACCATACACTTCTCCCGAGTGGTTGTTGGCAATTTACATCCCGCCCATCAGCATAACAAGGCTCCCAGTTCTCCATGGCCTGTCCTGCCTTTCTGGATTTTACACTTTTTTCAGATGGCCCTTTTGACCGGGGGGAAGTGAGACTTCATTGTAGTGCAGATTTCCTTTGCAAGCTTGCTTGGTTGGCCAAGAACGGTGTATGCGTTTTTTCCTGAATATATTCAGGAAAAAACGCATACGCCCTTTTTGGCCAAGTGCATCATTGTGGACGTTCTGCCTCTTTTCCTATGCTTGCAATGCAATTCCAGTCTACCTCCTGAAATCGGTTTCCTGCAATTCTGCCCCGCTTTCAAGTCCTCTTGGCAGCCTTACTTCAGTCTATTTTTGGACGATAGCTGTCATTTATAACTCTGCAGGTTTGTGAATTACAGTGCCCCTGAGCTCCTTTCTTCAACTCGCTTTCTTGTGACCTGGCCGCAACACCGCAGGATGGCTTCAGGCCCTAATCTGGTTCCGGCCTGGCATGCTGAGCCTTTGGTTAATTCCTCTGCCTGGTGGGAAATGAGAGTTAAATTTGCCCGTCCAGACACCTCCAGCTAGTCTCTCATTGGTTCTCGCTATTCCTGTTCATCTTCCGCAGAAATTGCAAACTGGGCCAAACAGGAGGTTAAAGGGACTGACTCTCCAAGTCGGAAGAGTGTTAGTAAAGCGTCTGGAATGTTGCACCCGAGTACCAGGGGAGGAAAACTGAGACATATTTGAACACGTCTCCCGTTCACATGGTTGATCATACTCTGGGTTCCACATGCATGTTTTAGCTGAAGGAAGAATACCTTAAACCTGGAGAGTTGAGACCCGTGGAATGGGTACCATGCAATATGACTTCAAAGGGTCTTCATTTGCTCACCAAACCTCTCCAATCCTATCACTGCTGCGTTTATGCCCCTGTACACACGCTTGATTCTCTTTTGGAGACATAGCAATCCATAGGTTTTAAGATACTTACAAGTCAGGTACATTCTTAGGCGTTTAATATGGGGTGTTGAGTCCATTTCGTTGAGCAAGGAGTAGCTCTTGTCTATTCCATATTTGGCTTAAGGAACTTTATCTGTGCTCATTTCAATCTCTGGTTTTATGCAGCACCCCAACTCACCTTTCCCCTTAAGCAAGCATAAGTTGGTTTTCTAAATTTGAGACCCTGTTCTGTTCTGTAATTCAGTTCCTGTGTAGCCATGTTTACATTCCGTGTATTACTGATATCTTATGATGTTTCTTTTTCTGTGTGACTTATTTCAGTTAGAATCATCGTACCTGAATCCACTCATTATGCTGCTATGGGCCTGATGACATAGATTTCATTGCTGAGTGATACTGCATTGTACGTAAGTACCACAAGTTCTTTATCCATTTTTCACTTTCTGTGATATTGAACTTGTATGGTAAACGAGGTTCTTGTAAACGGAGGCGTCCCAAACTTTGGGGTGGCTGTGTCTTTTTGATTTTAATTTCCCTAAGCTATAGGACCATAAGTGGAAGTGCCCTAGGCTCTGTTGCTTTGTTTTTTAGATGTTTCAGGAAACACCATACACTTCTCCCGAGTGGTTGTTGGCAATTTACATCCCGCCCATCAGCATAACAAGGCTCCCAGTTCTCCATGGCCTGTCCTGCCTTTCTGGATTTTACACTTTTTTCAGATGGCCCTTTTGCCCGGGGGGAAGTGAGACTTCATTGTAGTGCAGATTTCCTTTGCAAGCTTGCTTGGTTGGCCTAAAAGGGCGTATGCGTTTTTTCCTGAATATATTCAGGAAAAAACGCATACGCACTTTTTGGCCAAGTGCATCATTGTGGACGTTCTGCCTCTTTTCCTATACTTGCAATGCAATTCCAGTCTACCTCCTGAAATCGGTTTCCTGCAATTCTGCCCCGCTTTCAAGTCCTCTTGGCAGCCTTACTTCAGTCTATTTTTGGACGATAGCTGTCATTTATAACTCTGCAGGTTTGTGAATTACAGTGCCCCTGAGCTCCTTTCTTCAACTCGCTTTCTTTTGAGCTGGCCGCAACACCGCAGGATGGCTTCAGGCCCTAATCTGGTTCCGGCACGGCACGCTCAGCCTTTGGTTATTTCCTCTTCCTGGTGGGAAATGAGAGTTAAATTTGCCCGTACAGAAACCTCCAGCTAGTCTCTCATTGGTTCTCGCTATTCCTGTTCATCTTCCGCAGAAATTGCAAACTGGGCCAAACAGGAGGTTAAAGGCGCTGACTCTCCAAGTGGGGAGAGTGTTAGTAAAGCATCTGGAATGTTGCACCCGAGTACCAGGGGAGGAAAACTGAGACATATTTGAACACGTCTCCCGTTCACATGGTTGATCATACTTGGGTTCCACATGCATGTTTCAGCTGAAGGAAGAATACCTTAAACCTGGAGAGTTAAGACCCGTGTAATGGGTACCATGCAATATGACTTCAAAAGGTCTTCATTTGCTCACCGAACCTCTCCAATCCTATCACTGCTGCGTTTATGCCCCTGTACACATGCTTGATTCTCTTTCGGAGACATAGCAATCCATAGGTTTTAAGATACTTACTAGTCAGGTACATTCTTAGGCGTTTAATATGCGGTGTTGAGTCCATTTCATTGAGCAAGGAGTAGCTCTTGTCTATTCCATATTTGACTTAAGGAAATTTATCTGTGCTCATTTCAATCTCTGGTCTTATGCAGCACCCAAACTCACCTTTACCCTTAAGCAAGCATAAGATGGTTTTCTAAATTTGAGACCCTGTTCTGTTCTGTAATTCAGTTCCTGTGTAGCCAAGTTTACATTCCGTGTATTACTGATATCTTATGATGTTTCTTTTTCTGTGTGACTTACTTCAGTTAGAATCATCATACCTGAATCCACTCATTGTGCTGCTAAGGGCCTGATGACACAGATTTCATTGCTGAGTGATATTGCTTTGTAAGTGAATACCACAACTTCTTTATCCATTTTTCACTTTCTGCGATGTTGAACTTGTACTGTAAACGAGGTTCTTGTAAACAGAGGCGTCCCAAACTTTGGGGTGGCTGTGTCTTTTTGATTTTAATTTCCCTAAGCTATAGGACCATAAGTGGCAGTGCCCTAGGCTCTGTTGCTTTGTTTTTTAGATGTTTCAGGAAACACCATACACTTCTCCCGAGTGTCTGTTGGCAATTTACATCCCGCCCATCAGCATAACAAGGCTCCCAGTTGTCCATGGCCTGTCCTGCCTTTCTGGATTTTACACTTTTTTCAGATGGCCCTTTTGACCGGGGGGAAGTGAGACTTCATTGTAGTGCAGATTTCCTTTGCAAGCTTGCTTGGTTGGCCAAAAAGGGCGTATGCGATTTTTCCTGAATATATTCAGGAAAAAACGCATACGCCCTTTTTGGCCAAGTGCATCATTGTGGACGTTCTGCCTCTTTTCCTATGCTTTCAATGCAATTGCAGTCTACCTCCTGAAATCGGTTTCCTGCAATTCTGCCCCGCTTTCAAGTCGTCTTGGCAGCCTTACTTCAGTCTATTTTTGGACGATAGCTGTCATTTATAACTCTGCAGGTTTGTGAATTACAGTGCCCCTGAGCTCCTTTCTTCAACTCGCTTTCTTGTGACCTGGCCGCAACACCGCAGGATGGCTTCAGGCCCTAATCTGGTTCCGGCCCGGCACGCTGAGCCTTTGGTTAATTCCTCTTCCTGGTGGGAAATGAGAGTTAAATTTGCCCGTCCAGACACCTCCAGCTAGCCTCTCATTGGTTCTCGCTATTCCTGTTCATCTTCCGCAGAAATTGCAAACTGGGCCAAACAGGAGGTTAAAGGCGCTGACTCTCCAAGTGGGGAGAGTGTTAGTAAAGCGTCTGGAATGTTGCACCCGAGTACCAGGGGAGGAAAACTGAGACATATTTGAACACGTCTCCCGTTCACATGGTTGATCATACTTGGGTTCCACATGCATGTTTTCGCTGAAGGAAGAATACCTTAAACCTGGAGAGTTGAGACCCGTGTAATGGGTACCATGCAATATGACTTCAAAGGGTCTTCATTTCCTCACCGAACCTCTCCAATCCTATCACTGCTGCGTTTATGCCCCTGTACACATGCTTGATTCTCTTTCAGAGACATAGCAATCCATAGGTTTTAAGATACTTACTAGTCAGGTACATTCTTAGGCGTTTAATATGGGGTGTTGAGTCCATTACGTTGAGCAAGGAGTAGCTCTTGTCTATTCCATATTTGGCTTAAGGAACTTTATCTGTGCTCATTTCAATCTCTGGTTTTATGCAGCACCCCAACTCACCTTTACCCTTAAGCAAACATAAGTTGGTTTTCTAAATTTGAGACACTGTTCTGTTTTGGAATTCAGTTCCTGTGTAGCCAAGTTTACATTCCGTGTATTAGTGATATCTTATGATGTTTCTTTTTCTGTGTGACTTATTTCAGTTAGAATCATCGTACCTGAATCCACTCATTGTGCTGCTAAGGGCCTAATGACACAGATTTCATTGCTGAGTGATATTGCTTTGTAAGTAAATACCACAACTTCTTTATCCATTTTTCACTTTCTGCGATGTTGAACTTGTACTGTAAACGAGGTTCTTGTAAACAGAGGCGTCCCAAACTTTGGGGTGGCTGTGTCTTTTTGATTTTAATTTCCCTAAGCTATAGGACCATAAGTGGAAGTGCCCTAGGCTCTGTTGCTTTGTTTTTTAGATGTTTCAGGAAACACCATACACTTCTCCCGAGTGGTTGTTGGCAATTTACATCCCGCCCATCAGCATAACAAGGCTCCCAGTTGTCCATGGCCTGTCCTGCCTTTCTGGATTTTACACTTTTTTCAGATGGCCCTTTTGACCGGGGGGAAGTGAGACTTCATTGTAGTGCAGATTTCCTTTGCAAGCTTGCTTGGTTGGCCAAAAAGGGCGTATGCGTTTTTTCCTGAATATATTCAGGAAAAAACGCATACGCCCTTTTTGGCCAAGTGCATCATTGTGGACGTTCTGCCTCTTTTCCTATGCTTGCAATGCAATTCCAGTCTACCTCCTGAAATCGGTTTCCTGCAATTCTGCCCCGCTTTCAAGTCCTCTTGGCAGCCTTACTTCAGTCTATTTTTGGACGATAGCTGTCATTTATAACTCTGCATGTTTGTGAATTACAGTGCCCCTGAGATCCTTTCTTCAACTCGCTTTCTTGTGACCTGGCCGCAACACCGCAGGATGGCTTCAGGCCCTAATCTGGTTCCGGCACGGCATGCTGAGCCTTTGGTTAATTCCTCTTCCTGGTGGGAAATGAGAGTTAAATTTGCCCGTCCAGACACCTCCAGCTAGTCTCTCATTGGTTCTCGCTATTCCTGTTCATCTTCCGCAGAAATTGCAAACTGTGCCAAACAGGAGGTTAAAGGGACTGACTCTCCAAGTCGGAAGAGTGTTAGTAAAGCATCTGGAATGTTGCACCCGAGTACCAGGGGAGGAAAACTGAGACATATTTGAACACGTCTCCCGTTCACATGGTTGATCATACTCTGGGTTCCACATGCATGTTTTAGCTGAAGGAAGAATACCTTAAACCTGGAGAGTTGAGACCCGTGGAATGGGTACCATGCAATATGACTTCAAAGGGTCTTCATTTGCTCACCAAACCTCTCCAATCCTATCACTGCTGCGTTTATTCCCCTGTACACACGCTTGATTCTCTTTTGGAGACATAGCAATCCATAGGTTTTAACATACTTACAAGTCAGGTACATTCTTAGGCGTTTAATATGGGGTGTTGAGTCCATTTCGTTGAGCAAGGAGTAGCTCTTGTCTATTCCATATTTGGCTTAAGGAACTTTATCTGTGCTCATTTCAATCTCTGGTTTTATGCAGCACCCCAACTCACCTTTCCCCTTAAGCAAGCATAAGTTGGTTTTCTAAATTTGAGACCCTGTTCTGTTCTGTAATTCAGTTCCTGTGTAGCCATGTTTACATTCCGTGTATTACTGATATCTTATGATGTTTCTTTTTCTGTGTGACTTATTTCAGTTAGAATCATCGTACCTGAATCCACTCATTATGCTGCTATGGGCCTGATGACATAGATTTCATTGCTGAGTGATACTGCATTGTACGTAAGTACCACAAGTTCTTTATCCATTTTTCACTTTCTGTGATATTGAACTTGTATGGTAAACGAGGTTCTTGTAAACGGAGGCGTTCCAAACTTTGGGGTGGCTGTGTCTTTTTGATTTTAATTTCCCTAAGCTATAGGACCATAAGTGGAAGTGCCCTAGGCTCTGTTGCTTTGTTTTTTAGATGTTTCAGGAAACACCATACACTTGGCCCGAGTGGTTGTTGGCAATTTACATCCCGCCCATCAGCATAACAAGGCTCCCAGTTCTCCATGGCCTGTCCTGCCTTTCTGGATTTTACACTTTTTTCAGATGGCCCTTTTGCCCGGGGGGAAGTGAGACTTCATTGTAGTGCAGATTTCCTTTGCAAGCTTGCTTGGTTGGCCAAAAAGGGCGTATGCGTTTTTTCCTGAATATATTCAGGAAAAAACGCATACGCCCTTTTTGGCCAAGTGCATCATTGTGGACGTTCTGCCTCTTTTCCTATGCTTGCAATGCAATTCCAGTCTACCTCCTGAAATCGGTTTCCTGCAATTCTGCCCCGCTTTCAAGTCCTCTTGGCAGCCTTACTTCAGTCTATTTTTGGACGATAGCTGTCATTTATAACTCTGCAGGTTTGTGAATTACAGTGCCCCTGAGCTCCTTTCTTCAGCTCGCTTTCTTTTGAGCTGGCCGCAACACCGCAGGATGGCTTCAGGCCCTAATCTGGTTCCAGCACGGCACGCTCAGCCTTTGGTTATTTCCTCTTCCTGGTGGGAAATGAGAGTTAAATTTGCCCGTCCAGTAACCTCCAGCTCGTCTCTCATTGGTTCTCGCTATTCCTGTTCATCTTCCGCAGAAATTGCAAACTGGGCCAAACAGGAGGTTAAAGGCGCTGACTCTCCAAGTGGGGAGAGTGTTAGTAAAGCATCTGGAATGTTGCACCCGAGTACCAGGGGAGGAAAACTGAGACATATTTGAACACGTCTCCCGTTCACATGGTTGATCATACTTGGGTTCCACATGCATGTTTTAGCTGAAGGAAGAATACCTTAAACCTGGAGAGTTAAGACCCGTGTAATGGGTACCATGCAATATGACTTCAAAGGGTCTTCATTTGCTCACCGAACCTCTCCAATCCTATCACTGCTGCGTTTATGCCCCTGTACACATGCTTGATTCTCTTTCGGAGACATAGCAATCCATAGGTTTTAAGATACTTACTAGTCAGGTACATTCTTAGGCGTTTAATATGCGGTGTTGAGTCCATTTCATTGAGCAAGGAGTAGCTCTTGTCTATTCCATATTTGACTTAAGGAAATTTATCTGTGCTCATTTCAATCTCTGGTTTTATGCAGCACCCCAACTCACCTTTACCCTTAAGCAAGCATAAGTTGGTTTTCTAAATTTGAGACCCTGTTCTGTTCTGTAATTCAGTTCCTGTGTAGCCAAGTTTACATTCCGTGTATTACTGATATCTTATGATGTTTCTTTTTCTGTGTGACTTATTTCAGTTAGAATCATCATACCTGAATCCACTCATTGTGCTGCTAAGGGCCTGATGACACAGATTTCATTGCTGAGTGATATTGCTTTGTAAGTGAATACCACAACTTCTTTATCCATTTTTCACTTTCTGCGATGTTGAACTTGTACTGTAAACGAGGTTCTTGTAAACAGAGGTGTCCCAAACTTTGGGGTGGCTGTGTCTTTTTGATTTTAATTTCCCTAAGCTATAGGACCATAAGTGGCAGTGCCCTAGGCTCTGTTGCTTTGTTTTTTAGATGTTTCAGGAAACACCATACACTTCTCCCGAGTGTCTGTTGGCAATTTACATCCCGCCCATCAGCATAACAAGGCTCCCAGTTGTCCATGGCCTGTCCTGCCTTTCTGGATTTTACACTTTTTTCAGATGGCCCTTTTGACCGGGGGGAAGTGAGACTTCATTGTAGTGCAGATTTCCTTTGCAAGCTTGCTTGGTTGGCCAAAAAGGGCGTATGCGTTTTTTCCTGAATATATTCAGGAAAAAACGCATACGCCCTTTTTGGCCAAGTGCATCATTGTGGACGTTCTGCCTCTTTTCCTATGCTTTCAATGCAATTCCAGTCTACCTCCTGAAATCGGTTTCCTGCAATTCTGCCCCGCTTTCAAGTCCTCTTGGCAGCCTTACTTCAGTCTATTTTTGGACGATAGCTGTCACTTATAACTCTGCAGGTTTGTGAATTACAGTGCCCCTGAGCTCCTTTCTTCAACTCGCTTTCTTGTGACCTGGCCGCAACACCGCAGGATGGCTTCAGGCCCTAATCTGGTTCTGGCACGGCACGCTGAGCCTTTGGTTAATTCCTCTTCCTGGTGGGAAATGAGAGTTAAATTTGCCCGTCCAGACACCTCCAGCTAGCCTCTCATTGGTTCTCGCTATTCCTGTTCATCTTCCGCAGAAATTGCAAACTGCGCCAAACAGGAGGTTAAAGGCGCTGACTCTCCAAGTGGGGAGAGTGTTAGTAAAGCGTCTGGAATGTTGCACCCGAGTACCAGGGGAGGAAAACTGAGACATATTTGAACACATCTCCCGTTCACATGGTTGATCATACTTGGGTCCCACATGCATGTTTTAGCTGAAGGAAGAATACCTTAAACCTGGAGAGTTGAGACCCGTGTAATGGGTACCATGCAATATGACTTCAAAGGGTCTTCATTTGCTCACCGAACCTCTCCAATCCTATCACTGCTGCGTTTATGCCCCTGTACACATGCTTGATTCTCTTTCGGAGACATAGCAATCCATAGGTTTTACGATACTTACTAGTCAGGTACATTCTTAGGCGTTTAATATGCGGTGTTGAGTCCATTTCGTTGAGCAAGGAGTAGCTCTTGTCTATTCCATATTTGACTTAAGGAACTTTATCTGTGCTCATTTCAATCTCTGGTTTTATGCAGCACCCCAACTCACCTTTACCCTTAAGCAAGCATAAGTTGGTTTTCTAAATTTGAGACCCTGTTCTGTTCTGTAATTCAGTTCCTGTGTAGCCAAGTTTACATTCCGTGTATTACTGATATCTTATGATGTTTCTTTTTCTGTGTGACTTATTTCAGTTAGAATCATCATACCTGAATCCACTCATTGTGCTGCTAAGGGCCTGATGACACAGATTTCATTGCTGAGTGATATTGCTTTGTAAGTGAATACCACAACTTCTTTATCCATTTTTCACTTTCTGCGATGTTGAACTTGTACTGTAAACGAGGTTCTTGTAAACAGAGGCGTCCCAAACTTTGGGGTGGCTGTGTCTTTTTGATTTTAATTTCCCTAAGCTATAGGACCATAAGTGGCAGTGCCCTAGGCTCTGTTGCTTTGTTTTTTAGATGTTTCAGGAAACACCATACACTTCTCCCGAGTGTCTGTTGGCAATTTACATCCCGCCCATCAGCATAACAAGGCTCCCAGTTGTCCATGGCCTGTCCTGCCTTTCTGGATTTTACACTTTTTTCAGATGGCCCTTTTGACCGGGGGGAAGTGAGACTTCATTGTAGTGCAGATTTCCTTTGCAAGCTTGCTTGGTTGGCCAAAAAGGGCGTATGCGTTTTTTCCTGAATATATTCAGGATAAAACGCATACGCCCTTTTTGGCCAAGTGCATCATTGTGGACGTTCTGCCTCTTTTCCTATGCTTTCAATGCAATTCCAGTCTACCTCCTGAAATCGGTTTCCTGCAATTCTGCCCCGCTTTCAAGTCGTCTTGGCAGCCTTACTTCAGTCTATTTTTGGACGATAGCTGTCATTTATAACTCTGCAGGTTTGTGAATTACAGTGCCCCTGAGCTCCTTTCTTCAACTCGCTTTCTTGTGACCTGGTCGCAACACCGCAGGATGGCTTCAGGCCCTAATCTGGTTCCGGCCCGGCACGCTGAGCCTTTGGTTAATTCCTCTTCCTGGTGGGAAATGAGAGTTAAATTTGCCCGTCCAGACACCTCCAGCTAGCCTCTCATTGGTTCTCGCTATTCCTGTTCATCTTCCGCAGAAATTGCAAACTGGGCCAAACAGGAGGTTAAAGGCGCTGACTCTCCAAGTGGGGAGAGTGTTAGTAAAGCGTCTGGAATGTTGCACCCGAGTACCAGGGGAGGAAAACTGAGACATATTTGAACACGTCTCCCGTTCACATGGTTGATCATACTTGGGTTCCACATGCATGTTTTAGCTGAAGGAAGAATACCTTAAACCTGGAGAGTTGAGACCCGTGTAATGGGTACCATGCAATATGACTTCAAAGGGTCTTCATTTGCTCACCGAACCTCTCCAATCCTATCACTGCTGCGTTTATGCCCCTGTACACACGCTTGATTCTCTTTCGGAGACATAGCAATCCATAGGTTTTACGATACTTACTAGTCAGGTACATTCTTAGGCGTTTAATATGCGGTGTTGAGTCCATTTCGTTGAGCAAGGAGTAGCTCTTGTCTATTCCATATTTGACTTAAGGAACTTTATCTGTGCTCATTTCAATCTCTGGTTTTATGCAGCACCCCAACTCACCTTTCCCCTTAAGCAAGCATAAGTTGGTTTTCTAAATTTGAGACCCTGTTCTGTTCTGTAGTTCAGTTCCTGTGTAGCCAAGTTTACATTCCGTGTATTACTGATATCTTATGATGTTTCTTTTTCTGTGTGACTTATTTCAGTTAGAATCATCATACCTGAATCCACTCATTGTGCTGCTAAGGGCCTGATGACACAGATTTCATTGCTGAGTGATATTGCTTTGTAAGTAAATACCACAACTTCTTTATCCATTTTTCACTTTCTGCGATGTTGAACTTGTACTGTAAATGAGGTTCTTGTAAACAGAGCCGTTCCAAACTTTGGGGTGGCTGTGTCTTTTTGATTTTAATTTCCCTAAACTATAGGACCATAAGTGGAAGTGCCCTAGGCTCTGTTGCTTTGTTTTTTAGATGTTTCAGGAAACACCATACACTTCTCCCAAGTGTCTGTTGGCAATTTACATCCCGCCCATCAGCATAACAAGGCTCCCAGTTCTCAATGGCCTGTTGCCTTTCTGGATTTTACACTTTGTTCAGGTGGCCCTTTTGACCGGGGGGAAGTGAGACTTCATTGTAGTGCAGATTTCCTTTGCAAGCTTGCTTGGTTGGCCAAAAAGGGCGTATGCGTTTTTTCCTGAATATATTCAGTAAAAAACGCATACGCCCTTTTTGGCCAAGTGCATCATTGTGGACGTTCTGCCTCTTTTCCTATGCTTGCAATGCAATTCCAGTCTACCTCCTGAAATCGGTTTCCTGCAATTCTGCCCCGCTTTCAAGTCCTCTTGGCAGCCTTACTTCAGTCTATTTTTGGACGATAGCTGTCATTTATAACTCTGCAGGTTTGTGAATTACAGTGCCCCTGAGCTCCTTTCTTCAACTCGCTTTCTTGTGACCTGGCCGCAACACCGCAGGATGGCTTCAGGCCCTAATCTGGTTCCGGCACGGCATGCTGAGCCTTTGGTTAATTCCTCTTCCTGGTGGGAAATGAGAGTTAAATTTGCCCGTCCAGACACCTCCAGCTAGTCTCTCATTGGTTCTCGCTATTCCTGTTCATCTTCCGCAGAAATTGCAAACTGTGCCAAACAGGAGGTTAAAGGGACTGACTCTCCAAGTCGGAAGAGTGTTAGTAAAGCATCTGGAATGTTGCACCCGAGTACCAGGGGAGGAAAACTGAGACATATTTGAACACGTCTCCCGTTCACATGGTTGATCATACTCTGGGTTCCACATGCATGTTTTAGCTGAAGGAAGAATACCTTAAACCTGGAGAGTTGAGACCCGTGGAATGGGTACCATGCAATATGACTTCAAAGGGTCTTCATTTGCTCACCAAACCTCTCCAATCCTATCACTGCTGCGTTTATTCCCCTGTACACACGCTTGATTCTCTTTTGGAGACATAGCAATCCATAGGTTTTAAGATACTTACAAGTCAGGTACATTCTTAGGCGTTTAATATGGGGTGTTGAGTCCATTTCGTTGAGCAAGGAGTAGCTCTTGTCTATTCCATATTTGGCTTAAGGAACTTTATCTGTGCTCATTTCAATCTCTGGTTTTATGCAGCACCCCAACTCACCTTTCCCCTTAAGCAAGCATAAGTTGGTTTTCTAAATTTGAGACCCTGTTCTGTTCTGTAATTCAGTTCCTGTGTAGCCATGTTTACATTCCGTGTATTACTGATATCTTATGATGTTTCTTTTTCTGTGTGACTTATTTCAGTTAGAATCATCGTACCTGAATCCACTCATTATGCTGCTATGGGCCTGATGACATAGATTTCATTGCTGAGTGATACTGCATTGTACGTAAGTACCACAAGTTCTTTATCCATTTTTCACTTTCTGTGATATTGAACTTGTATGGTAAACGAGGTTCTTGTAAACGGAGGCGTCCCAAACTTTGGGGTGGCTGTGTCTTTTTGATTTTAATTTCCCTAAGCTATAGGACCATAAGTGGAAGTGCCCTAGGCTCTGTTGCTTTGTTTTTTAGATGTTTCAGGAAACACCATACACTTCTCCCGAGTGGTTGTTGGCAATTTACATCCCGCCCATCAGCATAACAAGGCTCCCAGTTGTCCATGGCCTGTCCTGCCTTTCTGGATTTTACACTTTTTTCAGATGGCCCTTTTGACCGGGGGGAAGTGAGACTTCATTGTAGTGCAGATTTCCTTTGCAAGCTTGCTTGGTTGGCCAAAAAGGGCGTATGCGTTTTTTCCTGAATATATTCAGGAAAAAACGCATACGCCCTTTTTGGCCAAGTGCATCATTGTGGACGTTCTGCCTCTTTTCCTATGCTTTCAATGCAATTCCAGTCTACCTCCTGAAATCGGTTTCCTGCAATTCTGCCCCGCTTTCAAGTCCTCTTGGCAGCCTTACTTCAGTCTATTTTTGGACGATAGCTGTCATTTATAACTCTGCAGGTTTGTGAATTACAGTGCCCCTGAGCTCCTTTCTTCAACTCGCTTTCTTTTGAGCTGGCCGCAACACCGCAGGATGGCTTCAGGCCCTAATCTGGTTCCGGCACGGCACGCTCAGCCTTTGGTTATTTCCTCTTCCTGGTGGGAAATGAGAGTTAAATTTGCCCGTACAGAAACCTCCAGCTAGTCTCTCATTGGTTCTCGCTATTCCTGTTCATCTTCCGCAGAAATTGCAAACTGGGCCAAACAGGAGGTTAAAGGCGCTGACTCTCCAAGTGGGGAGAGTGTTAGTAAAGCATCTGGAATGTTGCACCCGAGTACCAGGGGAGGAAAACTGAGACATATTTGAACACGTCTCCCGTTCACATGGTTGATCATACTTGGGTTCCACATGCATGTTTCAGCTGAAGGAAGAATACCTTAAACCTGGAGAGTTAAGACCCGTGTAATGGGTACCATGCAATATGACTTCAAAAGGTCTTCATTTGCTCACCGAACCTCTCCAATCCTATCACTGCTGCGTTTATGCCCCTGTACACATGCTTGATTCTCTTTCGGAGACATAGCAATCCATAGGTTTTAAGATACTTACTAGTCAGGTACATTCTTAGGCGTTTAATATGCGGTGTTGAGTCCATTTCATTGAGCAAGGAGTAGCTCTTGTCTATTCCATATTTGACTTAAGGAACTTTATCTGTGCTCATTTCAATCTCTGGTCTTATGCAGCACCCAAACTCACCTTTACCCTTAAGCAAGCATAAGTTGGTTTTCTAAATTTGAGACCCTGTTCTGTTCTGTAATTCAGTTCCTGTGTAGCCAAGTTTACATTCCGTGTATTACTGATATCTTATGATGTTTCTTTTTCTGTGTGACTTACTTCAGTTAGAATCATCATACCTGAATCCACTCATTGTGATGCTAAGGGCCTGATGACATAGATTTCATTGCTGAGTGATATTGCTTTGTAAGTAAATACCACAACTTCTTTATCCATTTTTCACTTTCTGCGATGTTGAACTTGTACTGTAAACGAGGTTCTTGTAAACAGAGGCGTCCCAAACTTTGGGGTGGCTGTGTCTTTTTGATTTTAATTTCCCTAAGCTATAGGACCATAAGTGGCAGTGCCCTAGGCTCTGTTGCTTTGTTTTTTAGATGTTTCAGGAAACACCATACACTTCTCCCGAGTGTCTGTTGGCAATTTACATCCCGCCCATCAGCATAACAAGGCTCCCAGTTGTCCATGGCCTGTCCTGCCTTTCTGGATTTTACACTTTTTTCAGATGGCCCTTTTGACCGGGGGGAAGTGAGACTTCATTGTAGTGCAGATTTCCTTTGCAAGCTTGCTTGGTTGGCCAAAAAGGGCGTATGCGATTTTTCCTGAATATATTCAGGAAAAAACGCATACGCCCTTTTTGGCCAAGTGCATCATTGTGGACGTTCTGCCTCTTTTCCTATGCTTTCAATGCAATTGCAGTCTACCTCCTGAAATCGGTTTCCTGCAATTCTGCCCCGCTTTCAAGTCGTCTTGGCAGCCTTACTTCAGTCTATTTTTGGACGATAGCTGTCATTTATAACTCTGCAGGTTTGTGAATTACAGTGCCCCTGAGCTCCTTTCTTCAACTCGCTTTCTTGTGACCTGGCCGCAACACCGCAGGATGGCTTCAGGCCCTAATCTGGTTCCGGCCCGGCACGCTGAGCCTTTGGTTAATTCCTCTTCCTGGTGGGAAATGAGAGTTAAATTTGCCCGTCCAGACACCTCCAGCTAGCCTCTCATTGGTTCTCGCTATTCCTGTTCATCTTCCGCAGAAATTGCAAACTGGGCCAAACAGGAGGTTAAAGGCGCTGACTCTCCAAGTGGGGAGAGTGTTAGTAAAGCGTCTGGAATGTTGCACCCGAGTACCAGGGGAGGAAAACTGAGACATATTTGAACACGTCTCCCGTTCACATGGTTGATCATACTTGGGTTCCACATGCATGTTTTAGCTGAAGGAAGAATACCTTAAACCTGGAGAGTTGAGACCCGTGTAATGGGTACCATGCAATATGACTTCAAAGGGTCTTCATTTGCTCACCGAACCTCTCCAATCCTATCACTGCTGCGTTTATGCCCCTGTACACACGCTTGATTCTCTTTCGGAGACATAGCAATCCATAGGTTTAACGATACTTACTAGTCAGGTACATTCTTAGGCGTTTAATATGCGGTGTTGAGTCCATTTCGTTGAGCAAGGAGTAGCTCTTGTCTATTCCATATTTGACTTAAGGAACTTTATCTGTGCTCATTTCAATCTCTGGTTTTATGCAGCACCCCAACTCACCTTTCCCCTTAAGCAAGCATAAGTTGGTTTTCTAAATTTGAGACCCTGTTCTGTTCTGTAGTTCAGTTCCTGTGTAGCCAAGTTTACATTCCGTGTATTACTGATATCTTATGATGTTTCTTTTTCTGTGTGACTTATTTCAGTTAGAATCATCATACCTGAATCCACTCATTGTGCTGCTAAGGGCCTGATGACACAGATTTCATTGCTGAGTGATATTGCTTTGTAAGTAAATACCACAACTTCTTTATCCATTTTTCACTTTCTGCGATGTTGAACTTGTACTGTAAATGAGGTTCTTGTAAACAGAGCCGTTCCAAACTTTGGGGTGGCTGTGTCTTTTTGATTTTAATTTCCCTAAACTATAGGACCATAAGTGGAAGTGCCCTAGGCTCTGTTGCTTTGTTTTTTAGATGTTTCAGGAAACACCATACACTTCTCCCAAGTGTCTGTTGGCAATTTACATCCCGCCCATCAGCATAACAAGGCTCCCAGTTCTCAATGGCCTGTTGCCTTTCTGGATTTTACACTTTGTTCAGGTGGCCCTTTTGACCGGGGGGAAGTGAGACTTCATTGTAGTGCAGATTTCCTTTGCAAGCTTGCTTGGTTGGCCAAAAAGGGCGTATGCGTTTTTTCCTGAATATATTCAGTAAAAAACGCATACGCCCTTTTTGGCCAAGTGCATCATTGTGGACGTTCTGCCTCTTTTCCTATGCTTGCAATGCAATTCCAGTCTACCTCCTGAAATCGGTTTCCTGCAATTCTGCCCCGCTTTCAAGTCCTCTTGGCAGCCTTACTTCAGTCTATTTTTGGACGATAGCTGTCATTTATAACTCTGCAGGTTTGTGAATTACAGTGCCCCTGAGCTCCTTTCTTCAACTCGCTTTCTTGTGACCTGGCCGCAACACCGCAGGATGGCTTCAGGCCCTAATCTGGTTCCGGCACGGCATGCTGAGCCTTTGGTTAATTCCTCTTCCTGGTGGGAAATGAGAGTTAAATTTGCCCGTCCAGACACCTCCAGCTAGTCTCTCATTGGTTCTCGCTATTCCTGTTCATCTTCCGCAGAAATTGCAAACTGTGCCAAACAGGAGGTTAAAGGGACTGACTCTCCAAGTCGGAAGAGTGTTAGTAAAGCATCTGGAATGTTGCACCCGAGTACCAGGGGAGGAAAACTGAGACATATTTGAACACGTCTCCCGTTCACATGGTTGATCATACTCTGGGTTCCACATGCATGTTTTAGCTGAAGGAAGAATACCTTAAACCTGGAGAGTTGAGACCCGTGGAATGGGTACCATGCAATATGACTTCAAAGGGTCTTCATTTGCTCACCAAACCTCTCCAATCCTATCACTGCTGCGTTTATTCCCCTGTACACACGCTTGATTCTCTTTTGGAGACATAGCAATCCATAGGTTTTAAGATACTTACAAGTCAGGTACATTCTTAGGCGTTTAATATGGGGTGTTGAGTCCATTTCGTTGAGCAAGGAGTAGCTCTTGTCTATTCCATATTTGGCTTAAGGAACTTTATCTGTGCTCATTTCAATCTCTGGTTTTATGCAGCACCCCAACTCACCTTTCCCCTTAAGCAAGCATAAGTTGGTTTTCTAAATTTGAGACCCTGTTCTGTTCTGTAATTCAGTTCCTGTGTAGCCATGTTTACATTCCGTGTATTACTGATATCTTATGATGTTTCTTTTTCTGTGTGACTTATTTCAGTTAGAATCATCGTACCTGAATCCACTCATTATGCTGCTATGGGCCTGATGACATAGATTTCATTGCTGAGTGATACTGCATTGTACGTAAGTACCACAAGTTCTTTATCCATTTTTCACTTTCTGTGATATTGAGCTTGTATGGTAAACGAGGTTCTTGTAAACGGAGGCGTCCCAAACTTTGGGGTGGCTGTGTCTTTTTGATTTTAATTTCCCTAAGCTATAGGACCATAAGTGGAAGTGCCCTAGGCTCTGTTGCTTTGTTTTTTAGATGTTTCAGGAAACACCATACACTTCTCCCGAGTGGTTGTTGGCAATTTACATCCCGCCCATCAGCATAACAAGGCTCCCAGTTGTCCATGGCCTGTCCTGCCTTTCTGGATTTTACACTTTTTTCAGATGGCCCTTTTGACCGGGGGGAAGTGAGACTTCATTGTAGTGCAGATTTCCTTTGCAAGCTTGCTTGGTTGGCCAAAAAGGGCGTATGCGTTTTTTCCTGAATATATTCAGGAAAAAACGCATACGCCCTTTTTGGCCAAGTGCATCATTGTGGACGTTCTGCCTCTTTTCCTATGCTTTCAATGCAATTCCAGTCTACCTCCTGAAATCGGTTTCCTGCAATTCTGCCCCGCTTTCAAGTCCTCTTGGCAGCCTTACTTCAGTCTATTTTTGGACGATAGCTGTCATTTATAACTCTGCAGGTTTGTGAATTACAGTGCCCCTGAGCTCCTTTCTTCAACTCGCTTTCTTTTGAGCTGGCCGCAACACCGCAGGATGGCTTCAGGCCCTAATCTGGTTCCGGCACGGCACGCTCAGCCTTTGGTTATTTCCTCTTCCTGGTGGGAAATGAGAGTTAAATTTGCCCGTACAGAAACCTCCAGCTAGTCTCTCATTGGTTCTCGCTATTCCTGTTCATCTTCCGCAGAAATTGCAAACTGGGCCAAACAGGAGGTTAAAGGCGCTGACTCTCCAAGTGGGGAGAGTGTTAGTAAAGCATCTGGAATGTTGCACCCGAGTACCAGGGGAGGAAAACTGAGACATATTTGAACACGTCTCCCGTTCACATGGTTGATCATACTTGGGTTCCACATGCATGTTTCAGCTGAAGGAAGAATACCTTAAACCTGGAGAGTTAAGACCCGTGTAATGGGTACCATGCAATATGACTTCAAAAGGTCTTCATTTGCTCACCGAACCTCTCCAATCCTATCACTGCTGCGTTTATGCCCCTGTACACATGCTTGATTCTCTTTCGGAGACATAGCAATCCATAGGTTTTAAGATACTTACTAGTCAGGTACATTCTTAGGCGTTTAATATGCGGTGTTGAGTCCATTTCATTGAGCAAGGAGTAGCTCTTGTCTATTCCATATTTGACTTAAGGAACTTTATCTGTGCTCATTTCAATCTCTGGTCTTATGCAGCACCCAAACTCACCTTTACCCTTAAGCAAGCATAAGTTGGTTTTCTAAATTTGAGACCCTGTTCTGTTCTGTAATTCAGTTCCTGTGTAGCCAAGTTTACATTCCGTGTATTACTGATATCTTATGATGTTTCTTTTTCTGTGTGACTTACTTCAGTTAGAATCATCATACCTGAATCCACTCATTGTGATGCTAAGGGCCTGATGACATAGATTTCATTGCTGAGTGATATTGCTTTGTAAGTAAATACCACAACTTCTTTATCCATTTTTCACTTTCTGCGATGTTGAACTTGTACTGTAAACGAGGTTCTTGTAAACAGAGGCGTCCCAAACTTTGGGGTGGCTGTGTCTTTTTGATTTTAATTTCCCTAAGCTATAGGACCATAAGTGGCAGTGCCCTAGGCTCTGTTGCTTTGTTTTTTAGATGTTTCAGGAAACACCATACACTTCTCCCGAGTGTCTGTTGGCAATTTACATCCCGCCCATCAGCATAACAAGGCTCCCAGTTGTCCATGGCCTGTCCTGCCTTTCTGGATTTTACACTTTTTTCAGATGGCCCTTTTGACCGGGGGGAAGTGAGACTTCATTGTAGTGCAGATTTCCTTTGCAAGCTTGCTTGGTTGGCCAAAAAGGGCGTATGCGATTTTTCCTGAATATATTCAGGAAAAAACGCATACGCCCTTTTTGGCCAAGTGCATCATTGTGGACGTTCTGCCTCTTTTCCTATGCTTTCAATGCAATTGCAGTCTACCTCCTGAAATCGGTTTCCTGCAATTCTGCCCCGCTTTCAAGTCGTCTTGGCAGCCTTACTTCAGTCTATTTTTGGACGATAGCTGTCATTTATAACTCTGCAGGTTTGTGAATTACAGTGCCCCTGAGCTCCTTTCTTCAACTCGCTTTCTTGTGACCTGGCCGCAACACCGCAGGATGGCTTCAGGCCCTAATCTGGTTCCGGCCCGGCACGCTGAGCCTTTGGTTAATTCCTCTTCCTGGTGGGAAATGAGAGTTAAATTTGCCCGTCCAGACACCTCCAGCTAGCCTCTCATTGGTTCTCGCTATTCCTGTTCATCTTCCGCAGAAATTGCAAACTGGGCCAAACAGGAGGTTAAAGGCGCTGACTCTCCAAGTGGGGAGAGTGTTAGTAAAGCGTCTGGAATGTTGCACCCGAGTACCAGGGGAGGAAAACTGAGACATATTTGAACACGTCTCCCGTTCACATGGTTGATCATACTTGGGTTCCACATGCATGTTTTAGCTGAAGGAAGAATACCTTAAACCTGGAGAGTTGAGACCCGTGTAATGAGTACCATGCAATATGACTTCAAAGGGTCTTCATTTGCTCACCGAACCTCTCCAATCCTATCACTGCTGCGTTTATGCCCCTGTACACATGCTTGATTCTCTTTCGGAGACATAGCAATCCATAGGTTTTACGATACTTACTAGTCAGGTACATTCTTAGGCGTTTAATATGCGGTGTTGAGTCCATTTCGTTGAGCAAGGAGTAGCTCTTGTCTATTCCATATTTGACTTAAGGAACTTTATCTGTGCTCATTTCAATCTCTGGTTTTATGCAGCACCCCAACTCACCTTTACCCTTAAGCAAGCATAAGTTGGTTTTCTAAATTTGAGACCCTGTTCTGTTCTGTAATTCAGTTCCTGTGTAGCCAAGTTTACATTCCGTGTATTACTGATATCTTATGATGTTTCTTTTTCTGTGTGACTTATTTCAGTTAGAATCATCATACCTGAATCCACTCATTGTGCTGCTAAGGGCCTGATGACACAGATTTCATTGCTGAGTGATATTGCTTTGTAAGTGAATACCACAACTTCTTTATCCATTTTTCACTTTCTGCGATGTTGAACTTGTACTGTAAACGAGGTTCTTGTAAACAGAGGCGTCCCAAACTTTGGGGTGGCTGTGTCTTTTTGATTTTAATTTCCCTAAGCTATAGGACCATAAGTGGCAGTGCCCTAGGCTCTGTTGCTTTGTTTTTTAGATGTTTCAGGAAACACCATACACTTCTCCCGAGTGTCTGTTGGCAATTTACATCCCGCCCATCAGCATAACAAGGCTCCCAGTTGTCCATGGCCTGTCCTGCCTTTCTGGATTTTACACTTTTTTCAGATGGCCCTTTTGACCAGGGGGAAGTGAGACTTCATTGTAGTGCAGATTTCCTTTGCAAGCTTGCTTGGTTGGCCAAAAACGGCGTATGCGTTTTTTCCTGAATATATTCAGGATAAAACGCATACGCCCTTTTTGGCCAAGTGCATCATTGTGGACGTTCTGCCTCTTTTCCTATGCTTTCAATGCAATTCCAGTCTACCTCCTGAAATCGGTTTCCTGCAATTCTGCCCCGCTTTCAAGTCGTCTTGGCAGCCTTACTTCAGTCTATTTTTGGACGATAGCTGTCATTTATAACTCTGCAGGTTTGTGAATTACAGTGCCCCTGAGCTCCTTTCTTCAACTCGCTTTCTTGTGACCTGGTCGCAACACCGCAGGATGGCTTCAGGCCCTAATCTGGTTCCGGCCCGGCACGCTGAGCCTTTGGTTAATTCCTCTTCCTGGTGGGAAATGAGAGTTAAATTTGCCCGTCCAGACACCTCCAGCTAGCCTCTCATTGGTTCTCGCTATTCCTGTTCATCTTCCGCAGAAATTGCAAACTGGGCCAAACAGGAGGTTAAAGGCGCTGACTCTCCAAGTGGGGAGAGTGTTAGTAAAGCGTCTGGAATGTTGCACCCGAGTACCAGGGGAGGAAAACTGAGACATATTTGAACACGTCTCCCGTTCACATGGTTGATCATACTTGGGTTCCACATGCATGTTTTAGCTGAAGGAAGAATACCTTAAACCTGGAGAGTTGAGACCCGTGTAATGGGTACCATGCAATATGACTTCAAAGGGTCTTCATTTGCTCACCGAACCTCTCCAATCCTATCACTGCTGCGTTTATGCCCCTGTACACACGCTTGATTCTCTTTCGGAGACATAGCAATCCATAGGTTTTACGATACTTACTAGTCAGGTACATTCTTAGGCGTTTAATATGCGGTGTTGAGTCCATTTCGTTGAGCAAGGAGTAGCTCTTGTCTATTCCATATTTGACTTAAGGAACTTTATCTGTGCTCATTTCAATCTCTGGTTTTATGCAGCACCCCAACTCACCTTTCCCCTTAAGCAAGCATAAGTTGGTTTTCTAAATTTGAGACCCTGTTCTGTTCTGTAGTTCAGTTCCTGTGTAGCCAAGTTTACATTCCGTGTATTACTGATATCTTATGATGTTTCTTTTTCTGTGTGACTTATTTCAGTTAGAATCATCATACCTGAATCCACTCATTGTGCTGCTAAGGGCCTGATGACACAGATTTCATTGCTGAGTGATATTGCTTTGTAAGTAAATACCACAACTTCTTTATCCATTTTTCACTTTCTGCGATGTTGAACTTGTACTGTAAATGAGGTTCTTGTAAACAGAGCCGTTCCAAACTTTGGGGTGGCTGTGTCTTTTTGATTTTAATTTCCCTAAACTATAGGACCATAAGTGGAAGTGCCCTAGGCTCTGTTGCTTTGTTTTTTAGATGTTTCAGGAAACACCATACACTTCTCCCAAGTGTCTGTTGGCAATTTACATCCCGCCCATCAGCATAACAAGGCTCCCAGTTCTCAATGGCCTGTTGCCTTTCTGGATTTTACACTTTGTTCAGGTGGCCCTTTTGACCGGGGGGAAGTGAGACTTCATTGTAGTGCAGATTTCCTTTGCAAGCTTGCTTGGTTGGCCAAAAAGGGCGTATGCGTTTTTTCCTGAATATATTCAGTAAAAAACGCATACGCCCTTTTTGGCCAAGTGCATCATTGTGGACGTTCTGCCTCTTTTCCTATGCTTGCAATGCAATTCCAGTCTACCTCCTGAAATCGGTTTCCTGCAATTCTGCCCCGCTTTCAAGTCCTCTTGGCAGCCTTACTTCAGTCTATTTTTGGACGATAGCTGTCATTTATAACTCTGCAGGTTTGTGAATTACAGTGCCCCTGAGCTCCTTTCTTCAACTCGCTTTCTTGTGACCTGGCCGCAACACCGCAGGATGGCTTCAGGCCCTAATCTGGTTCCGGCACGGCATGCTGAGCCTTTGGTTAATTCCTCTTCCTGGTGGGAAATGAGAGTTAAATTTGCCCGTCCAGACACCTCCAGCTAGTCTCTCATTGGTTCTCGCTATTCCTGTTCATCTTCCGCAGAAATTGCAAACTGTGCCAAACAGGAGGTTAAAGGGACTGACTCTCCAAGTCGGAAGAGTGTTAGTAAAGCATCTGGAATGTTGCACCCGAGTACCAGGGGAGGAAAACTGAGACATATTTGAACACGTCTCCCGTTCACATGGTTGATCATACTTGGGTTCCACATGCATGTTTCAGCTGAAGGAAGAATACCTTAAACCTGGAGAGTTAAGACCCGTGTAATGGGTACCATGCAATATGACTTCAAAAGGTCTTCATTTGCTCACCGAACCTCTCCAATCCTATCACTGCTGTGTTTATGCCCCTGTACACATGCTTGATTCTCTTTCGGAGACATAGCAATCCATAGGTTTTAAGATACTTACTAGTCAGGTACATTCTTAGGCGTTTAATATGCGGTGTTGAGTCCATTTCATTGAGCAAGGAGTAGCTCTTGTCTATTCCATATTTGACTTAAGGAACTTTATCTGTGCTCATTTCAATCTCTGGTCTTATGCAGCACCCAAACTCACCTTTACCCTTAAGCAAGCATAAGTTGGTTTTCTAAATTTGAGACCCTGTTCTGTTCTGTAATTCAGTTCCTGTGTAGCCAAGTTTACATTCCGTGTATTACTGATATCTTATGATGTTTCTTTTTCTGTGTGACTTACTTCAGTTAGAATCATCATACCTGAATCCACTCATTGTGCTGCTAAGGGCCTGATGACACAGATTTCATTGCTGAGTGATATTGCTTTGTAAGTGAATACCACAACTTCTTTATCCATTTTTCACTTTCTGCGATGTTGAACTTGTACTGTAAACGAGGTTCTTGTAAACAGAGGCGTCCCAAACTTTGGGGTGGCTGTGTCTTTTTGATTTTAATTTCCCTAAGCTATAGGACCATAAGTGGCAGTGCCCTAGGCTCTGTTGCTTTGTTTTTTAGATGTTTCAGGAAACACCATACACTTCTCCCGAGTGTCTGTTGGCAATTTACATCCCGCCCATCAGCATAACAAGGCTCCCAGTTGTCCATGGCCTGTCCTGCCTTTCTGGATTTTACACTTTTTTCAGATGGCCCTTTTGACCGGGGGGAAGTGAGACTTCATTGTAGTGCAGATTTCCTTTGCAAGCTTGCTTGGTTGGCCAAAAAGGGCGTATGCGATTTTTCCTGAATATATTCAGGAAAAAACGCATACGCCCTTTTTGGCCAAGTGCATCATTGTGGACGTTCTGCCTCTTTTCCTATGCTTTCAATGCAATTGCAGTCTACCTCCTGAAATCGGTTTCCTGCAATTCTGCCCCGCTTTCAAGTCGTCTTGGCAGCCTTACTTCAGTCTATTTTTGGACGATAGCTGTCATTTATAACTCTGCAGGTTTGTGAATTACAGTGCCCCTGAGCTCCTTTCTTCAACTCGCTTTCTTGTGACCTGGCCGCAACACCGCAGGATGGCTTCAGGCCCTAATCTGGTTCCGGCCCGGCACGCTGAGCCTTTGGTTAATTCCTCTTCCTGGTGGGAAATGAGAGTTAAATTTGCCCGTCCAGACACCTCCAGCTAGCCTCTCATTGGTTCTCGCTATTCCTGTTCATCTTCCGCAGAAATTGCAAACTGGGCCAAACAGGAGGTTAAAGGCGCTGACTCTCCAAGTGGGGAGAGTGTTAGTAAAGCGTCTGGAATGTTGCACCCGAGTACCAGGGGAGGAAAACTGAGACATATTTGAACACGTCTCCCGTTCACATGGTCGATCATACTTGGGTTCCACATGCATGTTTTAGCTGAAGGAAGAATACCTTAAACCTGGAGAGTTGAGACCCGTGTAATGAGTACCATGCAATATGACTTCAAAGGGTCTTCATTTGCTCACCGAACCTCTCCAATCCTATCACTGCTGCGTTTATGCCCCTGTACACACGCTTGATTCTCTTTCGGAGACATAGCAATCCATAGGTTTTACGATACTTACTAGTCAGGTACATTCTTAGGCGTTTAATATGCGGTGTTGAGTCCATTTCGTTGAGCAAGGAGTAGCTCTTGTCTATTCCATATTTGACTTAAGGAACTTTATCTGTGCTCATTTCAATCTCTGGTTTTATGCAGCACCCCAACTCACCTTTCCCCTTAAGCAAGCATAAGTTGGTTTTCTAAATTTGAGACCCTGTTCTGTTCTGTAGTTCAGTTCCTGTGTAGCCAAGTTTACATTCCGTGTATTACTGATATCTTATGATGTTTCTTTTTCTGTGTGACTTATTTCAGTTAGAATCATCATACCTGAATCCACTCATTGTGCTGCTAAGGGCCTGATAACACAGATTTCATTGCTGAGTGATATTGCTTTGTAAGTAAATACCACAACTTCTTTATCCATTTTTCACTTTCTGCGATGTTGAACTTGTACTGTAAATGAGGTTCTTGTAAACAGAGCCGTTCCAAACTTTGGGGTGGCTGTGTCTTTTTGATTTTAATTTCCCTAAACTATAGGACCATAAGTGGAAGTGCCCTAGGCTCTGTTGCTTTGTTTTTTAGATGTTTCAGGAAACACCATACACTTCTCCCAAGTGTCTGTTGGCAATTTACATCCCGCCCATCAGCATAACAAGGCTCCCAGTTCTCAATGGCCTGTTGCCTTTCTGGATTTTACACTTTGTTCAGGTGGCCCTTTTGACCGGGGGGAAGTGAGACTTCATTGTAGTGCAGATTTCCTTTGCAAGCTTGCTTGGTTGGCCAAAAAGGGCGTATGCGTTTTTTCCTGAATATATTCAGGAAAAAACGCATACGCCCTTTTTGGCCAAGTGCATCATTGTGGACGTTCTGCCTCTTTTCCTATGCTTGCAATGCAATTCCAGTCTACCTCCTGAAATCGGTTTCCTGCAATTCTGCCCCGCTTTCAAGTCCTCTTGCAGCCTTACTTCAGTCTATTTTTGGACGATAGCTGTCATTTATAACTCTGCAGGTTTGTGAATTACAGTGCCCCTGAGCTCCTTTCTTCAACTCGCTTTCTTGTGACCTGGCCGCAACACCGCAGGATGGCTTCAGGCCCTAATCTGGTTCCGGCACGGCATGCTGAGCCTTTGGTTAATTCCTCTTCCTGGTGGGAAATGAGAGTTAAATTTGCCCGTCCAGACACCTCCAGCTAGCCTCTCATTGGTTCTCGCTATTCCTGTTCATCTTCCGCAGAAATTGCAAACTGTGCCAAACAGGAGGTTAAAGGGACTGACTCTCCAAGTCGGAAGAGTGTTAGTAAAGCATCTGGAATGTTGCACCCGAGTACCAGGGGAGGAAAACTGAGACATATTTGAACACGTCTCCCGTTCACATGGTTGATCATACTCTGGGTTCCACATGCATGTTTTAGCTGAAGGAAGAATACCTTAAACCTGGAGAGTTGAGACCCGTGGAATGGGTACCATGCAATATGACTTCAAAGGGTCTTCATTTGCTCACCAAACCTCTCCAATCCTATCACTGCTGCGTTTATTCCCCTGTACACACGCTTGATTCTCTTTTGGAGACATAGCAATCCATAGGTTTTAAGATACTTACAAGTCAGGTACATTCTTAGGCGTTTAATATGGGGTGTTGAGTCCATTTCGTTGAGCAAGGAGTAGCTCTTGTCTATTCCATATTTGGCTTAAGGAACTTTATCTGTGCTCATTTCAATCTCTGGTTTTATGCAGCACCCCAACTCACCTTTCCCCTTAAGCAAGCATAAGTTGGTTTTCTAAATTTGAGACCCTGTTCTGTTCTGTAATTCAGTTCCTGTGTAGCCATGTTTACATTCCGTGTATTACTGATAACTTATGATGTTTCTTTTTCTGTGTGACTTATTTCAGTTAGAATCATCGTACCTGAATCCACTCATTATGCTGCTATGGGCCTGATGACATAGATTTCATTGCTGAGTGATACTGCATTGTACGTAAGTACCACAAGTTCTTTATCCATTTTTCACTTTCTGTGATATTGAACTTGTATGGTAAACGAGGTTCTTGTAAACGGAGGCGTCCCAAACTTTGGGGTGGCTGTGTCTTTTTGATTTTAATTTCCCTAAGCTATAGGACCATAAGTGGAAGTGCCCTAGGCTCTGTTGCTTTGTTTTTTAGATGTTTCAGGAAACACCATACACTTGTCCTGAGTGGTTGTTGGCAATTTACATCCCGCCCATCAGCATAACAAGGCTCCCAGTTCTCCATGGCCTGTCCTGCCTTTCTGGATTTTACACTTTTTTCAGATGGCCCTTTTGCCCGGGGGGAAGTGAGACTTCATTGTAGTGCAGATTTCCTTTGCAAGCTTGCTTGGTTGGCCTAAAAGGGCGTATGCGTTTTTTCCTGAATATATTCAGGAAAAAACGCATACGCACTTTTTGGCCAAGTGCATCATTGTGGACGTTCTGCCTCTTTTCCTATGCTTGCAATGCAATTCCAGTCTACCTCCTGAAATCGGTTTCCTGCAATTCTGCCCCGCTTTCAAGTCCTCTTGGCAGCCTTACTTCAGTCTATTTTTGGACGATAGCTGTCATTTATAACTCTGCAGGTTTGTGAATTACAGTGCCCCTGAGCTCCTTTCTTCAACTCGCTTTCTTTTGAGCTGGCCGCAACACCGCAGGATGGCTTCAGGCCCTAATCTGGTTCCGGCACGGCACGCTCAGCCTTTGGTTATTTCCTCTTCCTGGTGGGAAATGAGAGTTAAATTTGCCCGTACAGAAACCTCCAGCTAGTCTCTCATTGGTTCTCGCTATTCCTGTTCATCTTCCGCAGAAATTGCAAACTGGGCCAAACAGGAGGTTAAAGGCGCTGACTCTCCAAGTGGGGAGAGTGTTAGTAAAGCATCTGGAATGTTGCACCCGAGTACCAGGGGAGGAAAACTGAGACATATTTGAACACGTCTCCCGTTCACATGGTTGATCATACTTGGGTTCCACATGCATGTTTCAGCTGAAGGAAGAATACCTTAAACCTGGAGAGTTAAGACCCGTGTAATGGGTACCATGCAATATGACTTCAAAAGGTCTTCATTTGCTCACCGAACCTCTCCAATCCTATCACTGCTGTGTTTATGCCCCTGTACACATGCTTGATTCTCTTTCGGAGACATAGCAATCCATAGGTTTTAAGATACTTACTAGTCAGGTACATTCTTAGGCGTTTAATATGCGGTGTTGAGTCCATTTCATTGAGCAAGGAGTAGCTCTTGTCTATTCCATATTTGACTTAAGGAAATTTATCTGTGCTCATTTCAATCTCTGGTCTTATGCAGCACCCAAACTCACCTTTACCCTTAAGCAAGCATAAGTTGGTTTTCTAAATTTGAGACCCTGTTCTGTTCTGTAATTCAGTTCCTGTGTAGCCAAGTTTACATTCCGTGTATTACTGATATCTTATGATGTTTCTTTTTCTGTGTGACTTACTTCAGTTAGAATCATCATACCTGAATCCACTCATTGTGCTGCTAAGGGCCTGATGACACAGATTTCATTGCTGAGTGATATTGCTTTGTAAGTGAATACCACAACTTCTTTATCCATTTTTCACTTTCTGCGATGTTGAACTTGTACTGTAAACGAGGTTCTTGTAAACAGAGGCGTCCCAAACTTTGGGGTGGCTGTGTCTTTTTGATTTTAATTTCCCTAAGCTATAGGACCATAAGTGGCAGTGCCCTAGGCTCTGTTGCTTTGTTTTTTAGATGTTTCAGGAAACACCATACACTTCTCCCGAGTGTCTGTTGGCAATTTACATCCCGCCCATCAGCATAACAAGGCTCCCAGTTGTCCATGGCCTGTCCTGCCTTTCTGGATTTTACACTTTTTTCAGATGGCCCTTTTGACCGGGGGGAAGTGAGACTTCATTGTAGTGCAGATTTCCTTTGCAAGCTTGCTTGGTTGGCCAAAAAGGGCGTATGCGATTTTTCCTGAATATATTCAGGAAAAAACGCATACGCCCTTTTTGGCCAAGTGCATCATTGTGGACGTTCTGCCTCTTTTCCTATGCTTTCAATGCAATTCCAGTCTACCTCCTGAAATCGGTTTCCTGCAATTCTGCCCCGCTTTCAAGTCGTCTTGGCAGCCTTACTTCAGTCTATTTTTGGACGATAGCTGTCATTTATAACTCTGCAGGTTTGTGAATTACAGTGCCCCTGAGCTCCTTTCTTCAACTCGCTTTCTTGTGACCTGGCCGCAACACCGCAGGATGGCTTCAGGCCCTAATCTGGTTCCGGCCCGGCACGCTGAGCCTTTGGTTAATTCCTCTTCCTGGTGGGAAATGAGAGTTAAATTTGCCCGTCCAGACACCTCCAGCTAGCCTCTCATTGGTTCTCGCTATTCCTGTTCATCTTCCGCAGAAATTGCAAACTGCGCCAAACAGGAGGTTAAAGGCGCTGACTCTCCAAGTGGGGAGAGTGTTAGTAAAGCGTCTGGAATGTTGCACCCGAGTACCAGGGGAGGAAAACTGAGACATATTTGAACACGTCTCCCGTTCACATGGTTGATCATACTTGGGTTCCACATGCATGTTTTAGCTGAAGGAAGAATACCTTAAACCTGGAGAGTTGAGACCCGTGTAATGAGTACCATGCAATATGACTTCAAAGGGTCTTCATTTGCTCACCGAACCTCTCCAATCCTATCACTGCTGCGTTTATGCCCCTGTACACATGCTTGATTCTCTTTCGGAGACATAGCAATCCATAGGTTTTACGATACTTACTAGTCAGGTACATTCTTAGGCGTTTAATATGCGGTGTTGAGTCCATTTCGTTGAGCAAGGAGTAGCTCTTGTCTATTCCATATTTGACTTAAGGAACTTTATCTGTGCTCATTTCAATCTCTGGTTTTATGCAGCACCCCAACTCACCTTTACCCTTAAGCAAGCATAAGTTGGTTTTCTAAATTTGAGACCCTGTTCTGTTCTGTAATTCAGTTCCTGTGTAGCCAAGTTTACATTCCGTGTATTACTGATATCTTATGATGTTTCTTTTTCTGTGTGACTTATTTCAGTTAGAATCATCATACCTGAATCCACTCATTGTGCTGCTAAGGGCCTGATGACACAGATTTCATTGCTGAGTGATATTGCTTTGTAAGTGAATACCACAACTTCTTTATCCATTTTTCACTTTCTGCGATGTTGAACTTGTACTGTAAACGAGGTTCTTGTAAACAGAGGCGTCCCAAACTTTGGGGTGGCTGTGTCTTTTTGATTTTAATTTCCCTAAGCTATAGGACCATAAGTGGCAGTGCCCTAGGCTCTGTTGCTTTGTTTTTTAGATGTTTCAGGAAACACCATACACTTCTCCCGAGTGTCTGTTGGCAATTTACATCCCGCCCATCAGCATAACAAGGCTCCCAGTTGTCCATGGCCTGTCCTGCCTTTCTGGATTTTACACTTTTTTCAGATGGCCCTTTTGACCGGGGGGAAGTGAGACTTCATTGTAGTGCAGATTTCCTTTGCAAGCTTGCTTGGTTGGCCAAAAAGGGCGTATGCGTTTTTTCCTGAATATATTCAGGAAAAAACGCATACGCCCTTTTTGGCCAAGTGCATCATTGTGGACGTTCTGCCTCTTTTCCTATGCTTTCAATGCAATTCCAGTCTACCTCCTGAAATCGGTTTCCTGCAATTCTGCCCCGCTTTCAAGTCCTCTTGGCAGCCTTACTTCAGTCTATTTTTGGACAATAGCTGTCATTTATAACTCTGCAGGTTTGTGAATTACAGTGCCCCTGAGCTCCTTTCTTCAACTCGCTTTCTTGTGACCTGGCCGAACACCGCAGGATGGCTTCAGGCCCTAATCTGGTTCCGGTACGGCACGCTGAGCCTTTGGTTAATTCCTCTTCCTGGTGGGAAATGAGAGTTAAATTTGCCCGTCCAGACACCTCCAGCTAGCCTCTCATTGGTTCTCGCTATTCCTGTTCATCTTCCGCAGAAATTGCAAACTGGGCCAAACAGGAGGTTAAAGGCGCTGACTCTCCAAGTGGGGAGAGTGTTAGTAAAGCGTCTGGAATGTTGCACCCGAGTACCAGGGGAGGAAAACTGAGACATATTTGAACACGTCTCCCGTTCACATGGTTGATCATACTTGGGTTCCACATGCATGTTTTCGCTGAAGGAAGAATACCTTAAACCTGGAGAGTTGAGACCCGTGTAATGGGTACCATGCAATATGACTTCAAAGGGTCTTCATTTCCTCACCGAACCTCTCCAATCCTATCACTGCTGCGTTTATGCCCCTGTACACATGCTTGATTCTCTTTCAGAGACATAGCAATCCATAGGTTTTAAGATACTTACTAGTCAGGTACATTCTTAGGCGTTTAATATGGGGTGTTGAGTCCATTACGTTGAGCAAGGAGTAGCTCTTGTCTATTCCATATTTGGCTTAAGGAACTTTATCTGTGCTCATTTCAATCTCTGGTTTTATGCAGCACCCCAACTCACCTTTACCCTTAAGCAAATATAAGTTGGTTTTCTAAATTTGAGACACTGTTCTGTTTTGGAATTCAGTTCCTGTGTAGCCAAGTTTACATTCCGTGTATTAGTGATATCTTATGATGTTTCTTTTTCTGTGTGACTTATTTCAGTTAGAATCATCGTACCTGAATCCACTCATTGTGCTGCTAAGGGCCTGATGACACAGATTTCATTGCTGAGTGATATTGCTTTGTAAGTAAATACCACAACTTCTTTATCCATTTTTTACTTTCTGCGATGTTGAACTTGTACTGTAAACGAGGTTCTTGTAAACAGAGGCGTCCCAAACTTTGGGGTGGCTGTGTCTTTTTGATTTTAATTTCCCTAAGCTATAGGACCATAAGTGGAAGTGCCCTAGGCTCTGTTGCTTTGTTTTTTAGATGTTTCAGGAAACACCATACACTTCTCCCGAGTGGTTGTTGGCAATTTACATCCCGCCCATCAGCATAACAAGGCTCCCAGTTGTCCATGGCCTGTCCTGCCTTTCTGGATTTTACACTTTTTTCAGATGGCCCTTTTGACCGGGGGGAAGTGAGACTTCATTGTAGTGCAGATTTCCTTTGCAAGCTTGCTTGGTTGGCCAAAAAGGGCGTATGCGTTTTTTCCTGAATATATTCAGGAAAAAACGCATACGCCCTTTTTGGCCAAGTGCATCATTGTGGACGTTCTGCCTCTTTTCCTATGCTTGCAATGCAATTCCAGTCTACCTCCTGAAATCGGTTTCCTGCAATTCTGCCCCGCTTTCAAGTCCTCTTGGCAGCCTTACTTCAGTCTATTTTTGGACGATAGCTGTCATTTATAACTCTGCAGGTTTGTGAATTACAGTGCCCCTGAGATCCTTTCTTCAACTCGCTTTCTTGTGACCTGGCCGCAACACCGCAGGATGGCTTCAGGCCCTAATCTGGTTCCGGCACGGCATGCTGAGCCTTTGGTTAATTCCTCTTCCTGGTGGGAAATGAGAGTTAAATTTGCCCGTCCAGACACCTCCAGCTAGTCTCTCATTGGTTCTCGCTATTCCTGTTCATCTTCCGCAGAAATTGCAAACTGTGCCAAACAGGAGGTTAAAGGGACTGACTCTCCAAGTCGGAAGAGTGTTAGTAAAGCATCTGGAATGTTGCACCCGAGTACCAGGGGAGGAAAACTGAGACATATTTGAACACGTCTCCCGTTCACATGGTTGATCATACTCTGGGTTCCACATGCATGTTTTAGCTGAAGGAAGAATACCTTAAACCTGGAGAGTTGAGACCCGTGGAATGGGTACCATGCAATATGACTTCAAAGGGTCTTCATTTGCTCACCAAACCTCTCCAATCCTATCACTGCTGCGTTTATTCCCCTGTACACACGCTTGATTCTCTTTTGGAGACATAGCAATCCATAGGTTTTAAGATACTTACAAGTCAGGTACATTCTTAGGCGTTTAATATGGGGTGTTGAGTCCATTTCGTTGAGCAAGGAGTAGCTCTTGTCTATTCCATATTTGGCTTAAGGAACTTTATCTGTGCTCATTTCAATCTCTGGTTTTATGCAGCACCCCAACTCACCTTTCCCCTTAAGCAAGCATAAGTTGGTTTTCTAAATTTGAGACCCTGTTCTGTTCTGTAATTCAGTTCCTGTGTAGCCATGTTTACATTCCGTGTATTACTGATATCTTATGATGTTTCTTTTTCTGTGTGACTTATTTCAGTTAGAATCATCGTACCTGAATCCACTCATTATGCTGCTATGGGCCTGATGACATAGATTTCATTGCTGAGTGATACTGCATTGTACGTAAGTACCACAAGTTCTTTATCCATTTTTCACTTTCTGTGATATTGAACTTGTATGGTAAACGAGGTTCTTGTAAACGGAGGCGTTCCAAACTTTGGGGTGGCTGTGTCTTTTTGATTTTAATTTCCCTAAGCTATAGGACCATAAGTGGAAGTGCCCTAGGCTCTGTTGCTTTGTTTTTTAGATGTTTCAGGAAACACCATACACTTGGCCCGAGTGGTTGTTGGCAATTTACATCCCGCCCATCAGCATAACAAGGCTCCCAGTTCTCCATGGCCTGTCCTGCCTTTCTGGATTTTACACTTTTTTCAGATGGCCCTTTTGCCCGGGGGGAAGTGAGACTTCATTGTAGTGCAGATTTCCTTTGCAAGCTTGCTTGGTTGGCCAAAAAGGGCGTATGCGTTTTTTCCTGAATATATTCAGGAAAAAACGCATACGCCCTTTTTGGCCAAGTGCATCATTGTGGACGTTCTGCCTCTTTTCCTATGCTTGCAATGCAATTCCAGTCTACCTCCTGAAATCGGTTTCCTGCAATTCTGCCCCGCTTTCAAGTCCTCTTGGCAGCCTTACTTCAGTCTATTTTTGGACGATAGCTGTCATTTATAACTCTGCAGGTTTGTGAATTACAGTGCCCCTGAGCTCCTTTCTTCAGCTCGCTTTCTTTTGAGCTGGCCGCAACACCGCAGGATGGCTTCAGGCCCTAATCTGGTTCCAGCACGGCACGCTCAGCCTTTGGTTATTTCCTCTTCCTGGTGGGAAATGAGAGTTAAATTTGCCCGTCCAGTAACCTCCAGCTAGTCTCTCATTGGTTCTCGCTATTCCTGTTCATCTTCCGCAGAAATTGCAAACTGGGCCAAACAGGAGGTTAAAGGCGCTGACTCTCCAAGTGGGGAGAGTGTTAGTAAAGCATCTGGAATGTTGCACCCGAGTACCAGGGGAGGAAAACTGAGACATATTTGAACACGTCTCCCGTTCACATGGTTGATCATACTTGGGTTCCACATGCATGTTTTAGCTGAAGGAAGAATACCTTAAACCTGGAGAGTTAAGACCCGTGTAATGGGTACCATGCAATATGACTTCAAAGGGTCTTCATTTGCTCACCGAACCTCTCCAATCCTATCACTGCTGCGTTTATGCCCCTGTACACATGCTTGATTCTCTTTCGGAGACATAGCAATCCATAGGTTTTAAGATACTTACTAGTCAGGTACATTCTTAGGCGTTTAATATGCGGTGTTGAGTCCATTTCATTGAGCAAGGAGTAGCTCTTGTCTATTCCATATTTGACTTAAGGAAATTTATCTGTGCTCATTTCAATCTCTGGTTTTATGCAGCACCCCAACTCACCTTTACCCTTAAGCAAGCATAAGTTGGTTTTCTAAATTTGAGACCCTGTTCTGTTCTGTAATTCAGTTCCTGTGTAGCCAAGTTTACATTCCGTGTATTACTGATATCTTATGATGTTTCTTTTTCTGTGTGAATTACTTCAGTTAGAATCATCATACCTGAATCCACTCATTGTGCTGCTAAGGGCCTGATGACACAGATTTCATTGCTGAGTGATATTGCTTTGTAAGTGAATACCACAACTTCTTTATCCATTTTTCACTTTCTGCGATGTTGAACTTGTACTGTAAACGAGGTTCTTGTAAACAGAGGTGTCCCAAACTTTGGGGTGGCTGTGTCTTTTTGATTTTAATTTCCCTAAGCTATAGGACCATAAGTGGCAGTGCCCTAGGCTCTGTTGCTTTGTTTTTTAGATGTTTCAGGAAACACCATACACTTCTCCCGAGTGTCTGTTGGCAATTTACATCCCGCCCATCAGCATAACAAGGCTCCCAGTTGTCCATGGCCTGTCCTGCCTTTCTGGATTTTACACTTTTTTCAGATGGCCCTTTTGACCGGGGGGAAGTGAGACTTCATTGTAGTGCAGATTTCCTTTGCAAGCTTGCTTGGTTGGCCAAAAAGGGTGTATGCGTTTTTTCCTGAATATATTCAGGAAAAAACGCATACGCCCTTTTTGGCCAAGTGCATCATTGTGGACGTTCTGCCTCTTTTCCTATGCTTTCAATGCAATTCCAGTCTACCTCCTGAATTCGGTTTCCTGCAATTCTGCCCCGCTTTCAAGTCCTCTTGGCAGCCTTACTTCAGTCTATTTTTGGACGATAGCTGTCACTTATAACTCTGCAGGTTTGTGAATTACAGTGCCCCTGAGCTCCTTTCTTCAACTCGCTTTCTTGTGACATGGCCGCAACACCGCAGGATGGCTTCAGGCCCTAATCTGGTTCTGGCACGGCACGCTGAGCCTTTGGTTAATTCCTCTTCCTGGTGGGAAATGAGAGTTAAATTTGCCCGTCCAGACACCTCCAGCTAGCCTCTCATTGGTTCTCGCTATTCCTGTTCATCTTCCGCAGAAATTGCAAACTGCGCCAAACAGGAGGTTAAAGGCGCTGACTCTCCAAGTGGGGAGAGTGTTAGTAAAGCGTCTGGAATGTTGCACCCGAGTACCAGGGGAGGAAAACTGAGACATATTTGAACACATCTCCCGTTCACATGGTTGATCATACTTGGGTTCCACATGCATGTTTTAGCTGAAGGAAGAATACCTTAAACCTGGAGAGTTGAGACCCGTGTAATGGGTACCATGCAATATGACTTCAAAGGGTCTTCATTTGCTCACCGAACCTCTCCAATCCTATCACTGCTGCGTTTATGCCCCTGTACACATGCTTGATTCTCTTTCGGAGACATAGCAATCCATAGGTTTTACGATACTTACTAGTCAGGTACATTCTTAGGCGTTTAATATGCGGTGTTGAGTCCATTTCGTTGAGCAAGGAGTAGCTCTTGTCTATTCCATATTTGACTTAAGGAACTTTATCTGTGCTCATTTCAATCTCTGGTTTTATGCAGCACCCCAACTCACCTTTACCCTTAAGCAAGCATAAGTTGGTTTTCTAAATTTGAGACCCTGTTCTGTTCTGTAATTCAGTTCCTGTGTAGCCAAGTTTACATTCCGTGTATTACTGATATCTTATGATGTTTCTTTTTCTGTGTGACTTATTTCAGTTAGAATCATCATACCTGAATCCACTCATTGTGCTGCTAAGGGCCTGATGACACAGATTTCATTGCTGAGTGATATTGCTTTGTAAGTGAATACCACAACTTCTTTATCCATTTTTCACTTTCTGCGATGTTGAACTTGTACTGTAAACGAGGTTCTTGTAAACAGAGGCGTCCCAAACTTTGGGGTGGCTGTGTCTTTTTGATTTTAATTTCCCTAAGCTATAGGACCATAAGTGGCAGTGCCCTAGGCTCTGTTGCTTTGTTTTTTAGATGTTTCAGGAAACACCATACACTTCTCCCAAGTGTCTGTTGGCAATTTACATCCCGCCCATCAGCATAACAAGGCTCCCAGTTCTCAATGGCCTGTTGCCTTTCTGGATTTTACACTTTGTTCAGGTGGCCCTTTTGACCGGGGGGAAGTGAGACTTCATTGTAGTGCAGATTTCCTTTGCAAGCTTGCTTGGTTGGCCAAAAAGGGCGTATGCGTTTTTTCCTGAATATATTCAGGAAAAAACGCATACGCCCTTTTTGGCCAAGTGCATCATTGTGGACGTTCTGCCTCTTTTCCTATGCTTGCAATGCAATTCCAGTCTACCTCCTGAAATCGGTTTCCTGCAATTCTGCCCCGCTTTCAAGTCCTCTTGGCAGCCTTACTTCAGTCTATTTTTGGACGATAGCTGTCATTTATAACTCTGCAGGTTTGTGAATTACAGTGCCCCTGAGCTCCTTTCTTCAACTCGCTTTCTTGTGACCTGGCCGCAACACCGCAGGATGGCTTCAGGCCCTAATCTGGTTCCGGCACGGCATGCTGAGCCTTTGGTTAATTCCTCTTCCTGGTGGGAAATGAGAGTTAAATTTGCCCGTCCAGACACCTCCAGCTAGTCTCTCATTGGTTCTCGCTATTCCTGTTCATCTTCCGCAGAAATTGCAAACTGTGCCAAACAGGAGGTTAAAGGGACTGACTCTCCAAGTCGGAAGAGTGTTAGTAAAGCATCTGGAATGTTGCACCCGAGTACCAGGGGAGGAAAACTGAGACATATTTGAACACGTCTCCCGTTCACATGGTTGATCATACTCTGGGTTCCACATGCATGTTTTAGCTGAAGGAAGAATACCTTAAACCTGGAGAGTTGAGACCCGTGGAATGGGTACCATGCAATATGACTTCAAAGGGTCTTCATTTGCTCACCAAACCTCTCCAATCCTATCACTGCTGCGTTTATTCCCCTGTACACACGCTTGATTCTCTTTTGGAGACATAGCAATCCATAGGTTTTAAGATACTTACAAGTCAGGTACATTCTTAGGCGTTTAATATGGGGTGTTGAGTCCATTTCGTTGAGCAAGGAGTAGCTCTTGTCTATTCCATATTTGGCTTAAGGAACTTTATCTGTGCTCATTTCAATCTCTGGTTTTATGCAGCACCCCAACTCACCTTTCCCCTTAAGCAAGCATAAGTTGGTTTTCTAAATTTGAGACCCTGTTCTGTTCTGTAATTCAGTTCCTGTGTAGCCATGTTTACATTCCGTGTATTACTGATATCTTATGATGTTTCTTTTTCTGTGTGACTTATTTCAGTTAGAATCATCGTACCTGAATCCACTCATTATGCTGCTATGGGCCTGATGACATAGATTTCATTGCTGAGTGATACTGCATTGTACGTAAGTACCACAAGTTCTTTATCCATTTTTCACTTTCTGTGATATTGAACTTGTATGGTAAACGAGGTTCTTGTAAACGGAGGCGTTCCAAACTTTGGGGTGGCTGTGTCTTTTTGATTTTAATTTCCCTAAGCTATAGGACCATAAGTGGAAGTGCCCTAGGCTCTGTTGCTTTGTTTTTTAGATGTTTCAGGAAACACCATACACTTGTCCCGAGTGGTTGTTGGCAATTTACATCCCGCCCATCAGCATAACAAGGCTCCCAGTTCTCCATGGCCTGTCCTGCCTTTCTGGATTTTACACTTTTTTCAGATGGCCCTTTTGCCCGGGGGGAAGTGAGACTTCATTGTAGTGCAGATTTCCTTTGCAAGCTTGCTTGGTTGGCCAAAAAGTGCGTATGCCTTTTTTCCTGAATATATTCAGGAAAAAACGCATACGCCCTTTTTGGCCAAGTGCATCATTGTGGACGTTCTGCCTCTTTTCCTATGCTTTCAATGCAATTCCAGTCTACCTCCTGAAATCGGTTTCCTGCAATTCTGCCCCGCTTTCAAGTCCTCTTGGCAGCCTTACTTCAGTCTATTTTTGGACGATAGCTGTCATTTATAACTCTGCAGGTTTGTGAATTACAGTGCCCCTGAGCTCCTTTCTTCAGCTCGCTTTCTTTTGACCTGGCCGCAACACCGCAGGATGGCTTCAGGCCCTAATCTGGTTCCAGCACGGCACGCTCAGCCTTTGGTTATTTCCTCTTCCTGGTGGGAAATGAGAGTTAAATTTGCCCGTCCAGAAACCTCCAGCTAGTCTCTCATTGGTTCTCGCTATTCCTGTTCATCTTCCGCAGAAATTGCAAACTGGGCCAAACAGGAGGTTAAAGGCGCTGACTCTCCAAGTGGGGAGAGTGTTAGTAAAGCATCTGGAATGTTGCACCCGAGTACCAGGGGAGGAAAACTGAGACATATTTGAACACGTCTCCCGTTCACATGGTTGATCATACTTGGGTTCCACATGCATGTTTTAGCTGAAGGAAGAATACCTTAAACCTGGAGAGTTAAGACCCGTGTAATGGGTACCATGCAATATGACTTCAAAGGGTCTTCATTTGCTCACCGAACCTCTCCAATCCTATCACTGCTGCGTTTATGCCCCTGTACACATGCTTGATTCTCTTTCGGAGACATAGCAATCCATAGGTTTTAAGATACTTACTAGTCAGGTACATTCTTAGGCGTTTAATATGCGGTGTTGAGTCCATTTCATTGAGCAAGGAGTAGCTCTTGTCTATTCCATATTTGACTTAAGGAAATTTATCTGTGCTCATTTCAATCTCTGGTTTTATGCAGCACCCCAACTCACCTTTACCCTTAAGCAAGCATAAGTTGGTTTTCTAAATTTGAGAACCTGTTCTGTTCTGTAATTCAGTTCCTGTGTAGCCAAGTTTACATTCCGTGTATGACTGATATCTTATGGTGTTTCTTTTTCTGTGTGACTTACTTCAGTTAGAATCATCATACCTGAATCCACTCATTGTGCTGCTAAGGGCCTGATGACACAGATTTCATTGCTGAGTGATATTGCTTTGTAAGTGAATACCACAACTTCTTTATCCATTTTTCACTTTCTGCGATGTTGAACTTGTACTGTAAACGAGGTTCTTGTAAACAGAGGCGTCCCAAACTTTGGGGTGGCTGTGTCTTTTTGATTTTAATTTCCCTAAGCTATAGGACCATAAGTGGCAGTGCCCTAGGCTCGGTTGCTTTGTTTTTTAGATGTTTCAGGAAACACCATACACTTCTCCCGAGTGTCTGTTGGCAATTTACATCCCGCCCATCAGCATAACAAGGCTCCCAGTTGTCCATGGCCTGTCCTGCCTTTCTGGATTTTACACTTTTTTCAGATGGCCCTTTTGACCGGGGGGAAGTGAGACTTCATTGTAGTGCAGATTTCCTTTGCAAGCTTGCTTGGTTGGCCAAAAAGGGCGTATGCGATTTTTCCTGAATATATTCAGGAAAAAACGCATACGCCCTTTTTGGCCAAGTGCATCATTGTGGACGTTCTGCCTCTTTTCCTATGCTTTCAATGCAATTGCAGTCTACCTCCTGAAATCGGTTTCCTGCAATTCTGCCCCGCTTTCAAGTCGTCTTGGCAGCCTTACTTCAGTCTATTTTTGGACGATAGCTGTCATTTATAACTCTGCAGGTTTGTGAATTACAGTGCCCCTGAGCTCCTTTCTTCAACTCGCTTTCTTGTGACCTGGCCGCAACACCGCAGGATGGCTTCAGGCCCTAATCTGGTTCCGGCCCGGCACGCTGAGCCTTTGGTTAATTCCTCTTCCTGGTGGGAAATGAGAGTTAAATTTGCCCGTCCAGACACCTCCAGCTAGCCTCTCATTGGTTCTCGCTATTCCTGTTCATCTTCCGCAGAAATTGCAAACTGGGCCAAACAGGAGGTTAAAGGCGCTGACTCTCCAAGTGGGGAGAGTGTTAGTAAAGCGTCTGGAATGTTGCACCTGAGTACCAGGGGAGGAAAACTGAGACATATTTGAACACGTCTCCCGTTCACATGGTTGATCATACTTGGGTTCCACATGCATGTTTTAGCTGAAGGAAGAATACCTTAAACCTGGAGAGTTGAGACCCGTGTAATGAGTACCATGCAATATGACTTCAAAGGGTCTTCATTTGCTCACCGAACCTCTCCAATCCTATCACTGCTGCGTTTATGCCCCTGTACACATGCTTGATTCTCTTTCGGAGACATAGCAATCCATAGGTTTTACGATACTTACTAGTCAGGTACATTCTTAGGCGTTTAATATGCGGTGTTGAGTCCATTTCGTTGAGCAAGGAGTAGCTCTTGTCTATTCCATATTTGACTTAAGGAACTTTATCTGTGCTCATTTCAATCTCTGGTTTTATGCAGCACCCCAACTCACCTTTACCCTTAAGCAAGCATAAGTTGGTTTTCTAAATTTGAGACCCTGTTCTGTTCTGTAATTCAGTTCCTGTGTAGCCAAGTTTACATTCCGTGTATTACTGATATCTTATGATGTTTCTTTTTCTGTGTGACTTATTTCAGTTAGAATCATCATACCTGAATCCACTCATTGTGCTGCTAAGGGCCTGATGACACAGATTTCATTGCTGAGTGATATTGCTTTGTAAGTGAATACCACAACTTCTTTATCCATTTTTCACTTTCTGCGATGTTGAACTTGTACTGTAAACGAGGTTCTTGTAAACAGAGGCGTCCCAAACTTTGGGGTGGCTGTGTCTTTTTGATTTTAATTTCCCTAAGCTATAGGACCATAAGTGGCAGTGCTCTAGGCTCTGTTGCTTTGTTTTTTAGATGTTTCAGGAAACACCATACACTTCTCCCGAGTGTCTGTTGGCAATTTACATCCCGCCCATCAGCATAACAAGGCTCCCAGTTGTCCATGGCCTGTCCTGCCTTTCTGGATTTTACACTTTTTTCAGATGGCCCTTTTGACCGGGGGGAAGTGAGACTTCATTGTAGTGCAGATTTCCTTTGCAAGCTTGCTTGGTTGGCCAAAAAGGGCGTATGCGTTTTTTCCTGAATATATTCAGGAAAAAACGCATACGCCCTTTTTGGCCAAGTGCATCATTGTGGACGTTCTGCCTCTTTTCCTATGCTTTCAATGCAATTCCAGTCTACCTCCTGAAATCGGTTTCCTGCAATTCTGCCCCGCTTTCAAGTCCTCTTGGCAGCCTTACTTCAGTCTATTTTTGGACAATAGCTGTCATTTATAACTCTGCAGGTTTGTGAATTACAGTGCCCCTGAGCTCCTTTCTTCAACTCGCTTTCTTGTGACCTGGCTGCAACACCGCAGGATGGCTTCAGGCCCTAATCTCGTTCCGGTACGGCACGCTGAGCCTTTGGTTATTTCCTCTTCCTGGTGGGAAATGAGAGTTAAATTTGCCCGTCCAGACACCTCCAGCTAGCCTCTCATTGGTTCTCGCTATTCCTGTTCATCTTCCGCAGAAATTGCAAACTGGGCCAAACAGGAGGTTAAAGGCGCTGACTCTCCAAGTGGGGAGAGTGTTAGTAAAGCGTCTGGAATGTTGCACCCGAGTACCAGGGGAGGAAAACTGAGACATATTTGAACACGTCTCCCGTTCACATGGTTGATCATACTTGGGTTCCACATGCATGTTTTCGCTGAAGGAAGAATACCTTAAACCTGGAGAGTTGAGACCCGTGTAATGGGTACCATGCAATATGACTTCAAAGGGTCTTCATTTCCTCACCGAACCTCTCCAATCCTATCACTGCTGCGTTGATGCCCCTGTACACACGCTTGATTCTCTTTTGGAGACATAGCAATCCATAGGTTTTAAGATACTTACTAGTCAGGTACATTCTTAGGCGTTTAATATGGGGTGTTGAGTCCATTACGTTGAGCAAGGAGTAGCTCTTGTCTATTCCATATTTGGCTTAAGGAACTTTATCTGTGCTCATTTCAATCTCTGGTTTTATGCAGCACCCCAACTCACCTTTACCCTTAAGCAAACATAAGTTGGTTTTCTAAATTTGAGACACTGTTCTGTTTTGGAATTCAGTTCCTGTGTAGCCAAGTTTACATTCCGTGTATTAGTGATATCTTATGATGTTTCTTTTTCTGTGTGACTTATTTCAGTTAGAATCATCGTACCTGAATCCACTCATTGTGCTGCTAAGGGCCTGATGACACAGATTTCATTGCTGAGTGATATTGCTTTGTAAGTAAATACCACAACTTCTTTATCCATTTTTCACTTTCTGCGATGTTGAACTTGTACTGTAAACGAGGTTCTTGTAAACAGAGCCGTTCCAAACTTTGGGGTGGCTGTGTCTTTTTGATTTTAATTTCCCTAAGCTATAGGACCATAAGTGGAAGTGCCCTAGGCTCTGTTGCTTTGTTTTTTAGATGTTTCAGGAAACACCATACACTTCTCCCGAGTGGTTGTTGGCAATTTACATCCCGCCCATCAGCATAACAAGGCTCCCAGTTGTCCATGGCCTGTCCTGCCTTTCTGGATTTTACACTTTTTTCAGATGGCCCTTTTGACCGGGTTGAAGTGAGACTTCATTGTAGTGCAGATTTCCTTTGCAAGCTTGCTTGGTTGGCCAAAAAGGGCGTATGCGTTTTTTCCTGAATATATTCAGGAAAAAACGCATACGCCCTTTTCGGCCAAGTGCATCATTGTGGACGTTCTGCCTCTTTTCCTATGCTTGCAATGCAATTCCAGTCTACCTCCTGAAATCGGTTTCCTGCAATTCTGCCCCGCTTTCAAGTCCTCTTGGCAGCCTTACTTCAGTCTATTTTTGGACGATAGCTGTCATTTATAACTCTGCAGGTTTGTGAATTACAGTGCCCCTGAGATCCTTTCTTCAACTCGCTTTCTTGTGACCTGGCCGCAACACCGCAGGATGGCTTCAGGCCCTAATCTGGTTCCGGCACGGCATGCTGAGCCTTTGGTTAATTCCTCTTCCTGGTGGGAAATGAGAGTTAAATTTGCCCGTCCAGACACCTCCAGCTAGTCTCTCATTGGTTCTCGCTATTCCTGTTCATCTTCCGCAGAAATTGCAAACTGTGCCAAACAGGAGGTTAAAGGGACTGACTCTCCAAGTCGGAAGAGTGTTAGTAAAGCATCTGGAATGTTGCACCCGAGTACCAGGGGAGGAAAACTGAGACCTATTTGAACACGTCTCCCGTTCACATGGTTGATCATACTCTGGGTTCCACATGCATGTTTTAGCTGAAGGAAGAATACCTTAAACCTGGAGAGTTGAGACCCGTGGAATGGGTACCATGCAATATGACTTCAAAGGGTCTTCATTTGCTCACCAAACCTCTCCAATCCTATCACTGCTGCGTTTATTCCCCTGTACACATGCTTGATTCTCTTTTGGAGACATAGCAATCCATAGGTTTTAAGATACTTAAAAGTCAGGTACATTCTTAGGCGTTTAATATGGGGTGTTGAGTCCATTTCGTTGAGCAAGGAGTAGCTCTTGTCTATTCCATATTTGGCTTAAGGAACTTTATCTGTGCTCATTTCAATCTCTGGTTTTATGCAGCACCCCAACTCACCTTTCCCCTTAAGCAAGCATAAGTTGGTTTTCTAAATTTGAGACCCTGTTCTGTTCTGTAATTCAGTTCCTGTGTAGCCATGTTTACATTCCGTGTATTACTGATATCTTATGATGTTTCTTTTTCTGTGTGACTTATTTCAGTTAGAATCATCGTACCTGAATCCACTCATTATGCTGCTATGGGCCTCATGACATAGATTTCATTGCTGAGTGATACTGCATTGTACGTAAGTACCACAAGTTCTTTATCCATTTTTCACTTTCTGTGATATTGAACTTGTATGGTAAACGAGGTTCTTGTAAACGGAGGCGTTCCAAACTTTGGGGTGGCTGTGTCTTTTTGATTTTAATTTCCCTAAGCTATAGGACCATAAGTGGAAGTGCCCTAGGCTCTGTTGCTTTGTTTTTTAGATGTTTCAGGAAACACCATACACTTGGCCCGAGTGGTTGTTGGCAATTTACATCCCGCCCATCAGCATAACAAGGCTCCCAGTTGTCCATGGCCTGTCCTGCCTTTCTGGATTTTACACTTTTTTCAGATGGCCCTTTTGCCCGGGGGGAAGTGAGACTTCATTGTAGTGCAGATTTCCTTTGCAAGCTTGCTTGGTTGGCCAAAAAGGGCGTATGCGTTTTTTCCTGAATATATTCAGGAAAAAACGCATACGCCCTTTTTGGCCAAGTGCATCATTGTGGACGTTCTGCCTCTTTTCCTATGCTTGCAATGCAATTCCAGTCTACCTCCTGAAATCGGTTTCCTGCAATTCTGCCCCGCTTTCAAGTCCTCTTGGCAGCCTTACTTCAGTCTATTTTTGGACGATAGCTGTCATTTATAACTCTGCAGGTTTGTGAATTACAGTGCCCCTGAGCTCCTTTCTTCAGCTCGCTTTCTTTTGAGCTGGCCGCAACACCGCAGGATGGCTTCAGGCCCTAATCTGGTTCCAGCACGGCACGCTCAGCCTTTGGTTATTTCCTCTTCCTGGTGGGAAATGAGAGTTAAATTTGCCCGTCCAGTAACCTCCAGCTAGTCTCTCATTGGTTCTCGCTATTCCTGTTCATCTTCCGCAGAAATTGCAAACTGGGCCAAACAGGAGGTTAAAGGCGCTGACTCTCCAAGTGGGGAGAGTGTTAGTAAAGCATCTGGAATGTTGCACCCGAGTACCAGGGGAGGAAAACTGAGACATATTTGAACACGTCTCCCGTTCACATGGTTGATCATACTTGGGTTCCACATGCATGTTTTAGCTGAAGAAAGAATACCTTAAACCTGGAGAGTTAAGACCCGTGTAATGGGTACCATGCAATATGACTTCAAAGGGTCTTCATTTGCTCACCGAACCTCTCCAATCCTATCACTGCTGCGTTTATGCCCCTGTACACATGCTTGATTCTCTTTCGGAGACATAGCAATCCATAGGTTTTAAGATACTTACTAGTCAGGTACATTCTTAGGCGTTTAATATGCGGTGTTGAGTCCATTTCGTTGAGCAAGGAGTAGCTCTTGTCTATTCCATATTTGGCCTAAGGAACTTTATCTGTGTTCATTTCAATCTCTGGTTTTATGCAGCACCCCAACTCACCTTTCCCCTTAAGCAAGCATAAGTTGGTTTTCTAAATTTGAGACCCTGTTCTGTTCTGTAATTCAGTTCCTGTGTAGCCAAGTTTCCATTCCGTGTATTACTGATATCTTATGATGTTTCTTTTTCTGTGTGACTTATTTCAGTTAGAATCATCATACCTGAATCCACTCATTGTGCTGCTAATGGCCTGATGACATAGATTTCATTGCTGAATGATATTGCTTTGTAAGTGAATACCACAACTTCTTTATCCATTTTTCACTTTCTGCGATGTTGAACTTGTACTGTAAACGAGGTTCTTGTAAACAGAGGCGTCCCAAACTTTGGGGTGGCTGTGTCTTTTTGATTTTAATTTCCCTAAGCTATAGGACCATAAGTGGCAGTGCCCTAGGCTCTGTTGCTTTGTTTTTTAGATGTTTCAGGAAACACCATACACTTCTCCCGAGTGTCTGTTGGCAATTTACATCCCGCCCATCAGCATAACAAGGCTCCCAGTTGTCCATGGCCTGTCCTGCCTTTCTGGATTTTACACTTTTTTCAGATGGCCCTTTTGACCGGGGGGAAGTGAGACTTCATTGTAGTGCAGATTTCCTTTGCAAGCTTGCTTGGTTGGCCAAAAAGGGCGTATGCGTTTTTTCCTGAATATATTCAGGAAAAAACGCATACGCCCTTTTTGGCCAAGTGCATCATTGTGGACGTTCTGCCTCTTTTCCTATGCTTTCAATGCAATTCCAGTCTACCTCCTGAAATCGGTTTCCTGCAATTCTGCCCCGCTTTCAAGTCGTCTTGGCAGCCTTACTTCAGTCTATTTTTGGACGATAGCTGTCATTTATAACTCTGCAGGTTTGTGAATTACAGTGCCCCTGAGCTCCTTTCTTCAACTCGCTTTCTTGTGACCTGGTCGCAACACCGCAGGATGGCTTCAGGCCCTAATCTGGTTCCGGCCCGGCACGCTGAGCCTTTGGTTAATTCCTCTTCCTGGTGGGAAATGAGAGTTAAATTTGCCCGTCCAGACACCTCCAGCTAGCCTCTCATTGGTTCTCGCTATTCCTGTTCATCTTCCGCAGAAATTGCAAACTGGGCCAAACAGGAGGTTAAAGGCGCTGACTCTCCAAGTGGGGAGAGTGTTAGTAAAGCGTCTGGAATGTTGCACCCGAGTACCAGGGGAGGAAAACTGAGACATATTTGAACACGTCTCCCGTTCACATGGTTGATCATACTTGGGTTCCACATGCATGTTTTAGCTGAAGGAAGAATACCTTAAACCTGGAGAGTTGAGACCCGTGTAATGGGTACCATGCAATATGACTTCAAAGGGTCTTCATTTGCTCACCGAACCTCTCCAATCCTATCACTGCTGCGTTTATGCCCCTGTACACACGCTTGATTCTCTTTCGGAGACATAGCAATCCATAGGTTTTACGATACTTACTAGTCAGGTACATTCTTAGGCGTTTAATATGCGGTGTTGAGTCCATTTCATTGAGCAAGGAGTAGCTCTTGTCTATTCCATATTTGACTTAAGGAACTTTATCTGTGCTCATTTCAATCTCTGGTTTTATGCAGCACCCCAACTCACCTTTACCCTTAAGCAAGCATAAGTTGGTTTTCTAAATTTGAGACCCTGTTCTGTTCTGTAATTCAGTTCCTGTGTAGCCAAGTTTACATTCCGTGTATTACTGATATCTTATGATGTTTCTTTTTCTGTGTGACTTACTTCAGTTAGAATCATCATACCTGAATCCACTCATTGTGCTGCTAAGGGCCTGATGACACAGATTTCATTGCTGAGTGATATTGCTTTGTAAGTAAATACCACAACTTCTTTATCCATTTTTCACTTTCTGCGATGTTGAACTTGTACTGTAAATGAGGTTCTTGTAAACAGAGCCGTTCCAAACTTTGGGGTGGCTGTGTCTTTTTGATTTTAATTTCCCTAAACTATAGGACCATAAGTGGAAGTGCCCTAGGCTCTGTTGCTTTGTTTTTTAGATGTTTCAGGAAACACCATACACTTCTCCCAAGTGTCTGTTGGCAATTTACATCCCGCCCATCAGCATAACAAGGCTCCCAGTTCTCAATGGCCTGTTGCCTTTCTGGATTTTACACTTTTTTCAGATGGCCCTTTTGACCGGGGGGAAGTGAGACTTCATTGTAGTGCAGATTTCCTTTGCAAGCTTGCTTGGTTGGCCAAAAAGGGCGTATGCGTTTTTTCCTGAATATATTCAGGAAAAAACGCATACGCCCTTTTTGGCCAAGTGCATCATTGTGGACGTTCTGCCTCTTTTCCTATGCTTGCAATGCAATTCCAGTCTACCTCCTGAAATCGGTTTCCTGCAATTCTGCCCCGCTTTCAAGTCCTCTTGGCAGCCTTACTTCAGTCTATTTTTGGACGATAGCTGTCATTTATAACTCTGCAGGTTTGTGAATTACAGTGCCCCTGAGCTCCTTTCTTCAACTCGCTTTCTTGTGACCTGGCCGCAACACCGCAGGATGGCTTCAGGCCCTAATCTGGTTCCGGCACGGCATGCTGAGCCTTTGGTTAATTCCTCTTCCTGGTGGGAAATGAGAGTTAAATTTGCCCGTCCAGACACCTCCAGCTAGTCTCTCATTGGTTCTCGCTATTCCTGTTCATCTTCCGCAGAAATTGCAAACTGTGCCAAACAGGAGGTTAAAGGGACTGACTCTCCAAGTCGGAAGAGTGTTAGTAAAGCATCTGGAATGTTGCACCCGAGTACCAGGGGAGGAAAACTGAGACATATTTGAACACGTCTCCCGTTCACATGGTTGATCATACTCTGGGTTCCACATGCATGTTTTAGCTGAAGGAAGAATACCTTAAACCTGGAGAGTTGAGACCCGTGGAATGGGTACCATGCAATATGACTTCAAAGGGTCTTCATTTGCTCACCAAACCTCTCCAATCCTATCACTGCTGCGTTTATTCCCCTGTACACACGCTTGATTCTCTTTTGGAGACATAGCAATCCATAGGTTTTAAGATACTTACAAGTCAGGTACATTCTTAGGCGTTTAATATGGGGTGTTGAGTCCATTTCGTTGAGCAAGGAGTAGCTCTTGTCTATTCCATATTTGGCTTAAGGAACTTTATCTGTGCTCATTTCAATCTCTGGTTTTATGCAGCACCCCAACTCACCTTTCCCCTTAAGCAAGCATAAGTTGGTTTTCTAAATTTGAGACCCTGTTCTGTTCTGTAATTCAGTTCCTGTGTAGCCATGTTTACATTCCGTGTATTACTGATATCTTATGATGTTTCTTTTTCTGTGTGACTTATTTCAGTTAGAATCATCGTACCTGAATCCACTCATTATGCTGCTATGGGCCTGATGACATAGATTTCATTGCTGAGTGATACTGCATTGTACGTAAGTACCACAAGTTCTTTATCCATTTTTCACTTTCTGTGATATTGAACTTGTATGGTAAACGAGGTTCTTGTAAACGGAGGCGTTCCAAACTTTGGGGTGGCTGTGTCTTTTTGATTTTAATTTCCCTAAGCTATAGGACCATAAGTGGAAGTGCCCTAGGCTCTGTTGCTTTGTTTTTTAGATGTTTCAGGAAACACCATACACTTGGCCCGAGTGGTTGTTGGCAATTTACATCCCGCCCATCAGCATAACAAGGCTCCCAGTTCTCCATGGCCTGTCCTGCCTTTCTGGATTTTACACTTTTTTCAGATGGCCCTTTTGCCCGGGGGGAAGTGAGACTTCATTGTAGTGCAGATTTCCTTTGCAAGCTTGCTTGGTTGGCCAAAAAGGGCGTATGCGTTTTTTCCTGAATATATTCAGGAAAAAACGCATACGCCCTTTTTGGCCAAGTGCATCATTGTGGACGTTCTGCCTCTTTTCCTATGCTTGCAATGCAATTCCAGTCTACCTCCTGAAATCGGTTTCCTGCAATTCTGCCCCGCTTTCAAGTCCTCTTGGCAGCCTTACTTCAGTCTATTTTTGGACGATAGCTGTCATTTATAACTCTGCAGGTTTGTGAATTACAGTGCCCCTGAGCTCCTTTCTTCAGCTCGCTTTCTTTTGACCTGGCCGCAACACCGCAGGATGGCTTCAGGCCCTAATCTGGTTCCAGCACGGCACGCTCAGCCTTTGGTTATTTCCTCTTCCTGGTGGGAAATGAGAGTTAAATTTGCCCGTCCAGACACCTCCAGCTAGCCTCTCATTGGTTCTCGCTATTCCTGTTCATCTTCCGCAGAAATTGCAAACTGCGCCAAACAGGAGGTTAAAGGCGCTGACTCTCCAAGTGGGGAGAGTGTTAGTAAAGCGTCTGGAATGTTGCACCCGAGTACCAGGGGAGGAAAACTGAGACATATTTGAACACGTCTCCCGTTCACATGGTTGATCATACTTGGGTTCCACATGCATGTTTTAGCTGAAGGAAGAATACCTTAAACCTGGAGAGTTGAGACCCGTGTAATGGGTACCATGCAATATGACTTCAAAGGGTCTTCATTTGCTCACCGAACCTCTCCAATCCTATCACTGCTGCGTTTATGCCCCTGTACACATGCTTGATTCTCTTTCGGAGACATAGCAATCCATAGGTTTTACGATACTTACTAGTCAGGTACATTCTTAGGCATTTAATATGCGGTGTTGAGTCCATTTCATTGAGCAAGGAGTAGCTCTTGTCTATTCCATATTTGACTTAAGGAAATTTATCTGTGCTCATTTCAATCTCTGGTTTTATGCAGCACCCCAACTCACCTTTACCCTTAAGCAAGCATAAGTTGGTTTTCTAAATTTGAGACCCTGTTCTGTTCTGTAATTCAGTTCCTGTGTAGCCAAGTTTACATTCCGTGTATTACTGATATCTTATGATGTTTCTTTTTCTGTGTGACTTACTTCAGTTAGAATCATCATACCTGAATCCACTCATTGTGCTGCTAAGGGCCTGATGACACAGATTTCATTGCTGAGTGATATTGCTTTGTAAGTGAATACCACAACTTCTTTATCCATTTTTCACTTTCTGCGATGTTGAACTTGTACTGTAAACGAGGTTCTTGTAAACAGAGGTGTCCCAAACTTTGGGGTGGCTGTGTCTTTTTGATTTTAATTTCCCTAAGCTATAGGACCATAAGTGGAAGTGCCCTAGGCTCTGTTGCTTTGTTTTTTAGATGTTTCAGGAAACACCATACACTTCTCCCGAGTGTCTGTTGGCAATTTACATCCCGCCCATCAGCATAACAAGGCTCCCAGTTGTCCATGGCCTGTCCTGCCTTTCTGGATTTTACACTTTTTTCAGATGGCCCTTTTGACCGGGGGGAAGTGAGACTTCATTGTAGTGCAGATTTCCTTTGCAAGCTTGCTTGGTTGGCCAAAAAGGGCGTATGCGTTTTTTCCTGAATATATTCAGGAAAAAACGCATACGCCCTTTTTGGCCAAGTGCATCATTGTGGACGTTCTGCCTCTTTTCCTATGCTTTCAATGCAATTCCAGTCTACCTCCTGAAATCGGTTTCCTGCAATTCTGCCCCGCTTTCAAGTCCTCTTGGCAGCCTTACTTCAGTCTATTTTTGGACGATAGCTGTCATTTATAACTCTGCAGGTTTGTGAATTACAGTGCCCCTGAGCTCCTTTCTTCAACTCGCTTTCTTGTGACCTGGCCGCAACACCGCAGGATGGCTTCAGGCCCTAATCTGGTTCTGGCACGGCACGCTGAGCCTTTGGTTAATTCCTCTTCCTGGTGGGAAATGAGAGTTAAATTTGCCCGTCCAGACACCTCCAGCTAGCCTCTCATTGGTTCTCGCTATTCCTGTTCATCTTCCGCAGAAATTGCAAACTGCGCCAAACAGGAGGTTAAAGGCGCTGACTCTCCAAGTGGGGAGAGTGTTAGTAAAGCGTCTGGAATGTTGCACCCGAGTACCAGGGGAGGAAAACTGAGACATATTTGAACACATCTCCCGTTCACATGGTTGATCATACTTGGGTTCCACATGCATGTTTTAGCTGAAGGAAGAATACCTTAAACCTGGAGAGTTGAGACCCGTGTAATGGGTACCATGCAATATGACTTCAAAGGGTCTTCATTTGCTCACCGAACCTCTCCAATCCTATCACTGCTGCGTTTATGCCCCTGTACACATGCTTGATTCTCTTTCGGAGACATAGCAATCCATAGGTTTTACGATACTTACTAGTCAGGTACATTCTTAGGCGTTTAATATGCGGTGTTGAGTCCATTTCGTTGAGCAAGGAGTAGCTCTTGTCTATTCCATATTTGACTTAAGGAACTTTATCTGTGCTCATTTCAATCTCTGGTTTTATGCAGCACCCCAACTCACCTTTACCCTTAAGCAAGCATAAGTTGGTTTTCTAAATTTGAGACCCTGTTCTGTTCTGTAATTCAGTTCCTGTGTAGCCAAGTTTACATTCCGTGTATTACTGATATCTTATGATGTTTCTTTTTCTGTGTGACTTATTTCAGTTAGAATCATCATACCTGAATCCACTCATTGTGCTGCTAAGGGCCTGATGACACAGATTTCATTGCTGAGTGATATTGCTTTGTAAGTGAATACCACAACTTCTTTATCCATTTTTCACTTTCTGCGATGTTGAACTTGTACTGTAAACGAGGTTCTTGTAAACAGAGGCGTCCCAAACTTTGGGGTGGCTGTGTCTTTTTGATTTTAATTTCCCTAAGCTATAGGACCATAAGTGGCAGTGCCCTAGGCTCTGTTGCTTTGTTTTTTAGATGTTTCAGGAAACACCATACACTTCTCCCGAGTGTCTGTTGGCAATTTACATCCCGCCCATCAGCATAACAAGGCTCCCAGTTGTCCATGGCCTGTCTTGCCTTTCTGGATTTTACACTTTTTTCAGATGGCCCTTTTGACCGGGGGGAAGTGAGACTTCATTGTAGTGCAGATTTCCTTTGCAAGCTTGCTTGGTTGGCCAAAAAGGGCGTATGCGTTTTTTCCTGAATATATTCAGGAAAAAACGCATACGCCCTTTTTGGCCAAGTGCATCATTGTGGACGTTCTGCCTCTTTTCCTATGCTTTCAATGCAATTCCAGTCTACCTCCTGAAATCGGTTTCCTGCAATTCTGCCCCGCTTTCAAGTCGTCTTGGCAGCCTTACTTCAGTCTATTTTTGGACGATAGCTGTCATTTATAACTCTGCAGGTTTGTGAATTACAGTGCCCCTGAGCTCCTTTCTTCAACTCGCTTTCTTGTGACCTGGTCGCAACACCGCAGGATGGCTTCAGGCCCTAATCTGGTTCCGGCCCGGCACGCTGAGCCTTTGGTTAATTCCTCTTCCTGGTGGGAAATGAGAGTTAAATTTGCCCGTCCAGACACCTCCAGCTAGCCTCTCATTGGTTCTCGCTATTCCTGTTCATCTTCCGCAGAAATTGCAAACTGGGCCAAACAGGAGGTTAAAGGCGCTGACTCTCCAAGTGGGGAGAGTGTTAGTAAAGCGTCTGGAATGTTGCACCCGAGTACCAGGGGAGGAAAACTGAGACATATTTGAACACGTCTCCCGTTCACATGGTTGATCATACTTGGGTTCCACATGCATGTTTTAGCTGAAGGAAGAATACCTTAAACCTGGAGAGTTGAGACCCGTGTAATGGGTACCATGCAATATGACTTCAAAGGGTCTTCATTTGCTCACCGAACCTCTCCAATCCTATCACTGCTGCGTTTATGCCCCTGTACACACGCTTGATTCTCTTTCGGAGACATAGCAATCCATAGGTTTTACGATACTTACTAGTCAGGTACATTCTTAGGCGTTTAATATGCGGTGTTGAGTCCATTTCGTTGAGCAAGGAGTAGCTCTTGTCTATTCCATATTTGACTTAAGGAACTTTATCTGTGCTCATTTCAATCTCTGGTTTTATGCAGCACCCCAACTCACCTTTACCCTTAAGCAAGCATAAGTTGGTTTTCTAAATTTGAGACCCTGTTCTGTTCTGTAATTCAGTTCCTGTGTAGCCAAGTTTACATTCCGTGTATTACTGATATCTTATGATGTTTCTTTTTCTGTGTGACTTACTTCAGTTAGAATCATCATACCTGAATCCACTCATTGTGCTGCTAAGGGCCTGATGACACAGATTTCATTGCTGAGTGATATTGCTTTGTAAGTAAATACCACAACTTCTTTATCCATTTTTCACTTTCTGCGATGTTGAACTTGTACTGTAAATGAGGTTCTTGTAAACAGAGCCGTTCCAAACTTTGGGGTGGCTGTGTCTTTTTGATTTTAATTTCCCTAAACTATAGGACCATAAGTGGAAGTGCCCTAGGCTCTGTTGCTTTGTTTTTTAGATGTTTCAGGAAACACCATACACTTCTCCCAAGTGTCTGTTGGCAATTTACATCCCGCCCATCAGCATAACAAGGCTCCCAGTTCTCAATGGCCTGTTGCCTTTCTGGATTTTACACTTTTTTCAGATGGCCCTTTTGACCGGGGGGAAGTGAGACTTCATTGTAGTGCAGATTTCCTTTGCAAGCTTGCTTGGTTGGCCAAAAAGGGCGTATGCGTTTTTTCCTGAATATATTCAGGAAAAAACGCATACGCCCTTTTTGGCCAAGTGCATCATTGTGGACGTTCTGCCTCTTTTCCTATGCTTGCAATGCAATTCCAGTCTACCTCCTGAAATCGGTTTCCTGCAATTCTGCCCCGCTTTCAAGTCCTCTTGGCAGCCTTACTTCAGTCTATTTTTGGACGATAGCTGTCATTTATAACTCTGCAGGTTTGTGAATTACAGTGCCCCTGAGCTCCTTTCTTCAACTCGCTTTCTTGTGACCTGGCCGCAACACCGCAGGATGGCTTCAGGCCCTAATCTGGTTCCGGCACGGCATGCTGAGCCTTTGGTTAATTCCTCTTCCTGGTGGGAAATGAGAGTTAAATTTGCCCGTCCAGACACCTCCAGCTAGTCTCTCATTGGTTCTCGCTATTCCTGTTCATCTTCCGCAGAAATTGCAAACTGTGCCAAACAGGAGGTTAAAGGGACTGACTCTCCAAGTCGGAAGAGTGTTAGTAAAGCATCTGGAATGTTGCACCCGAGTACCAGGGGAGGAAAACTGAGACATATTTGAACACGTCTCCCGTTCACATGGTTGATCATACTCTGGGTTCCACATGCATGTTTTAGCTGAAGGAAGAATACCTTAAACCTGGAGAGTTGAGACCCGTGGAATGGGTACCATGCAATATGACTTCAAAGGGTCTTCATTTGCTCACCAAACCTCTCCAATCCTATCACTGCTGCGTTTATTCCCCTGTACACACGCTTGATTCTCTTTTGGAGACATAGCAATCCATAGGTTTTAAGATACTTACAAGTCAGGTACATTCTTAGGCGTTTAATATGGGGTGTTGAGTCCATTTCGTTGAGCAAGGAGTAGCTCTTGTCTATTCCATATTTGGCTTAAGGAACTTTATCTGTGCTCATTTCAATCTCTGGTTTTATGCAGCACCCCAACTCACCTTTCCCCTTAAGCAAGCATAAGTTGGTTTTCTAAATTTGAGACCCTGTTCTGTTCTGTAATTCAGTTCCTGTGTAGCCATGTTTACATTCCGTGTATTACTGATATCTTATGATGTTTCTTTTTCTGTGTGACTTATTTCAGTTAGAATCATCGTACCTGAATCCACTCATTATGCTGCTATGGGCCTGATGACATAGATTTCATTGCTGAGTGATACTGCATTGTACGTAAGTACCACAAGTTCTTTATCCATTTTTCACTTTCTGTGATATTGAACTTGTATGGTAAACGAGGTTCTTGTAAACGGAGGCGTTCCAAACTTTGGGGTGGCTGTGTCTTTTTGATTTTAATTTCCCTAAGCTATAGGACCATAAGTGGAAGTGCCCTAGGCTCTGTTGCTTTGTTTTTTAGATGTTTCAGGAAACACCATACACTTGTCCCGAGTGGTTGTTGGCAATTTACATCCCGCCCATCAGCATAACAAGGCTCCCAGTTCTCCATGGCCTGTCCTGCCTTTCTGGATTTTACACTTTTTTCAGATGGCCCTTTTGCCCGGGGGGAAGTGAGACTTCATTGTAGTGCAGATTTCCTTTGCAAGCTTGCTTGGTTGGCCAAAAAGGGCGTATGCGTTTTTTCCTGAATATATTCAGGAAAAAACGCATACGCCCTTTTTGGCCAAGTGCATCATTGTGGACGTTCTGCCTCTTTTCCTATGCTTGCAATGCAATTCCAGTCTACCTCCTGAAATCGGTTTCCTGCAATTCTGCCCCGCTTTCAAGTCCTCTTGGCAGCCTTACTTCAGTCTATTTTTGGACGATAGCTGTCATTTATAACTCTGCAGGTTTGTGAATTACAGTGCCCCTGAGCTCCTTTCTTCAGCTCGCTTTCTTTTGAGCTGGCCGCAACACCGCAGGATGGCTTCAGGCCCTAATCTGGTTCCAGCACGGCACGCTCAGCCTTTGGTTATTTCCTCTTCCTGGTGGGAAATGAGAGTTAAATTTGCCCGTCCAGAAACCTCCAGCTAGCCTCTCATTGGTTCTCGCTATTCCTGTTCATCTTCCGCAGAAATTGCAAACTGCGCCAAACAGGAGGTTAAAGGCGCTGACTCTCCAAGTGGGGAGAGTGTTAGTAAAGCGTCTGGAATGTTGCACCCGAGTACCAGGGGAGGAAAACTGAGACATATTTGAACACGTCTCCCGTTCACATGGTTGATCATACTTGGGTTCCACATGCATGTTTTAGCTGAAGGAAGAATACCTTAAACCTGGAGAGTTGAGACCCGTGTAATGGGTACCATGCAATATGACTTCAAAGGGTCTTCATTTGCTCACCGAACCTCTCCAATCCTATCACTGCTGCGTTTATGCCCCTGTACACATGCTTGATTCTCTTTCGGAGACATAGCAATCCATAGGTTTTACGATACTTACTAGTCAGGTACATTCTTAGGCGTTTAATATGCGGTGTTGAGTCCATTTCGTTGAGCAAGGAGTAGCTCTTGTCTATTCCATATTTGACTTAAGGAACTTTATCTGTGCTCATTTCAATCTCTGGTTTTATGCAGCACCCCAACTCACCTTTCCCCTTAAGCAAGCATAAGTTGGTTTTCTAAATTTGAGACCCTGTTCTGTTCTGTAATTCAGTTCCTGTGTAGCCAAGTTTACATTCCGTGTATTACTGATATCTTATGATGTTTCTTTTTCTGTGTGACTTATTTCAGTTAGAATCATCATACCTGAATCCACTCATTGTGCTGCTAAGGGCCTGATGACACAGATTTCATTGCTGAGTGATATTGCTTTGTAAGTAAATACCACAACTTCTTTATCCATTTTTCACTTTCTGCGATGTTGAACTTGTACGGTAAACGAGGTTCTTGTAAACGGAGGCGTTCCAAACTTTGGGGTGGCTGTGTCTTTTTGATTTTAATTTCCCTAAGCTATAGGACCATAAGTGGAAGTGCCCTAGGCTCTGTTGCTTTGTTTTTTAGATGTTTCAGGAAACACCATACACTTCTCCCAAGTGTCAGTTGGCAATTTACATCCCGCCCATCAGCATAACAAGGCTCCCAGTTCTCAATGGCCTGTTGCCTTTCTGGATTTTACACTTTTTTCAGATGGCCCTTTTGACCGGGGGGAAGTGAGACTTCATTGTAGTGCAGATTTCCTTTGCAAGCTTGCTTGGTTGGCCAAAAAGGGCGTATGCGTTTTTTCCTGAATATATTCAGGAAAAAACGCATACGCCCTTTTTGGCCAAGTGCATCATTGTGGACGTTCTGCCTCTTTTCCTATGCTTTCAATGCAATTCCAGTCTACCTCCTGAAATCGGTTTCCTGCAATTCTGCCCCGCTTTCAAGTCCTCTTGGCAGCCTTACTTCAGTCTATTTTTGGACGATAGCTGTCATTTATAACTCTGCAGGTTTGTGAATTACAGTGCTCCTGAGCTCCTTTCTTCAACTCGCTTTCTTGTGACCTGGCCGCAACACCGCAGGATGGCTTCAGGCCCTAATCTGGTTCCGGCCCGGCCTGCTGAGCCTTTGGTTAATTCCTCTTCCTGGTGGGAAATGAGAGTTAAATTTGCCCGTCCAGACACCTCCAGCTAGCCTCTCATTGGTTCTCACTATTCCTGTTCATCTTCCGCAGAAATTGCAAACTGGGCCAAACAGGATGTTAAAGGGACTGACTCTCCAAGTGGGGAGAGTGTTAGTAAAGCGTCTGGAATGTTGCACCCGAGTACCAGGGGAGGAAACCTGAGACATATTTGAACACGTCTCCCGATCACATGGTTGATCATACTCTAGGATCCACATGCATGTTTTAGCTGAAGGAAGAATACCTTAAACCTGGGTAGTTGAAACCCGTGGAATGGGTACCATGCAATATGACTTCAAAGGGTCTTCATTTGCTCACCGAACCTCTCCAATCCTATCACTGCTGCGTTTATGCCCCTGTACACATGCTTGATTCTCTTTCGGAGACATAGCAATCCATAGGTTTTACGATACTTACTAGTCAGGTACATTCTTAGGCGTTTAATATGGGGTGTTGAGTCCATTTCGTTGAGCAAGGAGTAGCTCTTGTCTATTCCATATTTGGCTTAAGGAACTTTATCTGTGCTCATTTCAATCTCTGGTTTTATGCAGCACCCCAACTCACCTTTACCCTTAAGCAAGAATAAGTTGGTTTTCTAAATTTGAGACCCTGTTCTGTTCTGTAATTCAGTTCCTGTGTAGCCAAGTTTACATTCCGTGTATTACTGATATCTTATGATGTTTCTTTTTCTGTGTGACTTATTTCAGTTAGAACCATCATACCTGAATCCACTCATTGTGCTGCTAAGGGCCTGATGACACAGATTTCATTGCTGAGTGATATTGCTTTGTAAGTAAATACCACAACTTCTTTATCCATTTTTCATTTTCTGCGATGTTGAACTTGTACTGTAAACGAGGTTCTTGTAAACAGAGGCGTCCCAAACTTTGGGGTGGCTGTGTCTTTTTGATTTTAATTTCCCTAAGCTATAGGACCATAAGTGGCAGTGCCCTAGGCTCTGTTGCTTTGTTTTTTAGATGTTTCAGGAAACACCATACACTTCTCCCGAGTGTCTGTTGGCAATTTACATCCCACCCATCAGCATAACAAGGCTCCCAGTTCTCCATGGCCTGTCCTGCCTTTCTGGATTTTACACTTTTTTCAGATGGCCCTTTTGACCGGGGGGAAGTGAGACTTCATTGTAGTGCAGATTTCCTTTGCAAGCTTGCTTGGTTGGCCAAAAAGGGCGTATGCGTTTTTTCCTGAATATATTCAGGAAAAAACGCATACGCCCTTTTTGGCCAAGTGCATCATTGTGGACGTTCTGCCTCTTTTCCTATGCTTTCAATGCAATTCCAGTCTACCTCCTGAAATCGGTTTCCTGCAATTCTGCCCCGCTTTCAAGTCCTCTTGGCAGCCTTACTTCAGTCTATTTTTGGACGATAGCTGTCATTTATAACTCTGCAGGTTTGTGAATTACAGTGCCCCTGAGCTCCTTTCTTCAACTCGCTTTCTTGTGACCTGGCCGCAACACCGCAGGATGGCTTCAGGCCCTAATCTGGTTCCGGCACGGCACGCTGAGCCTTTGGTTATTTCCTCTTCCTGGTGGGAAATGAGAGTTAATTTGCCCGTCCAGACACCTCCAGCTAGTCTCTCATTGGTTCTCGCTATTCCTGTTCATCTTCCACAGAAATTGCAAACTGGGCCAAACAGGAGGTTAAAGGCGTTGACTCTCCAAGTGGGGAGATTGTTAGTAAAGCGTCTGGAATGTTGCACCCGAGTACCAGGGGAGGAAAACTGAGACATATTTGAACACGTCTCCCGTTCACATGGTTGATCATACTTGGATTCCACATGCATGTTTTAGCTGAAGGAAGAATACCTTAAACCTGGAGAGTTGAGACCCGTGGAATGGGTACCATACAATATGATTTCGAAGGGTCTTCATTTGCTCACCGAACCTCTCCAATCCTATCACTGCTGCGTTTATTCCCCTTTACACACGCTTGATTCTCTTTTGGAGACATAGCAATCCATAGGTTTTAAGATACTTACTAGTCAGGTACATTCTTAGGCGTTTAATATGGGGTGTTGAGTCCATTTCGTTGAGCAAGGAGTAGCTCTTGTCTATTCCATATTTGGCTTAAGGAACTTTATCTGTGCTCATTTCAATCTCTGGTTTTATGCAGCACCCCAACTCACCTTTCACCTTAAGCAAGCATAAGTTGGTTTTCTAAATTTGAGACCCTGTTCTGTTTTGAAATGCAGTTCCTGTGTAGCCAAGTTTACATTCCGTGTATTAGTGATATCTTATGATGTTTCTTTTTCTGTGTGACTTATTTCAGTTAGAATCATCATACCTGAATCCACTCATTATGCTGCTACGGGCCTGATGACATAGATTTCATTGCTGAGTGATACTGCATTGTACGTAAGTACCACAAGTTCTTTATCCATTTTTCACTTTCTGTGATATTGAACTTGTACGGTAAACGAGGTTCTTGTAAACGGAGGCGTCCCAAACTTTGGGGTGGCTGTGTCTTTTTGATTTTAATTTCCCTAAGCTATAGGACCATAAGTGGAAGTGCCCTAGGCTCTGTTGCTTTGTTTTTTAGATGTTTCAGGAAACACCATACACTTCTCCCGAGTGGTTGTTGGCAATTTACATCCCGCCCATCAGCATAACAAGGCTCCCAGTTCTCCATGGCCTGTCCTGCCTTTCTGGATTTTACACTTTTTTCAGATGGCCCTTTTGCCCGGGGGGAAGTGAGACTTCATTGTAGTGCAGATTTCCTTTGCAAGCTTGCTTGGTTGGCCAAAAAGGGCGTATGCGTTTTTTCCTGAATATATAAAGGAAAAAACGCATACGCCCTTTTTGGCCAAGTGCATCATTGTGGACGTTCTGCCTCTTTTCCTATGCTTTCAATGCAATTCCAGTCTACCTCCTGAAATCGGTTTCCTGCAATTCTGCCCCGCTTTCAAGTCCTCTTGGTAGCCTTACTTCAGTCTATTTTTGGACGATAGCTGTCATTTATAACTCTGCAGGTTTGTGAATTACAGTGCCCCTGAGCTCCTTTCTTCAACTTGCTTTCTTGTGACATGGCCGCAACACCGCAGGATGGCTTCAGGCCCTAATCTTGTTCCGGCACGGCACGCTGAGCCTTTGGTTATTTCCTCTTCCTGGTGGGAAATGAGAGTTAAATTTCCCCGTCCAGACACCTCCAGCGAGTCTCTCATTGGTTCTCGCTATTCCTGTTCATCTTCCGCAGAAATTGCAAACTGGGCCAAACAGGAGGTTAAAGACACTGACTCTCCAAGTGGGGAGAGTGTTAGTAAAGCGTCTGGAATGTTGAACCCAAGTACCAGGGGAGGAAAACTGAGACATATTTGAACACGTCTCCCGATCACATGGTTGATCATACTCTAGGTTCCACATGCATGTTTTAGCTGAAGGGAGAATACCTTAAACCTTGGTAGTTGAAACCCGTGGAATGGGTACCATGCAATGTGACTTCAAAGGGTCTTCATTTGCTCACCGAACCTCTCCAATCCTATCACTGCTGCGTTTATGCCCCTGTACACATGCTTGATTCTCTTTCGGAGACATAGCAATCCATAGGTTTTAAGATACTTACTAGTCAGGTACATTCTTAGGCGTTTAATATGCGGTGTTGAGTCCATTTCATTGAGCAAGGAGTAGCTCTTGTCTATTCCATATTTGACTTAAGGAAATTTATCTGTGCTCATTTCAATCTCTGGTTTTATGCAGCACCCCAACTCACCTTTACCCTTAAGCAAGCATAAGTTGTTTTTCTAAATTTGAGTCCCTGTTCTGTTCTGTAATTCAGTTCCTGTGTAGCCAAGTTTCCATTCCGTGTATTACTGATATCTTATGATGTTTCTTTTTCTGTGTGACTTACTTCAGTTAGAATCATCATACCTGAATCCACTCATTGTGCTGCTAAGGGCCTGATGACACAGATTTCATTGCTGAGTGATATTGCTTTGTAAGTAAATACCACAACTTCTTTATCCATTTTTCACTTTCTGCGATGTTGAACTTGTACTGTAAACGAGGTTCTTGTAAACAGAGGCGTCCCAAACTTTGGGGTGGCTGTGTCTTTTTGATTTTAATTTCCCTAAGCTATAGGACCATAAGTGGCAGTGCCCTAGGCTCTGTTGCTTTGTTTTTTAGATATTTCAGGAAACACCATACACTTCTCCCGAGTGTCTGTTGGCAATTTACATCCCGCCCATCAGCATAACAAGGCTCCCAGTTCTCAATGGCCTGTTGCCTTTCTGGATTTTACACTTTTTTCAGATGGCCCTTTTGACCGGGGGGAAGTGAGACTTCATTTTAGTGCAGATTTCCTTTGCAAGCTTGCTTGGTTGGCCAAAAAGGGCGTATGCGTTTTTTCCTGAATATATTCAGGAAAAAACGCATATGCCCTTTTTGGCCAAGTGCATCATTGTGGACGTTCTGCCTCTTTTCCTATGCTTTCAATGCAATTCCAGTCTACCTCCTGAAATCGGTTTCCTGCAATTCTGCCCCGCTTTCAAGTCCTCTTGGCAGCCTTACTTCAGTCTATTTTTGGACGATAGCTGTCATTTATAACTCTGCAGGTTTGTGAATTACAGTGCCCCTGAGCTCCTTTCTTCAACTCGCTTTCTTGTGACCTGGCCGCAACACCGCAGGATGGCTTCAGGCCCTAATCTGGTTCCGGCCCGGCATGCTGAGCCTTTGGTTAATTCCTCTTCCTGGTGGGAAATGAGAGTTGAATTTGCCCGTCCAGACACCTCCAGCTAGCCTCTCATTGGTTCTCGCTATTCCTGTTCATCTTCCGCAGAAATTGCAAACTGGGCCAAACAGGAGGTTAAAGGGACTGACTCTCCAAGTGGGGAGATTGTTAGTAAAGCGTCTGGAATGTTGCACCCCAGTGCCAGGGGAGGAAAACTGAGACATATTTGAACACGTCTCCCGTTCACATGGTTGATCATACTTGGGTTCCACATGCATGATTTAGCTGAAGGAAGAATACCTTAAACCTGGAGAGTTAAGACCCGTGTAATGGGTACCATGCAATATGACTTCAAAGGGTCTTCATTTGCTCACCGAACCTCTCCAATCCTATCACTGCTGCGTTTATGCCCCTGTACACATGCTTGATTCTCTTTCGGAGACATAGCAATCTATAGGTTTTAAGATACTTACTAGTCAGGTACATTCTTAGGCGTTTAATATGCGGTGTTGAGTCCATTTTGTTGAGCAAGGAGTAGCTCTTGTCTATTCCATATTTGACTTAAGGAACTTTATCTGTGCTCATTTCAATCTCTGGTTTTATGCAGCACCCCAACTCACCTTTACCCTTAAGCAAGAATAAGTTGGTTTTCTAAATTTGAGACCCTGTTCTGTTCTGTAATTCAGTTCCTGTGTAGCCAAGTTTACATTCCGTGTATTACTGATATCTTATGATGTTTCTTTTTCTGTGTGACTTACTTCAGTTAGAATCATCATACCTGAATCCACTCATTGTGCTGCTAAGGGCCTGATGACACAGATTTCATTGCTGAGTGATATTGCTTTGTAAGTAAATACCACAACTTCTTTATCCATTTTTCACTTTCTGCGATGTTGAACTTGTACTGTAAACGAGGTTCTTGTAAACAGAGCCGTTCCAAACTTTGGGGTGGCTGTGTCTTTTTGATTTTAATTTCCCTAAGCTATAGGACCATAAGTGGAAGTGCCCTAGGTTCTGTTGCTTTGTTTTTTAGATGTTTCAGGAAACACCATACACTTCTCCCGAGTGGTTGGTGGCAATTTACATCCCGCCCATCAGCATAACAAGGCTCCCAGTTCTCCATGGCCTGTCCTGCCTTTCTGGATTTTACACTTTTTTCAGATGGCCCTTTTGACCGGGGGGAAGTGAGACTTCATTGTAGTGCAGATTTCCTTTGCAAGCTTGCTTGGTTGGCCAAAAAGGGCGTATGCGTTTTTTCCTGAATATATTCAGGAAAAAACGCATACGCACTTTTTGGCCAAGTGCATCATTGTGGACGTTCTGCCTCTTTTCCTATGCTTTCAATGCAATTCCAGTCTACCTCCTGAAATCGGTTTCCTGCAATTCTGCCCCGCTTTCAAGTCCTCTTGGCAGCCTTACTTCAGTCTATTTTTGGACGATAGCTGTCATTTATAACTCTGCAGGTTTGTGAATTACAGTGCCCCTGAGCTCCTTTCTTCAACTCGCTTTCTTTTGAGCTGGCCGCAACACCGCAGGGTGGCTTCAGGCCCTAATCTGGTTCCGGTATGGCACGCTGAGCCTTTGGTTATTTCCTCTTCCTGGTGGGAAATGAGAGTTAAATTTGCCCGTCCAGACACCTCCAGCTAGCCTCTCATTGGTTCTCGCTATTCCTGTTCATCTTCCGCAGAAATTGCAAACTGGGCCAAACAGGAGGTTAAAGGCGCTGACTCTCCAAGTGGGGAGAGTGTTAGTAAAGCATCTGGAATGTTGCACCCGAGTACCAGGGGAGGAAAAGTGAGACATATTTGAACACGTCTCCCGTTCACATGGTTGATCATACTTGGGTTCCACATGCATGTTTTAGCAGAAGGAAGAATACCTTAAACCTGGAGAGTTGAGACCCGTGTAATGGGTACCATGCAATATGACTTCAAAGGGTCTTCATTTGCTCACCGAACCTCTCCAATCCTATCACTGCTGCGTTTATGTCCCTGTACACATGCTTGATTCTCTTTTGGAGACATAGCAATCCATAGGTTTTACGATACTTACTAGTCAGGTACATTCTTAGGCGTTTAATATGGGGTGTTGAGTCCGCTTCGTTGAGCAAGGAGTAGCTCTTGTCTATTCCATATTTGACTTAAGGAACTTTATCTGTGCTCATTTCAATCTCTGGTTTTATGCAGCACCCCAACTCACCTTTACCCTTAAGCAAGTATAAGTTGGTTTTCTAAATTTGAGACCCTGTTCTGTTCTGTAATTCAGTTCCTGTGTAGCCAAGTTTACATTCCGTGTATTACTGATATCTTATGATGTTTCTTTTTCTGTGTGACTTATTTCAGTTAGAATCATCATACCTGAATCCATTCATTGTGCTGCTAAGGGCCTGATGACATAGATTTCATTGCTGAGTGATATTGCTTTGTAAGTAAATACCACAACTTCTTTATCCATTTTTCACTTTCTGCGATGTTGAACTTGTACTGTAAACGAGGTTCTTGTAAACAGAGGCGTCCCAAACCTTGGGGTGGCTGTGTCTTTCTGATTTTAATTTCCCTAAGCTATAGGACCATAAGTGGAAGTGCCCTAGGCTCTGTTGCTTTGTTTTTTAGATGTTTCAGGAAACACCATACACTTCTCCCGAGTGTCTGTTGGCAATTTTCATCCCGCCCATCAGCATAACAAGGCTCCCATTTCTCCATGGCCTGTCCTGCCTTTCTGGATTTTACACTTTTTTCAGATGGCCCTTTTGACCGGGGGGAAGTGAGACTTCATTGTAGTGCAGATTTCCTTTGCAAGCTTGCTTGGTTGGCCAAAAAGGGCGTATGCGTTTTTTCCTGAATATATTCAGGAAAAAACGCATACGCACTTTTTGGCCAAGTGCATCATTGTGGACGTTCTGCCTCTTTTCCTATGCTTTCAATGCAATTCCAGTCTACCTCCTGAAATCGGTTTCCTGCAATTCTGCCCCGCTTTCAAGTCCTCTTGGCAGCCTTACTTCAGTCTATTTTTGGACGATAGCTGTCATTTATAACTCTGCAGGTTTGTGAATTACAGTGCCCCTGAGCTCCTTTCTTCAACTCGCTTTCTTGTGACCTGGCCGCAACACCGCAGGATGGCTTCAGGCCCTTATCTGGGTCCGGCACGGCACGCTGAGCCTTTGGTTATTTCCTCTTCCTGGTGGGAAATGAGAGTTAAATTTGCCCGTCCAGACACCTCCAGCTAGCCTCTCATTGGTTCTCGCTATTCCTGTTCATCTTCCGCAGAAATTGCAAACTGGGCCAAACAGGAGGTTAAAGGCGCTGACTCTCCAAGTGGGGAGAGTGTTAGTAAAGCATCTGGAATGTTGCACCCGAGTACCAGGGGAGGAAAACTGAGACATATTTGAACACGTCTCCCGTTCACATGGTTGATCATACTTGGGTTCCACATGCATGTTTTAGCAGAAGGAAGAATACCTTAAACCTGGAGAGTTGAGACCCGTGTAATGGGTACCATGCAATATGACTTCAAAGGGTCTTCATTTGCTCACCGAACCTCTCCAATCCTATCACTGCTGCGTTTATGTCCCTGTACACATGCTTGATTCTCTTTTGGAGACATAGCAATCCATAGGTTTTACGATACTTACTAGTCAGGTACATTCTTAGGCGTTTAATATGGGGTGTTGAGTCCGTTTCGTTGAGCAAGGAGTAGCTCTTGTCTATTCCATATTTGACTTAAGGAACTTTATCTGTGCTCATTTCAATCTCTGGTTTTATGCAGCACCCCAACTCACCTTTACCCTTAAGCAAGCATAAGTTGGTTTTCTAAATTTGAGACCCTGTTCTGTTCTGTAATTCAGTTCCTGTGTAGCCAAGTTTACATTCCGTGTATTACTGATATCTTATGATGTTTCTTTTTCTGTGTGACTTACTTCAGTTAGAATCATCATACCTGAATCCACTCATTGTGCTGCTAAGGGCCTGATGACACAGATTTCATTGCTGAGTGATATTGCTTTGTAAGTAAATACCACAACTTCTTTATCCATTTTTCACTTTCTGCGATGTTGAACTTGTACTGTAAACGAGGTTCTTGTAAACAGAGCCGTTCCAAACTTTGAGGTGGCTGTGTCTTTTTTATTTTAATTTCCCTAAGCTATAGGACCATAAGTGGAAGTGCCCTAGGTTCTGTTGCTTTGTTTTTTAGATGTTTCAGGAAACACCATACACTTCTCCCGAATGGTTGTTGGCAATTTACATCCCGCCCATCAGCATAACAAGGCTCCCAGTTCTCCATGACCTGTCCTGCCTTTCTGGATTTTACACTTTTTTCAGATGGCCCTTTTGACCGGGGGGAAGTGAGACTTCATTGTAGTGCAGATTTCCTTTGCAAGCTTGCTTGGTTGGCCAAAAAGGGCGTATGCGTTTTTTCCTGAATATATTCAGGAAAAAACGCATACGCCCTTTTTGGCCAAGTGCATCATTGTGGACGTTCTGCCTCTTTTCCTATGCTTTCATTGCAATTCCAGTCTACCTCCTGAAATCGGTTTCCTGCAATTCTGCCCCGCTTTCAAGTCCTCTTGGCAGCCTTACTTCAGTCTATTTTTGGACGATAGCTGTCGTTTATAACTCTGCAGGTTTGTGAATTACAGTGCCCCTGAGCTCCTTTCTTCAACTCGCTTTCTTTTGAGCTGGCCGTAACACCGCAGGATGGCTTCAGGCCCTAATCTGGTTCCGGTACGGCACGCTGAGCCTTTGGTTATTTCCTCTTCCTGGTGGGAAATGAGAGTTAAATTTGCCCGTCCAGACACCTCCAGCTAGCCTCTCATTGGTTCTCGCTATTCCTGTTCATCTTCCGCAGAAATTGCAAACTGGGCCAAACAGGAGGTTAAAAGCGCTGACTCTCCAAGTGGGGAGAGTGTTAGTAAAGCGTCTGGAATGTTGTACCCGAGTACCAGGGGAGGAAAACTGAGACATATTTGAACACGTCTCCCGATCACATGGTTGATCATACTCTAGGTTCCACATGCATGTTTTAGCTGAAGGAAGAATACCTTAAACCTGGGTAGTTGAAACCCGTGGAATGGGTACCATGCAATATGACTTCAAAGGGTCTTCATTTGCTCACCGAACCTCTCCAATCCTATCACTGCTGCGTTTATGCCCCTGTACACATGCTTGATTCTCTTTCGGAGACATAGCAATCCATAGGTTTTAAGATACTTACAAGTCAGGTACATTCTTAGGCATTTAATATGCGGTGTTGAGTCCATTTCGTTGAGCAAGGAGTAGCTCTTGTCTATTCCATATTTGGCTTAAGGAACTTTATCTGTGCTCATTTCAATCTCTGGTTTTATGCAGCACCCCAACTCACCTTTACCCTTAAGCAAGCATAAGTTGTTTTTCTAAATTTGAGGCCCTGTTCTGTTCTGTAATTCAGTTCCTGTGTAGCCAAGTTTCCATTCCGTGTATTACTGATATCTTATGATGTTTCTTTTTCTGTGTGACTTATTTCAGTTAGAATCATCATACCTGAATCCACTCATTGTGCTGCTAAGGGCCTGATGACATAGATTTCATTGCTGAGTGATATTGCTTTGTAAGTGAATACCACAACTTCTTTATCCATTTTTCACTTTCTGCGATGTTGAACTTGTACTGTAAACGAGGTTCTTGTAAACAGAGCCATTCCAAACTTTGGGGTGGCTGTGTCTTTTTGATTTTAATTTCCCTAAGCTATAGGACCATAAGTGGAAGTGCCATAGGCTCTGTTGCTTTGTTTTTTAGATGTTTCAGGAAACACCATACACTTCTCCCAAGTGTCTGTTGGCAATTTACATCCCGCCCATCAGCATAACAAGGCTCCCAGTTCTCCATGGCCTGTCCTGCCTTTCTGGATTTTACACTTTTTTCAGATGGCCCTTTTGACCGGGGGGAAGTGAGACTTCATTGTAGTGCAGATTTCCTTTGCAAGCTTGCTTGGTTGGCCAAAAAGGGCGTATGCGTTTTTTCCTGAATATATTCAGGAAAAAACGCATACGCACTTTTTGGCCAAGTGCATCATTGTGGACGTTCTGCCTCTTTTCCTATGCTTTCAATGCAATTCCAGTCTACCTCCTGAAATCGGTTTCCTGCAATTCTGCCCCGCTTTCAAGTCCTCTTGGCAGCCTTACTTCAGTCTATTTTTGGACGATAGCTGTCATTTATAACTCTGCAGGTTTGTGAATTACAGTGCCCCTGAGCTCCTTTCTTCAACTCGCTTTCTTGTGACCTGGCCGCAACACCGCAGGATGGCTTCAGGCCCTTATCTGGGTCCGGCACGGCACGCTGAGCCTTTGGTTATTTCCTCTTCCTGGTGGGAAATGAGAGTTAAATTTGCCCGTCCAGACACCTCCAGCTAGCCTCTCATTGGTTCTCGCTATTCCTGTTCATCTTCCGCAGAAATTGCAAACTGGGCCAAACAGGAGGTTAAAGGCGCTGACTCTCCAAGTGGGGAGAGTGTTAGTAAAGCATCTGGAATGTTGCACCCGAGTACCAGGGGAGGAAAACTGAGACATATTTGAACACGTCTCCCGTTCACATGGTTGATCATACTTGGGTTCCACATGCATGTTTTAGCAGAAGGAAGAATACCTTAAACCTGGAGAGTTGAGACCCGTGTAATGGGTACCATGCAATATGACTTCAAAGGGTCTTCATTTGCTCACCGAACCTCTCCAATCCTATCACTGCTGCGTTTATGTCCCTGTACACATGCTTGATTCTCTTTTGGAGACATAGCAATCCATAGGTTTTACGATACTTACTAGTCAGGTACATTCTTAGGCGTTTAATATGGGGTGTTGAGTCCGTTTCGTTGAGCAAGGAGTAGCTCTTGTCTATTCCATATTTGACTTAAGGAACTTTATCTGTGCTCATTTCAATCTCTGGTTTTATGCAGCACCCCAACTCACCTTTACCCTTAAGCAAGCATAAGTTGGTTTTCTAAATTTGAGACCCTGTTCTGTTCTGTAATTCAGTTCCTGTGTAGCCAAGTTTACATTCCGTGTATTACTGATATCTTATGATGTTTCTTTTTCTGTGTGACTTACTTCAGTTAGAATCATCATACCTGAATCCACTCATTGTGCTGCTAAGGGCCTGATGACACAGATTTCATTGCTGAGTGATATTGCTTTGTAAGTAAATACCACAACTTCTTTATCCATTTTTCACTTTCTGCGATGTTGAACTTGTACTGTAAACGAGGTTCTTGTAAACAGAGCCGTTCCAAACTTTGAGGTGGCTGTGTCTTTTTTATTTTAATTTCCCTAAGCTATAGGACCATAAGTGGAAGTGCCCTAGGTTCTGTTGCTTTGTTTTTTAGATGTTTCAGGAAACACCATACACTTCTCCCGAATGGTTGTTGGCAATTTACATCCCGCCCATCAGCATAACAAGGCTCCCAGTTCTCCATGACCTGTCCTGCCTTTCTGGATTTTACACTTTTTTCAGATGGCCCTTTTGACCGGGGGGAAGTGAGACTTCATTGTAGTGCAGATTTCCTTTGCAAGCTTGCTTGGTTGGCCAAAAAGGGCGTATGCGTTTTTTCCTGAATATATTCAGGAAAAAACGCATACGCCCTTTTTGGCCAAGTGCATCATTGTGGACGTTCTGCCTCTTTTCCTATGCTTTCATTGCAATTCCAGTCTACCTCCTGAAATCGGTTTCCTGCAATTCTGCCCCGCTTTCAAGTCCTCTTGGCAGCCTTACTTCAGTCTATTTTTGGACGATAGCTGTCGTTTATAACTCTGCAGGTTTGTGAATTACAGTGCCCCTGAGCTCCTTTCTTCAACTCGCTTTCTTTTGAGCTGGCCGTAACACCGCAGGATGGCTTCAGGCCCTAATCTGGTTCCGGTACGGCACGCTGAGCCTTTGGTTATTTCCTCTTCCTGGTGGGAAATGAGAGTTAAATTTGCCCGTCCAGACACCTCCAGCTAGCCTCTCATTGGTTCTCGCTATTCCTGTTCATCTTCCGCAGAAATTGCAAACTGGGCCAAACAGGAGGTTAAAAGCGCTGACTCTCCAAGTGGGGAGAGTGTTAGTAAAGCGTCTGGAATGTTGTACCCGAGTACCAGGGGAGGAAAACTGAGACATATTTGAACACGTCTCCCGATCACATGGTTGATCATACTCTAGGTTCCACATGCATGTTTTAGCTGAAGGAAGAATACCTTAAACCTGGGTAGTTGAAACCCGTGGAATGGGTACCATGCAATATGACTTCAAAGGGTCTTCATTTGCTCACCGAACCTCTCCAATCCTATCACTGCTGCGTTTATGCCCCTGTACACATGCTTGATTCTCTTTCGGAGACATAGCAATCCATAGGTTTTAAGATACTTACAAGTCAGGTACATTCTTAGGCATTTAATATGCGGTGTTGAGTCCATTTCGTTGAGCAAGGAGTAGCTCTTGTCTATTCCATATTTGGCTTAAGGAACTTTATCTGTGCTCATTTCAATCTCTGGTTTTATGCAGCACCCCAACTCACCTTTACCCTTAAGCAAGCATAAGTTGTTTTTCTAAATTTGAGGCCCTGTTCTGTTCTGTAATTCAGTTCCTGTGTAGCCAAGTTTCCATTCCGTGTATTACTGATATCTTATGATGTTTCTTTTTCTGTGTGACTTATTTCAGTTAGAATCATCATACCTGAATCCACTCATTGTGCTGCTAAGGGCCTGATGACATAGATTTCATTGCTGAGTGATATTGCTTTGTAAGTGAATACCACAACTTCTTTATCCATTTTTCACTTTCTGCGATGTTGAACTTGTACTGTAAACGAGGTTCTTGTAAACAGAGCCATTCCAAACTTTGGGGTGGCTGTGTCTTTTTGATTTTAATTTCCCTAAGCTATAGGACCATAAGTGGAAGTGCCATAGGCTCTGTTGCTTTGTTTTTTAGATGTTTCAGGAAACACCATACACTTCTCCCAAGTGTCTGTTGGCAATTTACATCCCGCCCATCAGCATAACAAGGCTCCCAGTTCTCCATGGCCTGTCCTGCCTTTCTGGATTTTACACTTTTTTCAGATGGCCCTTTTGACCGGGGGGAAGTGAGACTTCATTGTAGTGCAGATTTCCTTTGCAAGCTTGCTTGGTTGGCCAAAAAGGGCGTATGCGTTTTTTCCTGAATATATTCAGGAAAAAACGCATACGCCCTTTTTGGCCAAGTGCATCATTGTGGACGTTCTGCCTCTTTTCCTATGCTTTCAATGCAATTCCAGTCTACCTCCTGAAATCGGTTTCCTGCAATTCTGCCCCGCTTTCAAGTCGTCTTGGCAGCCTTACTTCAGTCTATTTTTGGACGATAGCTGTCATTTATAACTCTGCAGGTTTGTGAATTACAGTGCCCCTGAGCTCCTTTCTTCAACTCGCTTTCTTGTGACCTGGCCGCAACACCGCAGGATGGCTTCAGGCCCTAATCTGGTTCCGGCCCGGCACGCTGAGCCTTTGGTTAATTCCTCTTCCTGGTGGGAAATGAGAGTTAAATTTGCCCGTCCAGACACCTCCAGCTAGCCTCTCATTGGTTCTCGCTATTCCTGTTCATCTTCCGCAGAAATTGCAAACTGGGCCAAACAGGAGGTTAAAGGCGCTGACTCTCCAAGTGGGGAGAGTGTTAGTAAAGCGTCTGGAATGTTGCACCCGAGTACCAGGGGAGGAAAACTGAGACATATTTGAACACGTCTCCCGTTCACATGGTTGATCATACTTGGGTTCCACATGCATGTTTTAGCTAAAGGAAGAATACCTTAAACCTGGAGAGTTGAGACCCGTGTAATGGGTACCATGCAATATGACTTCAAAGGGTCTTCATTTGCTCACCGAACCTCTCCAATCCTATCACTGCTGCGTTTATGCCCCTGTACACATGCTTGATTCTCTTTCGGAGACATAGCAATCCATAGGTTTTACGATACTTACTAGTCAGGTACATTCTTAGGCGTTTAATATGCGGTGTTGAGTCCATTTCGTTGAGCAAGGAGTAGCTCTTGTCTATTCCATATTTGACTTAAGGAACTTTATCTGTGCTCATTTCAATCTCTGGTTTTATACAGCACCCCAACTCACCTTTCCCCTTAAGCAAGCATAAGTTGGTTTTCTAAATTTGAGACCCTGTTCTGTTCTGTAATTCAGTTCCTGTGTAGCCAAGTTTACATTCCGTGTATTACTGATATCTTATGATGTTTCTTTTTCTGTGTGACTTATTTCAGTTAGAATCATCATACCTGAATCCACTCATTGTGCTGCTAAGGGCCTGATGACACAGATTTCATTGCTGAGTTATATTGCTTTGTAAGTGAATACCACAACTTCTTTATCCATTTTTCACTTTCTGCGATGTTGAACTTGTACTGTAAACGAGGTTCTTGTAAACAGAGGCGTCCCAAACTTTGGGGTGGCTGTGTCTTTTTGATTTTAATTTCCCTAAGCTATAGGACCATAAGTGGCAGTGCCCTAGACTCTGTTGCTTTGTTTTTTAGATGTTTCAGGAAACACCATACACTTCTCCCGAGTGTCTGTTGGCAATTTACATCCCGCCCATCAGCATAACAAGGCTCCCAGTTGTCCATGGCCTGTCCTGCCTTTCTGGATTTTACACTTTTTTCAGATGGCCCTTTTGACCGAGGGGAAGTGAGACTTCATTGTAGTGCAGATTTCCTTTGCAAGCTTGCTTGGTTGGCCAAAAAGGGCGTATGCGTTTTTTCCTGAATATATTCAGGAAAAAACGCATACGCCCTTTTTGGCCAAGTGCATCATTGTGGACGTTCTGCCTCTTTTCCTATGCTTTCAATGCAATTCCAGTCTACCTCCTGAAATCGGTTTCCTGCAATTCTGCCCCGCTTTCAAGTCGTCTTGGCAGCCTTACTTCAGTCTATTTTTGGACGATAGCTGTCATTTATAACTCTGCAGGTTTGTGAATTACAGTGCCCCTGAGCTCCTTTCTTCAACTCGCTTTCTTGTGACCTGGCCACAACACCGCAGGATGGCTTCAGGCCCTAATCTGGTTCCGGCCCGGCACGCTGAGCCTTTGGTTAATTCCTCTTCCTGGTGGGAAATGAGAGTTAAATTTGCCCGTCCAGACACCTCCAGCTAGCCTCTCATTGGTTCTCGCTATTCCTGTTCATCTTCCGCAGAAATTGCAAACTGGGCCAAACAGGAGGTTAAAGGCGCTGACTCTCCAAGTGGGGAGAGTGTTAGTAAAGCGTCTGGAATGTTGCACCCGAGTACCAGGGGAGGAAAACTGAGACATATTTGAACACGTCTCCCGTTCACATGGTTGATCATACTTGGGTTCCACATGCATGTTTTAGCTGAAGGAAGAATACCTTAAACCTGGAGAGTTGAGACCCGTGTAATGGGTACCATGCAATATGACTTCAAAGGGTCTTCATTTGCTCACCGAACCTCTCCAATCCTATCACTGCTGCGTTTATGCCCCTGTACACATGCTTGATTCTCTTTTGGAGACATAGCAATCCATAGGTTTTACGATACTTACTAGTCAGGTACATTCTTAGGCGTTTAATATGCGGTGTTGAGTCCATTTCGTTGAGCAAGGAGTAGCTCTTGTCTATTCCATATTTGACTTAAGGAACTTTATCTGTGCTCATTTCAATCTCTGGTTTTATGCAGCACCCCAACTCACCTTTACCCTTAAGCAAGCATAAGTTGGTTTTCTAAATTTGAGACCCTGTTCTGTTCTGTAATTCAGTTCCTGTGTAGCCAAGTTTACATTCCGTGTATTACTGATATCTTATGATGTTTCTTTTTCTGTGTGACTTATTTCAGTTAGAATCATCATACCTGAATCCACTCATTGTGATGCTAAGGGCCTGATGACATAGATTTCATTGCTGAGTGATATTGCTTTGTAAGTAAATACCACAACTTCTTTATCCATTTTTCACTTTCTACGATGTTGAACTTGTACTGTAAACGAGGTTCTTGTAAACAGAGGCGTCCCAAACTTTGGGGTGGCTGTGTCTTTTTGATTTTAATTTCCCTAAGCTATAGGACCATAAGTGGCAGTGCCCTAGGCTCTGTTGCTTTGTTTTTTAGATGTTTCAGGAAACACCATACACTTCTCCCGAGTGTCTGTTGGCAATTTACATCCCGCCCATCAGCATAACAAGGCTCCCAGTTCTCCATGACCTGTCCTGCCTTTCTGGATTTTACACTTTTTTCAGATGGCCCTTTTGACCGGGGGGAAGTGAGACTTCATTGTAGTGCAGATTTCCTTTGCAAGCTTGCTTGGTTGGCCAAAAAGGGCGTATGCGTTTTTTCCTGAATATATTCAGGAAAAAACGCATACGCCCTTTTTGGCCAAGTGCATCATTGTGGACGTTCTGCCTCTTTTCCTATGCTTTCAATGCAATTCCAGTCTACCTCCTGAAATCGGTTTCCTGCAATTCTGCCCCGCTTTCAAGTCGTCTTGGCAGCCTTACTTCAGTCTATTTTTGGACGATAGCTGTCATTTATAACTCTGCAGGTTTGTGAATTACAGTGCCCCTGAGCTCCTTTCTTCAACTCGCTTTCTTGTGACCTGGCCGCAACACCGCAGGATGGCTTCAGGCCCTAATCTGGTTCCGGCCCGGCACGCTGAGCCTTTGGTTAATTCCTCTTCCTGGTGGGAAATGAGAGTTAAATTTGCCCGTCCAGACACCTCCAGCTAGCCTCTCATTGGTTCTCGCTATTCCTGTTCATCTTCCGCAGAAATTGCAAACTGGGCCAAACAGGAGGTTAAAGGCGCTGACTCTCCAAGTGGGGAGAGTGTTAGTAAAGCGTCTGGAATGTTGCACCCGAGTACCAGGGGAGGAAAACTGAGACATATTTGAACACGTCTCCCGTTCACATGGTTGATCATACTTGGGTTCCACATGCATGTTTTAGCTGAAGGAAGAATACCATAAACCTGGAGAGTTGAGACCCGTGTAATGGGTACCATGCAATATGACTTCAAAGGGTCTTCATTTGCTCACCGAACCTCTCCAATCCTATCACTGCTGCGTTTATGCCCCTGTACACATGCTTGATTCTCTTTCGGAGACATAGCAATCCAAAGGTTTTACGATACTTACTAGTCAGGTACATTCTTAGGCGTTTAATATGCGGTGTTGAGTCCATTTCGTTGAGCAAGGAGTAGCTCTGGTCTATTCCATATTTGACTTAAGGAACTTTATCTGTGCTCATTTCAATCTCTGGTTTTATGCAGCACCCCAACTCACCTTTACCCTTAAGCAAGCATAAGTTGTTTTTCTAAATTTGAGACCCTGTTCTGTTCTGTAATTCAGTTCCTGTGTAGCCAAGTTTCCATTCCGTGTATTACTGATATCTTATGATGTTTCTTTTTCTGTGTGACTTATTTCAGTTAGAATCATCATACCTGAATCCACTCATTGTGCTGCTAAGGGCCTGATGACATAGATTTCATTGCTGAGTGATATTGCTTTGTAAGTGAATACCACAACTTCTTTATCCATTTTTCACTTTCTGCGATGTTGAACTTGTACTGTAAACGAGGTTCTTGTAAACAGAGCCGTTCCAAACTTTGGGGTGGCTGTGTCTTTTTGATTTTAATTTCCCTAAGCTATAGGACCATAAGTGGAAGTGCCCTAGGCTCTGTTGCTTTGTTTTTTAGATGTTTCAGGAAACACCATACACTTCTCCCAAGTGTCTCTTGGCAATTTACATCCCGCCCATCAGCATAACAAGGCTCCCAGTTCTCAATGGCCTGTTGCCTTTCTGGATTTTACACTTTTTTCAGATGGCCCTTTTGACCGGGGTTAAGTGAGACTTCATTGTAGTGCAGATTTCCTTTGCAAGCTTGCTTGGTTGGCCAAAAAGGGCGTATGCGTTTTTTCCTGAATATATTCAGGAAAAAACGCATACGCCCTTTTTGGCCAAGTGCATCATTGTGGACGTTCTGCCTCTTTTCCTATGCTTTCAATGCAATTCCAGTCTACCTCCTGAAATCGGTTTCCTGCAATTCTGCCCCGCTTTCAAGTCCTCTTGGCAGCCTTACTTCAGTCTATTTTTGGACGATAGCTGTCATTTATAACTCTGCAGGTTTGTGAATTACAGTGCCCCTGAGCTCCTTTCTTCAACTCGCTTTCTTGTGACCTGGCCGCAACACCGCAGGTGGCTTCAAGCCCTAATCTGGTTCCGGTCCGGCACGCTGAGCCTTTGGTTATTTCCTCTTCCTGGTGGGAAATGAGAGTTAAATTTGCCCGTCCAGACACCTCCAGCTAGTCTCTCATTGGTTCTCGCTATTCCTGTTCATCTTCCGCAGAAATTGCAAACTGGGCCAAACAGGAGGTTAAAGGCGCTGACTCTCCAAGTGGGGAGAGTGTTAGTAAAGCGTCTGGAATGTTGCACCCGAGTACCAGGGGAGGAAAACTGAGACATATTTGAACACGTCTCCCGTTCACATGGTTGATCATACTTGGGTTCCACATGCATGTTTTAGCTGAAGGAAGAATACCTTAAACCTGGAGAGTTGAGACCCGTGTAATGGGTACCATGCAATATGACTTCAAAGGGTCTTCATTTGCTCACCAAACCTCTCCAATCCTATCACTGCTGCGTTTATGGCCCTGTACACACGCTTGATTCTCTTTCGGAGACATAGCAATCCATAGGTTTTACGATACTTACTAGTCAGGTACATACTTAGGCGTTTAATATGCGGTGTTGAGTCCATTTCGTTGAGCAAGGAGTAGCTCTTGTCTATACCATATTTGACTTAAGGAACTTTATCTGTGCTCATTTCAATCTCTGGTTTTATGCAGCACCCCAACTCACCTTTACCCTTAACAAGCATAAGTTGGTTTTCTAAATTTGAGACCCTGTTCTGTTCTGTAATTCAGTTCCTGTGTAGCCAAGTTTACATTCCGTGTATTACTGATATCTTATGATGTTTCTTTTTCTGTGTGACTTACTTCAGTTAGAATCATCATACCTGAATCCACTCATTGTGCTGCTAAGGGCCTGATGACACAGATTTCATTGCTGAGTGATATTGCTTTGTAAGTAAATACCACAACTTCTTTATCCATTTTTCACTTTCTGCGATGTTGAACTTGTACTGTAAACGAGGTTCTTGTAAACAGAGCCGTTCCAAACTTTGGGGTGGCTGTGTCTTTTTGATTTTAATTTCCCTAAGCTATAGGACCATAAGTGGAAGTGCCCTAGGTTCTGTTGCTTTGTTTTTTAGATGTTTCAGGAAACACCATACACTTCTCCCGAGTGGTTGTTGGCAATTTACATCCCGCCCATCAGCATAACAAGGCTCCCAGTTCTCCATGGCCTGTCCTGCCTTTCTGGATTTTACACTTTTTTCAGATGGCCCTTTTGACCGGGGGGAAGTGAGACTTCATTGTAGTGCAGATTTCCTTTGCAAGCTTGCTTGGTTGGCCAAAAAGGGCGTATGCGTTTTTTCCTGAATATATTCAGGAAAAAACGCATACGCCCTTTTTGGCCAAGTACATCATTGTGGACGTTCTGCCTCTTTTCCTATGCTTTCAATGCAATTCCAGTCTACCTCCTGAAATCGGTTTCCTGCAATTCTGCCCCGCTTTCAAGTCCTCTTGGCAGCCTTACTTCAGTCTATTTTTGGACGATAGCTGTCATTTATAACTCTGCAGGTTTGTGAATTACAGTGCCCCTGAGCTCCTTTCTTCAACTCGCTTTCTTGTGACCTGGCCGCAACACCGCAGGATGGCTTCAGGCCCTAAACTGGTTCCGGCCCGGCACGCTGAGCCTTTGGTTATTTCCTCTTCCTGGTGGGAAATGAGAGTTAAATTTGCCCGTCCAGACACCTCCAGCTAGCCTCTCATTGGTTCTCGCTATTCCTGTTCATCTTCCGCAGAAATTGCAAACTGGGCCAAACAGGAGGTTAAAGGCGCTGACTCTCCAAGTGGGGAGAGTGTTAGTAAAGCGTCTGGAATGTTGCACCCGAGTACCAGGGGAGGAAAACTGAGACATATTTGAACACGTCTCCCGTTCACATGGTTGATCATACTTGGGTTCCACATGCATGTTTTAGCTGAAGGAAGAATACCTTAAACCTGGAGAGTTGAGACCCGTGTAATGGGTACCATGCAATATGACTTCAAAGGGTCTTCATTTGCTCACCGAACCTCTCCAATCCTATCACTGCTGCGTTTATGCCCCTGTACACATGCTTGATTCTCTTTCGGAGACATAGCAATCCAAAGGTTTTACGATACTTACTAGTCAGGTACATTCTTAGGCGTTTAATATGCGGTGTTGAGTCCATTTCGTTGAGCAAGGAGTAGCTCTTGTCTATTCCATATTTGACTTAAGGAACTTTATCTGTGCTCATTTCAATCTCTGGTTTTATGCAGCACCCCAACTCACCTTTACCCTTAAGCAAGCATAAGTTGGTTTTCTAAATTTGAGACCCTGTTCTGTTCTGTAATTCAGTTCCTGTGTAGCCAAGTTTACATTCCGTGTATTACTGATATCTTATGATGTTTCTTTTTCTGTGTGACTTATTTCAGTTAGAATCATCATACCTGAATCCACTCATTGTGATGCTAAGGGCCTGATGACATAGATTTCATTGCTGAGTGATATTGCTTTGTAAGTAAATACCACAACTTCTTTATCCATTTTTCACTTTCTGCGATGTTGAACTTGTACTGTAAACGAGGTTCTTGTAAACAGAGGCGTCCCAAACTTTGGGGTGGCTGTGTCTTTTTGATTTTAATTTCCCTAAGCTATAGGACCATAAGTGGCAGTGCCCTAGGCTCTGTTGCTTTGTTTTTTAGATGTTTCAGGAAACACCATACACTTCTCCCGAGTGTCTTATGGCAATTTACATCCCGCCCATCAGCATAACAAGGCTCCCAGTTCTCCATGGCCTGTCCTGCCTTTCTGGATTTTACACTTTTTTCAGATGGCCCTTTTGACCGGGGGGAAGTGAGACTTCATTGTAGTGCAGATTTCCTTTGCAAGCTTGCTTGGTTGGCCAAAAAGGGCGTATAGGTTTTTTCCTGAATACATTCAGGAAAAAACGCATACGCCCTTTTTGGCCAAGTGTATCATTGTGGACGTTCTGCCTCTTTTCCTATGCTTTCAATGAAATTCCAGTCTACCTCCTGAAATCGGTTTCCTGCAATTCTGCCCCGCTTTCAAGTCCTCTTGGCAGCCTTACTTCAGTCTATTTTTGGACGATAGCTGTCATTTATAACTCTGCAGGTTTGTGAATTACAGTGCCCCTGAGCTCCTTTCTTCAACTCGCTTTCTTGTGACCTGGCCGCAACACCGCAAGATGGCTTCAGGCCCTAATCTGGTTCCGGTCCGGCATGCTGAGCCTTTGGTTAATTCCTCTTCCTGGTGGGAAATGAGAGTTAAATTTGCCCGTCCAGACACCTCCAGCTAGCCTCTCATTGGTTCTCGCTATTCCTGTTCATCTTCCGCAGAAATTGCAAACTGGGCCAAACAGGAGGTTAAAGGGACTGACTCTCCACTTGGGGAGAGTGTTAGTAAAGCGTCTGGAATGTTGCACCCGAGTACCAGGGGAGGAAAACTGAGACATATTTGAACACGTCTCCCGATCACATGGTTGATCATACTCTAGGTTCCACATGCATGTTTTAGCTGAAGGAAGAATACCTTAAACCTGGGTAGTTGAAACCCTTGGAATGGGTACCATACAATATGACTTCAAAGGGTCTTCATTTGCTCACCGAACCTCTCCAATCCTATCACTGCTGCGTTTATGCCCCTGTACACATGCTTGATTCTCTTTCGGAGACATAGCAATTCTTAGGTTTTAAGATACTTACAAGTCAGGTACATTCTTAGGCGTTTAATATGCGGTGTTGAGTCCATTTCGTTGAGCAAGGAGTAGCTCTTGTCTATTCCATATTTGGCTTAAGGAACTTTATCTGTGCTCATTTCAATCTCTGGTTTTATGCAGCACCCCAACTCACCTTTCCACTTGAGCAAGCATAAGTTGGTTTTCTAAATTTGAGACCCTGTTCTGTTCTGTAATTCAGTTCCTGTGTAGCCAAGTTTCCATTCCGTTTATTACTGATATCTTATGATGTTTCTTTTTCTGTGTGACTTATTTCAGTTAGAATCATCATACCTGAATCCACTCATTGTGCTGCTAAGGGCCTGATGACATAGATTTCATTGCTGAATGATATTGCATTGTAAGTGAATACCACAACTTCTTTATCCATTTTTCACTTTCTGCGATGTTGAACTTGTACTGTAAACGAGGTTCTTGTAAACAGAGCCGTTTCAAACTTTGGGGTGGCTGTGTCTTTTTGATTTTAATTTCCCTAAGCTATAGGACCATAAGTGGAAATGCCCTAGGCTCTGTTGCTTTGTTTTTTAGATGTTTCAGGAAACACCATACACTTCTCCCAAGTGTCTGTTGGCAATTTACATCCCGCCCATCAGCATAACAAGGCTCCCAGTTCTCAATGGCCTGTTGTCTTTCTGGATTTTACACTTTTTTCAGTTGGCCCTTTTGGCTGGGGGGAAGTGAGACTTCATTGTAGTGCAGATTTCCTTTGCAAGCTTGCTTGGTTGGCCAAAAAGGGCGTATGCGTTTTTTCCTGAATATATTCAGGAAAAAACGCATACACCCTTTTTGGCCAAGTGCATCATTGTGGACGTTCTGCCTCTTTTCCTATGCTTTCAACGCAATTCCAGTCTACCTCCTGAAATCGGTTTCCTGCAATTCTGCCCCGCTTTCAAGTCCTCTTGGCAGCCTTACTTCAGTCTATTTTTGGACGATAGCTGTCATTTATAACTCTGCAGGTTTGTGAATTACAGTGCCCCTGAGCTCCTTTCTTCAACTCGCTTTCTTTTGAGCTGGCCGCAACACCGCAGGATGGCTTCAGGCCCTAATCTGGTTCTGGCACGGCACGCTGAGCCTTTGGTTATTTCCTCTTCCTGGTGGGAAATGAGAGTTAAATTTGCCCATCCAGACACCTCCAGCTAGCCTCTCATTGGTTCTCGCTATTCCTGTTCATCTTCCGCAGAAATTGCAAACTGGGCCAAACAGGAGGTTAAAGGGACTGACTCTCCAAGTGGGGAGAGTGTTAGTAAAGCATCTGGAATGTTGCACCCGAGTACCAGGGGAGGAAAACTGAGACATATTTGAACACGTCTCCCGATCACATGGTTGATCATACTCTAGGTTCCATATGCATGTTTTAGCTGAAGGAAGAATACCTTAAACCTGGGTAGTTGAAACCCGTGTAATGGGTACCATGCAATATGACTTCAAAGGGTCTTCATTTGCTCACCGAACCTCTCCAATCCTATCACTGCTGCGTTTATGCCCCTGTACACATGCTTGATTCTCTTTCGGAGACATAGCAATCCATAGGTTTTAAGATACTTACAAGTCAGGTACATTCTTAGGCGTTTAATATGCGGTGTTGAGTCCATTTCGTTGAGCAAGGAGTAGCTCTTGTCTATTCCATATTTGGCTTAAGGAACTTTATCTGTGCTCATTTCAATCTCTGGTTTTATGCAGCACCCCAACTCACCTTTCCCCTTAAGCAAGCATAAGTTGTTTTTCTAAATTTGAGACCCTGTTCTGTTCTGTAATTCAGTTCCTGTGTAGCCAAGTTTCCATTCCGTGTATTACTGATATCTTATGATGTTTCTTTTTCTGTGTGACTTATTTCAGTTAGAATCATCATACCTGAATCCACTCATTGTGCTGCTAAGGGCCTGATGACATAGATTTCATTGCTGAGTGATATTGCTTTGTAAGTAAATACCACAACTTCTTTATCCATTTTTCACTTTCTGCGATGTTGAACTTGTACTGTAAATGAGGTTCTTGTAAACAGAGTCGTTCCAAACTTTGGGGTGGCTGTGTGTTTTTGATTTTAATTTCCCTAAGCTATAGGACCATAAGTGGAAGTTCCCTAGGCTCTGTTGCTTTGTTTTTTAGATGTTTCAGGAAACACCATACACTTCTCCCAAGTGTCTGTTGGCAATTTACATCCCGCCCATCAGCATAACAAGGCTCCCAGTTCTCAATGGCCTGTTGCCTTTCTGGATTTTACACTTTGTTCAGATGGCCCTTTTGACCGGGGGGAAGTGAGACTTCATTGTAGTGCAGATTTCCTTTGCAAGCTTGCTTGGTTGGCCAAAAAGGGCGTATGCGTTTTTTCCTGAATATATTCAGGAAAAAACGCATACGCCCTTTTTGGCCAAGTGCATCATTGTGGACGTTCTGCCTCTTTTCCTATGCTTTCAATGCAATTCCTGTCTACCTCCTGAAATCGGTTTCCTGCAATTCTGCCCCGCTTTCAAGTCCTCTTGGCAGCCTTACTTCAGTCTATTTTTGGACGATAGCTGTCATTTATAACTCTGCAGGTTTGTGAATTACAGTGCTCCTGAACTCCTTTCTTCAACTCGCTTTCTTGTGACCTGGCCGCAACACCGCAGGATGGCTTCAGGCCCTAATCTGGTTCCAGCCCGGCCTGCTGAGCCTTTGGTTAATTCCTCTTCCTGGTGGGAAATGAGAGTTAAATTTGCCCGTCCAGACACCTCCAGCTAGCCTCTCATTGGTTCTCGCTATTCCTGTTCATCTTCCGCAGAAATTGCAAACTGGGCCAAACAGGATGTTAAAGGGAATGACTCTCCAAGTGGGGAGAGTGTTAGTAAAGCGTCTGGAATGTTGCACCCGAGTACCAGGGGAGGAAACCTGAGACATATTTGAACACGTCTCCCGATCACATGGTTGATCATACTCTAGGTTCCACATGCATGTTTTAGCTGAAGGAAGAATACCTTAAACCTGGGTAGTTGAAACCCGTGGAATGGGTACCATGCAATATGACTTCAAAGGGTCTTCATTTGCTCACCGAACCTCTCCAATCCTATCACTGCTGCGTTTATGCCCCTGTACACATGCTTGATTCTCTTTCGGAGACATAGCAATCCATAGGTTTTAAATACTTAATAGTCAGGTACATTCTTAGGCGTTTAATATGGGGTGTTGAGTCCATTTCGTTGAGCAAGGAGTAGCTCTTGTCTATTCCATATTTGACTTAAGGAACTTTATCTGTGCTCATTTCAATCTCTGGTTTTATGCAGCACCCCAACTCACCTTTACCCTTAAGCAAGAATAAGTTGGTTTTCAAATTTGAGACCCTGTTCTGTTCTGTAATTCAGTTCCTGTGTAGCCAAGTTTACATTCCGTGTATTACTGATATCTTATGATGTTTCTTTTTCTGTGTGACTTATTTCAGTTAGAATCATCATACCTGAATCCACTCATTGTGCTGCTAAGGGCCTGATGACACAGATTTCATTGCTGAGTGATATTGCTTTGTAAGTAAATACCACAACTTCTTTATCCATTTTTCATTTTCTGCGATGTTGAACTTGTACTGTAAACGAGGTTCTTGTAAACAGAGGCGTCCCAAACTTTGGGGTGGCTGTGTCTTTTTGATTTTAATTTCCCTAAGCTATAGGACCATAAGTGGCAGTGCCCTAGGCTCTGTTGCTTTGTTTTTTAGATGTTTCAGGAAACACCATACACTTCTCCCGAGTGTCTGTTGGCAATTTACATCCCGCCCATCAGCATAACAAGGCTCCCAGTTCTCCATGGCCTGTCCTGCCTTTCTGGATTTTACACTTTTTTCAGATGGCCCTTTTGACCGGGGGGAAGTGAGACTTCATTGTAGTGCACATTTCCTTTGCAAGCTTGCTTGGTTGGCCAAAAAGGGCGTATGCGTTTTTTCCTGAATATATTCAGGAAAAAACGCATACGCCCTTTTTGGCCAAGTGCATCATTGTGGACGTTCTGCCTCTTTTCCTATGCTTTCAATGCAATTCCAGTCTACCTCCTGAAATCGGTTTCCTGCAATTCTGCCCCGCTTTCAAGTCCTCTTAGCAGCCTTACTTCAGTCTATTTTTGGACGATAGCTGTCATTTATAACTCTGCAGGTTTGTGAATTACAGTGCCCCTGAGCTCCTTTCTTCAACTCGCTTTCTTTTGAGCTGGCCGCAACACCGCAGGATGGCTTCAGGGCCCTAATCTGGTTCCGGTACGGCACGCTGAGCCTTTGGTTATTTCCTCTTCCTGGTGGGAAATGAGAGTTAAATTTGCCCATCCAGACACCTCCAGCTAGCCTCTCATTGGTTCTCGCTATTCCTGTTCATCTTCCGCAGAAATTGCAAACTGGGCCAAACAGGAGGTTAAAGGCGCTGACTCTCCAAGTGGGGAGAGTGTTAGTAAAGCGTCTGGAATGTTGCACCCGAGTACCAGGGGAGGAAAACTGAGACATATTTGAACACGTCTCCCGTTCACATGGTTGATCATACTTGGGTTCCACATGCATGTTTTAGCTGAAGGAAGAATACCTTAAACCTGGAGAGTTGAGACCCGTGTAATGGGTACCATGCAATATGACTTCAAAGGGTCTTCATTTGCTCACCGAACCTCTCCAATCCTATCACTGCTGCGTTTATGCCCCTGTACACATGCTTGATTCTCTTTCGGAGACATAGCAATCCATAGGTTTTACGATACTTACTAGTCAGGTACATTCTTAGGCGTTTAATATGCGGTGTTGAGTCCATTTCGTTGAGCAAGGAGTAGCTCTTGTCTATTCCATATTTGACTTAAGGAACTTTATCTGTGTTCATTTCAATCTCTGGTTTTATGCAGCACCCCAACTCACCTTTACCCTTAAGCAAGCATAAGTTGGTTTTCTAAATTTGAGACCCTGTTCTGTTCTGTAATTCAGTTCCTGTGTAGCCAAGTTTACATTCCGTGTATTACTGATATCTTATGATGTTTCTTTTTCTGTGTGACTTATTTCAGTTAGAATCATCATACCTGAATCCACTCATTGTGATGCTAAGGGCCTGATGACATAGATTTCATTGCTGAGTGATATTGCTTTGTAAGTAAATACCACAACTTCTTTATCCATTTTTCACTTTCTGCGATGTTGAACTTGTACTGTAAACGAGGTTCTTGTAAACAGAGGCGTCCCAAACTTTGGGGTGGCTGTGTCTTTTTGATTTTAATTTCCCTAAGCTATAGGACCATAAGTGGCAGTGCCCTAGGCTCTGTTGCTTTGTTTTTTAGATGTTTCAGGAAACACCATACACTTCTCCCAAGTGTCTGTTGGCAATTTACATCCCGCCCATCAGCATAACAAGGCTCCCAGTTCTCCATGGCCTGTCCTGCCTTTCTGGATTTTACACTTTTTTCAGATGGCCCTTTTGACCGGGGGGAAGTGAGACTTCATTGTAGTGCAGATTTCCTTTGCAAGCTTGCTTGGTTGGCCAAAAAGGGCGTATGCGTTTTTTCCTGAATATATTCACGAAAAAACGCATACGCCCTTTTTGGCCAAGTGCATCATTGTGGACGTTCTGCCTCTTTTCCTATGCTTTCAATGCAATTCCAGTCTACCTCCTGAAATCGGTTTCCTGCAATTCTGCCCCGCTTTCAAGTCCTCTTGGCAGCCTTACTTCAGTCTATTTTTGGACGATAGCTGTCATTTATAACTCTGCAGGTTTGTGAATTACAGTGCCCCTGAGCTCCTTTCTTCAACTCGCTTTCTTGTGAGCTGGCCGCAACACCGCAGGATGGCTTCAGGCCCTAATCTGGTTCCGGCCCGGCACGCTGAGCCTTTGGTTAATTCCTCTTCCTGGTGGGAAATGAGAGTTAAATTTGCCCGTCCAGACACCTCCAGCTAGCCTCTCATTGGTTCTCGCAATTCCTGTTCATCTTCCGCAGAAATTGCAAACTGGGCCAAACAGGAGGTTAAAGGGACTGACTCTCCAAGTGGGGAGAGTGTTAGTAAAGCATCTGGAATGTTGCACCCGAGTACCAGGGGAGGAAAACTGAGACATATTTGAACACGTCTCCCGTTCACATGGTTGATCATACTTGGGTTCCACATGCATGTTTTAGCTGAAGGTAGAATACCTTAAACCTGGAGAGTTAAGACCCGTGTAATGGGTACCACGTAATATGAGTTCAAAGGGTCTTCATTTGCTCACCGAACCTCTCCAATCCTATCACTGCTGTGTTTATGCCCCTGTACACATGCTTGATTCTCTTTCGGAGACATAGCAATTCTTAGGTTTTAAGATACTTACAAGTCAGGTACATTCTTAGGCGTTTAATATGCGGTGTTGAGTCCATTTCGTTGAGCAAGGAGTAGCTCTTGTCTATTCCATATTTGGCTTAAGGAACTTTATCTGTGCTCATTTCAATCTCTGGTTTTATGCAGCACCCCAACTCACCTTTCCCCTTAAGCAAGCATAAGTTGGATTTCTAAATTTGAGACCCTGTTCTGTTTTGGAATGCAGTTCCTGTGTAGCCAAGTTTACATTCCGTGTATTAGTGATATCTTATGATGTTTCTTTTTCTGTGTGACTTATTTCAGTTAGAATCATCGTACCTGAATCCACTCATTATGCTGCTACGGGCCTGATGACATAGATTTCATTGCTGAGTGATACTGCATTGTACGTAAGTACCACAAGTTCTTTATCCATTTTTCACTTTCTGTGATATTGAACTTTTACGGTAAACGAGGTTCTTGTAAACGGAGGCGTCCCAAACTTTGGGGTGGCTGTGTCTTTTTGATTTTAATTTCCCTAAGCTATAGGACCATAAGTGGAAGTGCCCTAGGCTCTGTTGCTTTGTTTTTTAGATGTTTCAGGAAACACCATACACTTCTCCCAAGTGTCAGTTGGCAATTTACATCCCGCCCATCAGCATAACAAGGCTCCCAGTTCTCAATGGCCTGTTGCCTTTCTGGATTTTACACTTTTTTCAGATGGCCCTTTTGACCGGGGGGAAGTGAGACTTCATTGTAGTGCAGATTTCCTTTGCAAGCTTGCTTGGTTGGCCAAAAAGGGCGTATGCGTTTTTTCCTGAATATATTCAGGAAAAAACGCATACGCCCTTTTTGGCCAAGTGCATCATTGTGGACGTTCTGCCTCTTTTCCTATGCTTTCAATGCAATTCCAGTCTACCTCCTGAAATCGGTTTCCTGCAATTCTGCCCCGCTTTCAAGTCCTCTTGGCAGCCTTACTTCAGTATATTTTTGGACGATAGCTGTCATTTATAACTCTGCAGGTTTGTGAATTACAGTGCTCCTGAGCTCCTTTCTTCAACTCGCTTTCTTGTGACCTGGCCGCAACACCGCAGGATGGCTTCAGGCCCTAATCTGGTTCCAGCCCGGCCTGCTGAGCCTTTGGTTAATTCCTCTTCCTGGTGGGAAATGAGAGTTAAATTTGCCCGTCCAGACACCTCCAGCTAGCCTCTCATTGGTTCTCGCTATTCCTGTTCATCTTCCGCAGAAATTGCAAACTGGGCCAAACAGGAGGTTAAAGGCGCTGACTCTCCAAGTGGGGAGAGTGTTAGTAAAGCGTCTGGAATGTTGCACCCGAGTACCAGGGGAGGAAAACTGAGACATATTTGAACACGTCTCCCGTTCACATGGTTGATCGTACTTGGGTTCCACATGCATGTTTTAGCTGAAGGAAGAATACCTTAAACCTGGAGAGTTGAGACCCGTGGAATGGGTACCATGCAATATGACTTCAAAGGGTCTTCATTTGCTCACCGAACCTCTCCAATCCTATCACTGCTGCGTTTATGCCCCTGTACACACGCTTGATTCTCTTTTGGAGACATAGCAATCCATAGGTTTTAAGATACTTACTAGTCAGGTACATTCTTAGGCGTTTAATATGGTGTGTTGAGTCCATTTCGTTGAGCAAGGAGTAGCTCTTGTCTATTCTATATTTGGTTTAAGGAACTTTATCTGTGTTCATTTCAATCTCTGGTTTTATGCAGCACCCCAACTCACCTTTCCCCTTAAGCAAGCATAAGTTGGTTTTCTAAATTTGAGACCCTGTTCTGTTTTGGAATGCAGTTCCTGTGTAGCCAAGTTTACATTCCGTGTATTAGTGATATCTTATGATGTTTCTTTTTCTGTGTGACTTATTTCAGTTAGAATCATCGTACCTGAATCCACTCATTATGCTGCTACGGGCCTGATGACATAGATTTCATTGCTGAGTGATACTGCATTGTACGTAAGTACCACAAGTTCTTTATCCATTTTTCACTTTCTGTGATATTGAACTTGTACGGTAAACGAGGTTCTTGTAAACGGAGGCGTCCCAAACTTTGGGGTGGCTGTGTCTTTTTGATTTTAATTTCCCTAAGCTATAGGACCATAAGTGGAAGTGCCCTAGGCTCTGTTGCTTTGTTTTTTAGATGTTTCAGGAAACACCATACACTTCTCCCGAGTGGTTGTTGGCAATTTACATCCCGCCCATCAGCATAACAAGGCTCCCAGTTCTCCATGGCCTGTCCTGCCTTTCTGGATTTTACACTTTTTTCAGATGGCCCTTTTGACCGGGGGGAAGTGAGACTTCATTGTAGTGCAGATTTCCTTTGCAAGCTTGCTTGGTTGGCCAAAAAGCGCGTATGCGTTTTCTCCTGAATATATTCAGGAAAAAACGCATATGCCCTTTTTGGCCAAGTGCATCATTGTGGACGTTCTGCCTCTTTTCCTATGCTTTCAATGCAATTCCAGTCTACCTCCTGAAATCGGTTTCCTGCAATTCTGCCCCGCTTTCAAGTCCTCTTGGCAGCCTTACTTCAGTCTATTTTTGGACGATAGCTGTCATTTATAACTCTGCAGGTTTGTGAATTACAGTGCCCCTGAGCTCCTTTCTTCAACTTGCTTTCTTGTGACATGGCCGCAACACCGCAGGATGGCTTCAGGCCCTAATCTGGTTCCGGCACGGCACGCTGAGCCTTTGGTTATTTCCTCTTCCTGGTGGGAAATGAGAGTTAAATTTGCCCGTCCAGACACCTCCAGCTAGCCTCTCATTGGTTCTCGCTATTCCTGTTCATCTTCCGCAGAAATTGCAAACTGGGCCAAACAGGAGGTTAAAGGCGCTGACTCTCCAAGTGGGGAGAGTGTTAGTAAAGCATCTGGAATGTTGAACCCGAGTACCAGGGGAGGAAAACTGAGACATATTTGAACACGTCTCCCGATCACATGGTTGATCATACTCTAGGTTCCACATGCATGTTTTAGCTGAAGGAAGAATACCTTAAACCTGGGTAGTTGAAACCCGTGGAATGGGTACCATGCAATATGACTTCAAAGGGTCTTCATTTGCTCACCGAACCTCTCCAATCCTATCACTGCTGCGTTTATGCCCCTGTACACATGCTTGATTCTCTTTCGGAGACATAGCAATCCATAGGTTTTAAGATACTTACTAGTCAGGTACATTCTTAGGCGTTTAATATGCGGTGTTGAGTCCATTTCGTTGAGCAAGGAGTAGCTCTTGTCTATTCCATATTTGACTTAAGGAACTTTATCTGTGCTCATTTCAATCTCTGGTTTTATGCAGCACCCCAACTCACCTTTACCCTTAAGCAAGCATAAGTTGTTTTTCTAAATTTGAGTCCCTGTTCTGTTCTGTAATTCAGTTCCTGTGTAGCCAAGTTTACATTCCGTGTATTACTGATATCTTATGATGTTTCTTTTTCTGTGTGACTTACTTCAGTTAGAATCATCATACCTGAATCCACTCATTGTGCTGCTAAGGGCCTGATGACACAGATTTCATTGCTGAGTGATATTGCTTTGTAAGTAAATACCACAACTTCTTTATCCATTTTTCACTTTCTGCAATGTTGAACTTGTACTGTAAACGAGGTTCTTGTAAACAGAGCCGTTCCAAACTTTGGGGTGGCTGTGTCTTTTTGATTTTAATTTCCCTAAGCTATAGGACCATAAGTGGAAGTGCCCTAGGCTCTGTTGCTTTGTTTTTTAGATGTTTCAGGAAACACCATACACTTCTCCGGAGTGTCTGTTGGCAATTTACATCCCGCCCATCAGCATAACAAGGCTCCCAGTTCTCAATGGCCTTTTGCCTTTCTGGTTTTACACTTTTTTCAGATGGCCCTTTTGACCGGGGGGAAGTGAGACTTCATTGTAGTGCAGATTTCCTTTGCAAGCTTGCTTGGTTGGCCAAAAAGGGCGTATGCGTTTTTTCCTGAATATATTCAGGAAAAAACGCATACGCCCTTTTTGGCCAAGTGCATCATTGTGGACGTTCTGCCTCTTTTCCTATGCTTTCAATGCAATTCCAGTCTACCTCCTGAAATCGGTTTCCTGCAATTCTGCCCCGCTTTCAAGTCCTCTTGGCAGCCTTACTTCAGTATATTTTTGGACGATAGCTGTCATTTATAACTCTGCAGGTTTGTGAATTACAGTGCCCCTGAGCTCCTTTCTTCAACTCGCTTTCTTTTGAGCTGGCCGCAACACCGCAGGATGGCTTCAGACCCTAATCTGGTTCCAGCCCGGCACGCTGAGCCTTTGGTTAATTCCTCTTCCTGGTGGGAAATGAGAGTTAAATTTGCCCGTCCAGACACCTCCAGCTAGCCTCTCATTGGTTCTCGCTATTCCTGTTCATCTTCGGCAGAAATTGCAAACTGGGCCAAACAGGAGGTTAAAGGCGCTGACTCTCCAAGTGGGGAGTGTGTTAGTAAAGTGTCTGGAATGTTGCACCCGAGTACCAGGGGAGGAAAACTGAGACATATTTGAACACGCCTCCCGTTCACATGGTTGATCATACTTGGGTTCCCCATGCATGTTTTAGCTGAAGGAAGAATACCTTAAACCTGTAGAGTTGAGACCCATGTAATGGGTACCATGCAATATGAGTTCAAAGGGTCTTCATTTGCTCACCGAACCTCTCCAATCCTATCACTGCTGCGTTTATGCCCCTGTACACATGCTTGATTCTCTTTTGGAGACATAGCAATCCACAGGTTTTACGATACTTACTAGTCAGGTACATTCTTAGGCGTTTAATATGCGGTGTTGAGTCCATTTCGTTGAGCAAGGAGTAGCTCTTGTCTATTCCATATTTGACTTAAGGAACTTTATCTGTGCTCATTTCAATCTCTGGTTTTATGCAGCACCCCAACTCACCTTTACCCTTAAGCAAGCATAAGTTGGTTTTCTAAATTTGAGACCCTGTTCTGTTCTGTAATTCAGTTCCTGTGTAGCCAAGTTTACATTCCGTGTATTACTGATATCTTATGATGTTTCTTTTTCTGTGTGACTTATTTCAGTTAGAATCATCATACCTGAATCCACTCATTGTGATGCTAAGGGCCTGATGACATAGATTTCATTGCTGAGTGATATTGCTTTGTAAGTAAATACCACAACTTCTTTATCCATTTTTCACTTTCTGCGATGTTGAACTTGTACTGTAAACGAGGTTCTTGTAAACAGAGGCGTCCCAAACTTTGGGGTGGCTGTGTCTTTTTGATTTTAATTTCCCTAAGCTATAGGACCATAAGTGGCAGTGCCCTAGGCTCTGTTGCTTTGTTTTTTAGATGTTTCAGGAAACACCATACACTTCTCCCGAGTGTCTGTTGGCAATTTACATCCCGCCCATCAGCATAACAAGGCTCCCAGTTCTCCATGGCCTGTGCTGCCTTTCTGGATTTTACACTTTTTTCAGATGGCCCTTTTGACCGGGGGGAAGTGAGACTTCATTGTAGTGCAGATTTCCTTTGCAAGCTTGCTTGGTTGGCCAAAAAGGGCGTATGCGTTTTTTCCTGAATATACTTAGGAAAAAACGCATACGCCCTTTTTGGCCAAGTGCATCATTGTGGACGTTCTGCCTCTTTTCCTATGCTTTCAATGCAATTCCAGTCTGCCTCCTGAAATCGGTTTCCTGCAATTCTGCCCCGCTTTCCAGTCCTCTTGGCAGCCTTACTTCGGTCTATTTTTGGACGATAGCTGTCATTTATAACTCTGCAGGTTTGTGAATTACAGTGCCCCTGAGCTCCTTTCTTCAACTCGCTTTCTTGTGACCTGGCCGCAACACCGCAGGATGGCTTCAGGCCCTAATCTGGTTCTGGCCCGGCATGCTGATCCTTTGGTTAATTCCTCTTCCTGGTGGGAAATGAGAGTTAAATTTGCCCGTTCAGACACCTCCAGCTAGCCTCTCATTGGTTCTCGCTATTCCTGTTCATCTTCCGCAGAAATTGCAAACTGGGCCAAACAGGAGGTTAAAGGGACTGACTCTCCAAGTCGGGAGAGTGTTAGTAAAGCGTCTGGAATGTTGCACCCGAGTACCAGGGGAGGAAAACTGAGACATATTTGAACACGTCTCCCGTTCACATGGTTGATCATACTCTGGGTTCCACATGCATGTTTTAGCTGAAGGAAGAATACCTTAAACCTGGAGAGTTGAGACCCGTGGAATGGGTACCATGCAATATGACTTCAAAGGGTCTTCATTTGCTCACCGAACCTCTCCAATGCTATCACTGCTGCGTTTATGCCCCTGTACACACGCTTGATTCTCTTTTGGAGACATAGCAATCCATAGGTTTTAAGATACTTACTAGTCAGGTACATTCTTAGGCGTTTAATATGGTGTGTTGAGTCCATTTCGTTGAGCAAGGAGTAGCTCTTGTCTATTCTATATTTGGTTTAAGGAACTTTATCTGTGTTCATTTCAATCTCTGGTTTTATGTAGCACCCCAACTCACCTTTCCCCTTAAGCAAGCATAAGTTGGTTTTCTAAATTTGAGACCCTGTTCTGTTTTGGAATGCAGTTCCTGTGTAGCCAAGTTTACATTCCGTGTATTACTGATATCTTATGATGTTTCTTTTTCTGTGTGACTTATTTCAGTTAGAATCATCGTACCTGAATCCACTCATTATGCTGCTACGGGCCTGATGACATAGATTTCATTGCTGAGTGATACTGCATTGTACGTAAGTACCACAAGTTCTTTACCCATTTTTCACTTTCTGTGATATTGAACTTGTACGGTAAACGAGGTTCTTGTAAACGGAGGCGTCCCAAACTTTGGGGTGGCTGTGTCTTTTTGATTTTAATTTCCCTAAGCTATAGGACCATAAGTGGAAGTGCCCTAGGCTCTGTTGCTTTGTTTTTTAGATGTTTCAGGAAACACCATACACTTCTCCCGAGTGGTTGTTGGCAATTTACATCCCGCCCATCAGCATAACAAGGCTCCCAGTTCTCCATGGCCTGTCCTGCCTTTCTGGATTTTACACTTTTTTCAGATGGCCCTTTTGACCGGGGGGAAGTGAGACTTCATTGTAGTGCAGATTTCCTTTGCAAGCTTGCTTGGTTGGCCAAAAAGGGCGTATGCGTTTTTTCCTGAATATATTCAGGAAAAAACGCATACGCCCTTTTTGGCCAAGTGCATCATTGTGGACGTTCTGCCTCTTTTCCTATGCTTTCAATGCAATTCCAGTCTACCTCCTGAAATCGGTTTCCTGCAATTCTGCCCCGCTTTCAAGTCCTCTTGGCAGCCTTACTTCAGTCTATTTTTGGACGATAGCTGTCATTTATAACTCTGCAGGTTTGTGAATTACAGTGCCCCTGAGCTCCTTTCTTCAACTCGCTTTCTTTTGAGCTGGCCGCAACACCGCAGGATGGCTTCAGGCCCTAATCTGGTTCCGGTACGGCACGCTGAGCCTTTGGTTATTTCCTCTTCCTGGTGGGAAATGAGAGTTAAATTTGCCCGTCCAGACACCTCCAGCTAGCCTCTCATTGGTTCTCGCTATTCCTGTTCATCTTCCGCAGAAATTGCAAACTGGGCCAAACAGGAGGTTAAAGGCGCTGACTCTCCAAGTGGGGAGAGTGTTAGTAAAGCGTCTGGAATGTTGTACCCGAGTACCAGGGGAGGAAAACTGAGACATATTTGAACACGTCTCCCGATCACATGGTTGATCATACTCTAGGTTCCACATGCATGTTTTAGCTGAAGGAAGAATACCTTAAACCTGGGTAGTTGAAACCCGTGGAATGGGTACCATGCAATATGACTTCAAAGGGTCTTTATTTGCTCACCGAACCTCTCCAATCCTATCACTGCTGCGTTTATGCCCCTGTACACATGCTTGATTCTCTTTCGGAGACATAGCAATCCATAGGTTTTAAGATACTTACAAGTCAGGTACATTCTTAGGCATTTAATATGCGGTGTTGAGTCCATTTCGTTGAGCAAGGAGTAGCTCTTGTCTATTCCATATTTGGCTTAAGGAACTTTATCTGTGCTCATTTCAATCTCTGGTTTTATGCAGCACCCCAACTCACCTTTACCCTTAAGCAAGCATAAGTTGTTTTTCTAAATTTGAGGCCCTGTTCTGTTCTGTAATTCAGTTCCTGTGTAGCCAAGTTTCCATTCCGTGTATTACTGATATCTTATGATGTTTCTTTTTCTGTGTGACTTATTTCAGTTAGAATCATCATACCTGAATCCACTCATTGTGCTGCTAAGGGCCTGATGACATAGATTTCATTGCTGAGTGATATTGCTTTGTAAGTGAATACCACAACTTCTTTATCCATTTTTCACTTTCTGCGATGTTGAACTTGTACTGTAAACGAGGTTCTTGTAAACAGAGCCATTCCAAACTTTGGGGTGGCTGTGTCTTTTTGATTTTAATTTCCCTAAGCTATAGGACCATAAGTGGAAGTGCCCTAGGCTCTGTTGCTTTGTTTTTTAGATGTTTCAGGAAACACCATACACTTCTCCCAAGTTTCTGTTGGCAATTTACATCCCGCCCATCAGCATAACAAGGCTCCCAGTTCTCCATGGCCTGTCCTGCCTTTCTGGATTTTACACTTTTTTCAGATGGCCCTTTTGCCCGGGGGGAAGTGAGACTTCATTGTAGTGCAGATTTCCTTTGCAAGCTTGTTTGGTTGGCCAAAAAGGGCGTATGCGTTTTTTCCTGAATATATTCAGGAAAAAACGCATACGCCCTTTTTGGCCAAGTGCATCATTGTGGACGTTCTGCCTCTTTTCCTATGCTTTCAATGCAATTCCAGTCTACCTCCTGAAATCGGTTTCCTGCAATTCTGCCCCGCTTTCAAGTCCTCTTGGCAGCCTTACTTCAGTCTATTTTTGGACGATAGCTGTCATTTATAACTCTGCAGGTTTGTGAATTACAGTGCCCCTGAGCTCCTTTCTTCAACTCGCTTTCTTTTGAGCTGGCCGCAACACCGCAGGATTACTTCAGGCCCTAATCTGGTTCCGGTACGGCATGCTGAGCCTTTGGTTATTTCCTCTTCCTGGTGGGAAATGAGAGTTAAATTTGCCCGTCCAGACACCTCCAGCTACCCTCTCATTGGTTCTCGCTATTCCTGTTCATCTTCCGCAGAAATTGCAAACTGGGCCAAACAGGAGGTTAAAGGGACTGACTCTCCAAGTGGGGAGAGTGTTAGTAAAGCGTCTGGAATGTTGCACCCGAGTACCAGGGGAGGAAAACTGAGACATATTTGAACACGTCTCCCGTTCACATGGTTGATCATACTTGGGTTCCACATGCATGTTTTAGCTGAAGGAAGAATACCTTAAACCTGGAGAGTTAAGACCCGTGTAATGGGTACCATGCAATATGACTTCAAAGGGTCTTCATTTGCTCACCGAACCTCTCCAATCCTATCACTGCTGCGTTTATGCCCCTGTACACATGCCTGATTCTCTTTCGGAGACATAGCAATCCATAGGTTTTAAGATACTTACTAGTCAGGTACATTCTTAGGCGTTTAATATGGGGTGTTGAGTCCATTTCGTTGAGCAAGGAGTAGCTCTTGTCTATTCCATATTTGGCTTAAGGAACTTTATCTGTGCTCATTTCAATCTCTGGTTTTATGCAGCACCCCAACTCACCTTTACCCTTAAGCAAGAATAAGTTGGTTTTCTAAATTTGAGACCCTGTTCTGTTCTGTGATTCAGTTCCTGTGTAGCCAAGTTTACATTCCGTGTATTACTGATATCTTATGATGTTTCTTTTTCTGTGTGACTTATTTCAGTTAGAATCATCATACCTGAATCCACTCATTGTGCTGCTAAGGGCCTGATGACACAGATTTCATTGCTGAGTGATATTGCTTTGTAAGTAAATACCACAACTTCTTTATCCATTTTTCACTTTCTGCGATGTTGAACTTATACTGTAAACGAGGTTCTTGTAAACAGAGCCGTTCCAAACTTTGGGGTGGCTGTGTCTTTTTGATTTTAATTTCCCTAAGCTATAGGACCATAAGTGGCAGTGCCCTAGGCTCTGTTGCTTTGTTTTTTAGATGTTTCAGGAAACACCATACACTTCTCCCGAGTGTCTGTTGGCAATTTACATCCCGCCCATCAGCATAACAAGGCTCCCAGTTCTCCATGGCCTGTCCTGCCTTTCTGGATTTTATACTTTTTTCAGATGGCCCTTTTGACCGGGGGGAAGTGAGACTTCATTGTAGTGCAGATTTCCTTTGCAAGCTTGCTTGGTTGGCCAAAAAGGGCGTATGTGTTTTTTCCTGAATATATTCAGGAAAAAACGCATACGCCCTTTTTGGCCAAGTGCATCATTGTGGACGTTCTGCCTCTTTTCCTATGCTTTCAATGCAATTCCAGTCTACCTCCTGAAATCGGTTTCCTGCAATTCTGCCCCGCTTTCAAGTCGTCTTGGCAGCCTTACTTCAGTCTATTTTTGGACGATAGCTGTCATTTATAACTCTGCAGGTTTGTGAATTACAGTGCCCCTGAGCTCCTTTCTTCAACTCGCTTTCTTGTGACCTGGCCGCAACACCGCAGGATGGCTTCAGGCCCTAATCTGGTTCCGGCCCGGCACGCTGAGCCTTTGGTTAATTCCTCTTCCTGGTGGGAAATGAGAGTTAAATTTGCCCGTCCAGACACCTCCAGCTAGCCTCTCATTGGTTCTCGCTATTCCTGTTCATCTTCCGCAGAAATTGCAAACTGGGCCAAACAGGAGGTTAAAGGCGCTGACTCTCCAAGTGGGGAGAGTGTTAGTAAAGCGTCTGGAATGTTGCACCCGAGTACCAGGGGAGGAAAACTGAGACATATTTGAACACGTCTCCCGTTCACATGGTTGATCATACTTGGGTTCCACATGCATGTTTTAGCTGAAGGAAGAATACCTTAAACCTGGAGAGTTGAGACCCGTGTAATGGGTACCATGCAATATGACTTCAAAGGGTCTTCATTTGCTCACCGAACCTCTCCAATCCTATCACTGCTGCGTTTATGCCCCTGTACACATGCTTGATTCTCTTTCGGAGACATAGCAATCCATAGGTTTTACGATACTTACTAGTCAGGTACATTCTTAGGCGTTTAATATGCGGTGTTGAGTCCATTTCGTTGAGCAAGGAGTAGCTCTTGTCTATTCCATATTTGACTTAAGGAACTTTATCTGTGCTCATTTCAATCTCTGGTTTTATGCAGCACCCCAACTCACCTTTACCCTTAAGCAAGCATAAGTTGGTTTTCTAAATTTGAGACCCTGTTCTGTTCTGTAATTCAGTTCCTGTGTAGCCAAGTTTACATTCCGTGTATTACTGATATCTTATGATGTTTCTTTTTCTGTGTGACTTATTTCAGTTAGAATCATCATACCTGAATCCACTCATTGTGCTGCTAAGGGCCTGATGACACAGATTTCATTGCTGAGTGATATTGCTTTGTAAGTGAATACCACAACTTCTTTATCCATTTTTCACTTTCTGCGATGTTGAACTTGTACTGTAAACGAGGTTCTTGTAAACAGAGGCGTCCCAAACTTTGGGGTGGCTGTGTCTTTTTGATTTTAATTTCCCTAAGCTATAGGACCATAAGTGGCAGTGCCCTAGGCTCTGTTGCTTTGTTTTTTAGATGTTTCAGGAAACACCATACACTTCTCCCGAGTGTCTGTTGGCAATTTACATCCCGCCCATCAGCATAACAAGGCTCCCAGTTGTCCATGGCCTGTCCTGCCTTTCTGGATTTTACACTTTTTTCAGATGGCCCTTTTGACCGGGGGGAAGTGAGACTTCATTGTAGTGCAGATTTCCTTTGCAAGCTTGCTTGGTTGGCCAAAAAGGGCGTATGCGTTTTTTCCTGAATATATTCAGGAAAAAACGCATACGCCCTTTTTGGCCAAGTGCATCATTGTGGACGTTCTGCCTCTTTTCCTATGCTTTCAATGCAATTCCAGTCTACCTCCTGAAATCGGTTTCCTGCAATTCTGCCCCGCTTTCAAGTCGTCTTGGCAGCCTTACTTCAGTCTATTTTTGGACGATAGCTGTCATTTATAACTCTGCAGGTTTGTGAATTACAGTGCCCCTGAGCTCCTTTCTTCAACTCGCTTTCTTGTGACCTGGCCACAACACCGCAGGATGGCTTCAGGCCCTAATCTGGTTCCGGCACGGCACGCTGAGCCTTTGGTTAATTCCTCTTCCTGGTGGGAAATGAGAGTTAAATTTGCCCGTCCAGACACCTCCAGCTAGCCTCTCATTGGTTCTCACTATTCCTGTTCATCTTCCGCAGAAATTGCAAACTGGGCCAAACAGGAGGTTAAAGGCGCTGACTCTCCAAGTGGGGAGAGTGTTAGTAAAGCGTCTGGAATGTTGCACCCGAGTACCAGGGGAGGAAAACTGAGACATATTTGAACACGTCTCCCGTTCACATGGTTGATCATACTTGGGTTCCACATGCATGTTTTAGCTGAAGGAAGAATACCTTAAACCTGGAGAGTTGAGACCCGTGTAATGGGTACCATGCAATATGACTTCAAAGGGTCTTCATTTGCTCACCGAACCTCTCCAATCCTATCACTGCTGCGTTTATGCCCCTGTACACATGCTTGATTCTCTTTTGGAGACATAGCAATCCATAGGTTTTACGATACTTACTAGTCAGGTACATTCTTAGGCGTTTAATATGCGGTGTTGAGTCCATTTCGTTGAGCAAGGAGTAGCTCTTGTCTATTCCATATTTGACTTAAGGAACTTTATCTGTGCTCATTTCAATCTCTGGTTTTATGCAGCACCCCAACTCACCTTTACCCTTAAGCAAGCATAAGTTGGTTTTCTAAATTTGAGACCCTGTTCTGTTCTGTAATTCAGTTCCTGTGTAGCCAAGTTTACATTCCGTGTATTACTGATATCTTATGATGTTTCTTTTTCTGTGTGACTTATTTCAGTTAGAATCATCATACCTGAATCCACTCATTGTGATGCTAAGGGCCTGATGACATAGATTTCATTGCTGAGTGATATTGCTTTGTAAGTAAATACCACAACTTCTTTATCCATTTTTCACTTTCTACGATGTTGAACTTGTACTGTAAACGAGGTTCTTGTAAACAGAGGCGTCCCAAACTTTGGGGTGGCTGTGTCTTTTTGATTTTAATTTCCCTAAGCTATAGGACCATAAGTGGCAGTGCCCTAGGCTCTGTTGCTTTGTTTTTTAGATGTTTCAGGAAACACCATACACTTCTCCCGAGTGTCTGTTGGCAATTTACATCCCGCCCATCAGCATAACAAGGCTCCCAGTTCTCCATGACCTGTCCTGCCTTTCTGGATTTTACACTTTTTTCAGATGGCCCTTTTGACCGGGGGGAAGTGAGACTTCATTGTAGTGCAGATTTCCTTTGCAAGCTTGCTTGGTTGGCCAAAAAGGGCGTATGCGTTTTTTCCTGAATATATTCAGGAAAAAACGCATACGCCCTTTTTGGCCAAGTGCATCATTGTGGACGTTCTGCCTCTTTTCCTATGCTTTCAATGCAATTCCAGTCTACCTCCTGAAATCGGTTTCCTGCAATTCTGCCCCGCTTTCAAGTCCTCTTGGCAGCCTTACTTCAGTCTATTTTTGGACGATAGCTGTCATTTATAACTCTGCAGGTTTGTGAATTACAGTGCCCCTGAGCTCCTTTCTTCAACTCGCTTTCTTGTGACCTGGCCACAACACCGCAGGATGGCTTCAGGCCCTAATCTGGTTCCGGCCCGGCACGCTGAGCCTTTGGTTAATTCCTCTTCCTGGTGGGAAATGAGAGTTAAATTTGCCCGTCCAGACACCTCCAGCTAGCCTCTCATTGGTTCTCACTATTCCTGTTCATCTTCCGCAGAAATTGCAAACTGGGCCAAACAGGAGGTTAAAGGCGCTGACTCTCCAAGTGGGGAGAGTGTTAGTAAAGCGTCTGGAATGTTGCACCCGAGTACCAGGGGAGGAAAACTGAGACATATTTGAACACGTCTCCCGTTCACATGGTTGATCATACTTGGGTTCCACATGCATGTTTTAGCTGAAGGAAGAATACCTTAAACCTGGAGAGTTGAGACCCGTGTAATGGGTACCATGCAATATGACTTCAAAGGGTCTTCATTTGCTCACCGAACCTCTCCAATCCTATCACTGCTGCGTTTATGCCCCTGTACACATGCTTGATTCTCTTTCAGAGACATAGCAATCCATAGGTTTTACGATACTTACTAGTCAGGTACATTCTTAGGCGTTTAATATGCGGTGTTGAGTCCATTTCGTTGAGCAAGGAGTAGCTCTTGTCTATTCCATATTTGACTTAAGGAACTTTATCTGTGCTCATTTCAATCTCTGGTTTTATGCAGCACCCCAACTCACCTTTACCCTTAAGCAAGCATAAGTTGGTTTTCTAAATTTGAGACCCTGTTCTGTTCTGTAATTCAGTTCCTGTGTAGCCAAGTTTACATTCCGTGTATTACTGATATCTTATGATGTTTCTTTTTCTGTGTGACTTATTTCAGTTAGAATCATCATACCTGAATCCACTCATTGTGATGCTAAGGGCGTGATGACATAGATTTCATTGCTGAGTGATATTGCTTTGTAAGTAAATACCACAACTTCTTTATCCATTTTTCACTTTCTACGATGTTGAACTTGTACTGTAAACGAGGTTCTTGTAAACAGAGGCGTCCCAAACTTTGGGGTGGCTGTGTCTTTTTGATTTTAATTTCCCTAAGCTATAGGACCATAAGTGGCAGTGCCCTAGGCTCTGTTGCTTTGTTTTTTAGATGTTTCAGGAAACACCATACACTTCTCCCGAGTGTCTGTTGGCAATTTACATCCCGCCCATCAGCATAACAAGGCTCCCAGTTCTCCATGACCTGTCCTGCCTTTCTGGATTTTACACTTTTTTCAGATGGCCCTTTTGACCGGGGGGAAGTGAGACTTCATTGTAGTGCAGATTTCCTTTGCAAGCTTGCTTGGTTGGCCAAAAAGGGCGTATGCGTTTTTTCCTGAATATATTCAGGAAAAAACGCATACGCCCTTTTTGGCCAAGTGCATCATTGTGGACGTTCTGCCTCTTTTCCTATGCTTTCAATGCAATTCCAGTCTACCTCCTGAAATCGGTTTCCTGCAATTCTGCCCCGCTTTCAAGTCGTCTTGGCAGCCTTACTTCAGTCTATTTTTGGACGATAGCTGTCATTTATAACTCTGCAGGTTTGTGAATTACAGTGCCCCTGAGCTCCTTTCTTCAACTCGCTTTCTTGTGACCTGGCCACAACACCGCAGGATGGCTTCAGGCCCTAATCTGGTTCCGGCCCGGCACGCTGAGCCTTTGGTTAATTCCTCTTCCTGGTGGGAAATGAGAGTTAAATTTGCCCGTCCAGACACCTCCAGCTAGCCTCTCATTGGTTCTCGCTATTCCTGTTCATCTTCCGCAGAAATTGCAAACTGGGCCAAACAGGAGGTTAAAGGCGCTGACTCTCCAAGTGGGGAGAGTGTTAGTAAAGCGTCTGGAATGTTGCACCCGAGTACCAGGGGAGGAAAACTGAGACATATTTGAACACGTCTCCCGTTCACATGGTTGATCATACTTGGGTTCCACATGCATGTTTTAGCTGAAGGAAGAATACCTTAAACCTGGAGAGTTGAGACCCGTGTAATGGGTACCATGCAATATGACTTCAAAGGGTCTTCATTTGCTCACCGAACCTCTCCAATCCTATCACTGCTGCGTTTATGCCCCTGTACACATGCTTGATTCTCTTTCAGAGACATAGCAATCCATAGGTTTTACGATACTTACTAGTCAGGTACATTCTTAGGCGTTTAATATGCGGTGTTGAGTCCATTTCGTTGAGCAAGGAGTAGCTCTTGTCTATTCCATATTTGACTTAAGGAACTTTATCTGTGCTCATTTCAATCTCTGGTTTTATGCAGCACCCCAACTCACCTTTACCCTTAAGCAAGCATAAGTTGGTTTTCTAAATTTGAGACCCTGTTCTGTTCTGTAATTCAGTTCCTGTGTAGCCAAGTTTACATTCCGTGTGTTACTGATATCTTATGATGTTTCTTTTTCTGTGTGACTTATTTCAGTTAGAATCATCATACCTGAATCCACTCATTGTGATGCTAAGGGCCTGATGACATAGATTTCATTGCTGAGTGATATTGCTTTGTAAGTAAATACCACAACTTCTTTATCCATTTTTCACTTTCTACGATGTTGAACTTGTACTGTAAACGAGGTTCTTGTAAACAGAGGCGTCCCAAACTTTGGGGTGGCTGTGTCTTTTTGATTTTAATTTCCCTAAGCTATAGGACCATAAGTGGCAGTGCCCTAGGCTCTGTTGCTTTGTTTTTTAGATGTTTCAGGAAACACCATACACTTCTCCCGAGTGTCTGTTGGCAATTTACATCCCGCCCATCAGCATAACAAGGCTCCCAGTTCTCCATGACCTGTCCTGCCTTTCTGGATTTTACACTTTTTTCAGATGGCCCTTTTGACCGGGGGGAAGTGAGACTTCATTGTAGTGCAGATTTCCTTTGCAAGCTTGCTTGGTTGGCCAAAAAGGGCGTATGCGTTTTTTCCTGAATATATTCAGGAAAAAACGCATACGCCCTTTTTGGCCAAGTGCATCATTGTGGACGTTCTGCCTCTTTTCCTATGCTTTCAATGCAATTCCAGTCTACCTCCTGAAATCGGTTTCCTGCAATTCTGCCCCGCTTTCAAGTCCTCTTGGCAGCCTTACTTCAGTCTATTTTTGGACGATAGCTGTCATTTATAACTCTGCAGGTTTGTGAATTACAGTGTCCCTGAGCTCCTTTCTTCAACTCGCTTTCTTGTGACCTGGCCGCAACACCGCAGGATGGCTTCAGGCCCTAATCTGGTTCCGGCCCGGCACGCTGAGCCTTTGGTTAATTCCTCTTCCTGGTGGGAAATGAGAGTTAAATTTGCCCGTCCAGACACCTCCAGCTAGCCTCTCATTGGTTCTCGCTATTCCTGTTCATCTTCCGCAGAAATTGCAAACTGGGCCAAACAGGAGGTTAAAGGCGCTGACTCTCCAAGTGGGGAGAGTGTTAGTAAAGCGTCTGGAATGTTGCACCCGAGTACCAGGGGAGGAAAACTGAGACATATTTGAACACGTCTCCCGTTCACATGGTTGATCATACTTGGGTTCCACATGCATGTTTTAGCTGAAGGAAGAATACCTTAAACCTGGAGAGTTGAGACCCGTGTAATGGGTACCATGCAATATGACTTCAAAGGGTCTTCATTTGCTCACCGAACCTCTCCAATCCTATCACTGCTGCGTTTATGCCCCTGTACACATGCTTGATTCTCTTTCGGAGACATAGCAATCCAAAGGTTTTACGATACTTACTAGTCAGGTACATTCTTAGGCGTTTAATATGCGGTGTTGAGTCCATTTCGTTGAGCAAGGAGTAGCTCTTGTCTATTCCATATTTGACTTAAGGAACTTTATCTGTGCTCATTTCAATCTCTGGTTTTATGCAGCACCCCAACTCACCTTTACCCTTAAGCAAGCATAAGTTGGTTTTCTAAATTTGAGACCCTGTTCTGTTCTGTAATTCAGTTCCTGTGTAGCCAATTTTCCATTCCGTGTATTACTGATATCTTATGATGTTTCTTTTTCTGTGTGACTTATTTCAGTTAGAATCATCATACCTGAATCCACTCATGGTGCTGCTAAGGGCCTGATGACATAGATTTCATTGCTGAGTGATATTGCTTTGTAAGTGAATACCACAACTTCTTTATCCATTTTTTACTTTCTGCGATGTTGAACTTGTACTGTAAACGAGGTTCTTGTAAACAGAGCCGTTCCAAACTTTGGGGTGGCTGTGTCTTTTTGATTTTAATTTCCCTAAGCTATAGGACCATAAGTGGAAGTGCCCTAGGCTCTGTTGCTTTGTTTTTTAGATGTTTCAGGAAACACCATACACTTCTCCCGAGTGTCTCTTGGCAATTTACATCGCGCCCATCAGCATAACAAGGCTCCCAGTTCTCAATGGCCTGTTGCCTTTCTGGATTTTACACTTTTTTCAGATGGCCCTTTTGACCGGGGTTAAGTGAGACTTCATTGTAGTGCAGATTTCCTTTGCAAGCTTGCTTGGTTGGCCAAAAAGGGCGTATGCGTTTTTTCCTGAATATATTCAGGAAAAAACGCATACGCCCTTTTTGGCCAAGTGCATCATTGTGGACGTTCTGCCTCTTTTCCTATGCTTTCAATGCAATTCCAGTCTACCTCCTGAAATCGGTTTCCTGCAATTCTGCCCCGCTTTCAAGTCCTCTTGGCAGCCTTACTTCAGTCTATTTTTGGACGATAGCTGTCATTTATAACTCTGCAGGTTTGTGAATTACAGTGCCCCTGAGCTCCTTTCTTCAACTCGCTTTCTTGTGACCTGGCCGCAACACCGCAGGATGGCTTCAGGCCCTAATCTGGTTCCGGCCCGGCACGCTGAGCCTTTGGTTATTTCCTCTTCCTGGTGGGAAATGAGAGTTAAATTTGCCCGTCCAGACACCTCCAGCTAGTCTCTCATTGGTTCTCGCTATTCCTGTTCATCTTCCGCAGAAATTGCAAACTGGGCCAAACAGGAGGTTAAAGGCGCTGACTCTCCAAGTGGGGAGAGTGTTAGTAAAGCGTCTGGAATGTTGCACCCGAGTACCAGGGGAGGAAAACTGAGACATATTTGAACACGTCTCCCGTTCACATGGTTGATCATACTTGGGTTCCACATGCATGTTTTAGCTGAAGGAAGAATACCTTAAACCTGGGTAGTTGAAACCCGTGGAATGGGTACCATGCAATATGACTTCAAAGGGTCTTCATTTGCTCACCGAACCTCTCCAATCCTATCACTGCTGCGTTTATGCCCCTGTACACATGCTTGATTCTCTTTCGGAGACATAGCAATCCATAGGTTTTACGATACTTACTAGTCAGGTACATACTTAGGCGTTTAATATGCGGTGTTGAGTCCATTTCGTTGAGCAAGGAGTAGCTCTTGTCTATTCCATATTTGACTTAAGGAACTTTATCTGTGCTCATTTCAATCTCTGGTTTTATGCAGCACCCCAACTCACCTTTACCCTTAAGCAAGCATAAGTTGGTTTTCTAAATTTGAGACCCTGTTCTGTTCTGTAATTCAGTTCCTGTGTAGCCAAGTTTACATTCCGTGTATTACTGATATCTTATGATGTTTCTTTTTCTGTGTGACTTACTTCAGTTAGAATCATCATACCTGAATCCACTCATTGTGCTGCTAAGGGCCTGATGACACAGATTTCATTGCTGAGTGATATTGCTTTGTAAGTAAATACCACAACTTCTTTATCCATTTTTCACTTTCTGCGATGTTGAACTTGTACTGTAAACGAGGTTCTTGTAAACAGAGCCGTTCCAAACTTTGGGGTGGCTGTGTCTTTTTGATTTTAATTTCCCTAAGCTATAGGACCATAAGTGGAAGTGCCCTAGGTTCTGTTGCTTTGTTTTTTAGATGTTTCAGGAAACACCATACACTTCTCCCGAGTGGTTGTTGGCAATTTACATCCCGCCCATCAGCATAACAAGGCTCAAAGTTCTCCATGGCCTGTCCTGCCTTTCTGGATTTTACACTTTTTTCAGATGGCCCTTTTGACCGGGGGGAAGTGAGACTTCATTGTAGTGCAGATTTCCTTTGCAAGCTTGCTTGGTTGGCCAAAAAGGGCGTATGCGTTTTTTCCTGAATATATTCAGGAAAAAACGCATACGCCCTTTTTGGCCAAGTACATCATTGTGGACGTTCTGCCTCTTTTCCTATGCTTTCAATGCAATTCCAGTCTACCTCCTGAAATCGGTTTCCTGCAATTCTGCCCCGCTTTCAAGTCCTCTTGGCAGCCTTACTTCAGTCTATTTTTGGACGATAGCTGTCATTTATAACTCTGCAGGTTTGTGAATTACAGTGCCCTTGAGCTCCTTTCTTCAACTCGCTTTCTTGTGACCTGGCCGCAACACCGCAGGATGGCTTCAGGCCCTAAACTGGTTCCGGCCCGGCACGCTGAGCCTTTGGTTATTTCCTCTTCCTGGTGGGAAATGAGAGTTAAATTTGCCCGTCCAGACACCTCCAGCTAGCCTCTCATTGGTTCTCGCTATTCCTGTTCATCTTCCGCAGAAATTGCAAACTGGGCCAAACAGGAGGTTAAAGGCGCTGACTCTCCAAGTGGGGAGAGTGTTAGTAAAGCGTCTGGAATGTTGCACCCGAGTACCAGGGGAGGAAAACTGAGACATATTTGAACACGTCTCCCGTTCACATGGTTGATCATACTTGGGTTCCACATGCATGTTTTAGCTGAAGGAAGAATACCTTAAACCTGGAGAGTTGAGACCCGTGTAATGGGTACCATGCAATATGACTTCAAAGGGTCTTCATTTGCTCACCGAACCTCTCCAATCCTATCACTGCTGCGTTTATGCCCCTGTACACATGCTTGATTCTCTTTCGGAGACATAGCAATCCATAGGTTTTACGATACTTACTAGTCAGGTACATTCTTAGGCGTTTAATATGCGGTGTTGAGTCCATTTCGTTGAGCAAGGAGTAGCTCTTGTCTATTCCATATTTGACTTAAGGAACTTTATCTGTGCTCATTTCAATCTCTGGTTTTATGCAGCACCCCAACTCACCTTTACCCTTAAGCAAGCATAAGTTGGTTTTCTAAATTTGAGACCCTGTTCTGTTCTGTAATTCAGTTCCTGTGTAGCCAAGTTTACATTCCGTGTATTACTGATATCTTATGATGTTTCTTTTTCTGTGTGACTTATTTCAGTTAGAATCATCATACCTGAATCCACTCATTGTGATGCTAAGGGCCTGATGACATAGATTTCATTGCTGAGTGATATTGCTTTGTAAGTAAATACCACAACTTCTTTATCCATTTTTCACTTTCTGCGATGTTGAACTTGTACTGTAAACGAGGTTCTTGTAAACAGAGGCGTCCCAAACTTTGGGGTGGCTGTGTCTTTTTGATTTTAATTTCCCTAAGCTATAGGACCATAAGTGGCAGTGCCCTAGGCTCTGTTGCTTTGTTTTTTAGATGTTTCAGGAAACACCATACACTTCTCCCGAGTGTCTTATGGCAATTTACATCCCGCCCATCAGCATAACAAGGCTCCCAGTTCTCCATGGCCTGTCCTGCCTTTCTGGATTTTACACTTTTTTCAGATGGCCCTTTTGACCGGGGGGAAGTGAGACTTCATTGTAGTGCAGATTTCCTTTGCAAGCTTGCTTGGTTGGCCAAAAAGGGCGTATACGTTTTTTCCTGAATATATTCAGGAAAAAACGCATACGCCCTTTTTGGCCAAGTGCATCATTGTGGACGTTCTGCCTCTTTTCCTATGCTTTCAACGCAATTCCAGTCTACCTCCTGAAATCGGTTTCCTGCAATTCTGCCCCGCTTTCAAGTCCTCTTGGCAGCCTTACTTCAGTCTATTTTTGGACGATAGCTGTCATTTATAACTCTGCAGGTTTGTGAATTACAGTGCCCCTGAGCTCCTTTCTTCAACTCGCTTTCTTTTGAGCTGGCCGCAACACCGCAGGATGGCTTCAGGCCCTAATCTGGTTCTGGTACGGCACGCTGAGCCTTTGGTTATTTCCTCTTCCTGGTGGGAAATGAGAGTTAAATTTGCCCATCCAGACACCTCCAGCTAGCCTCTCATTGGTTCTCGCTATTCCTGTTCATCTTCCGCAGAAATTGCAAACTGGGCCAAACAGGAGGTTAAAGGCGCTGACTCTCCAAGTGGGGAGAGTGTTAGTAAAGCGTCTGGAATGTTGCACCCGAGTACCAGGGGAGGAAAACTGAGACATATTTGAACACGTCTCCCGTTCACATGGTTGATCATACTTGGGTTCCACATGCATGTTTTAGCGGAAGGAAGAATACCTTAAACCTGGAGAGTTAAGACCCGTGTAATGGGTACCATGCAATATGACTTCAAAGGGTCTTCATTTGCTCACCGAACCTCTCCAATCCTATCACTGCTGTGTTTATGCCCCTGTACACATGCTTGATTCTCTTTCGGAGACATAGCAATTCTTAGGTTTTAAGATACTTACAAGTCAGGAACATTCTTAGGCGTTTAATATGCGGTGTTGAGTCCATTTCGTTGAGCAAGGAGTAGCTCTTGTCTATTCCATATTTGGCTTAAGGAACTTTATCTGTGCTCATTTCAATCTCTGGTTTTATGCAGCACCCCAACTCACCTTTACCCTTAAGCAAGCATAAGTTGGTTTTCTAAATTTGAGACCCTGTTCTGTTCTGTAATTCAGTTCCTGTGTAGCCAAGTTTACATTCCGTGTATTACTGATATCTTATGATGTTTCTTTTTCTGTTTGACTTACTTCAGTTAGAATCATCATACCTGAATCCACTCATTGTGCTGCTAAGGGCCTGATGACATAGATTTCATTGCTGAATGATATTGCTTTGCAAGTGAATACCACAACTTCTTTATCCATTTTTCACTTTCTGCGATGTTGAACTTGTACTGTAAACGAGGTTCTTGTAAACAGAGACGTTCCAAACTTTGGGGTGGCTGTGTCTTTTTGATTTTAATTTCCCTAAGCTATAGGACCATAAGTGGAAGTGCCCTAGGCTCTGTTGCTTTGTTTTTTAGATGTTTCAGGAAACACCATACACTTCTCCCGAGTGTCTGTTGGCAATTTACATCCCGCCCATCAGCATAACAAGGCTCCCAGTTCTCCATGGCCTGTCCTGCCTTTCTGGATTTTACACTTTTTTCAGATGGCTCTTTTGACCGGGGGGAAGTGAGACTTCATTGTAGTGCAGATTTCCTTTGCAAGCTTGCTTGGTTGGCCAAAAAGGGCGTATGCGTTTTTTCCTGAATATATTCAGGAAAAAACGCATACGCCCTTTTTGGCCAAGTGCATCATTGTGGACGTTCTGCCTCTTTTCCTATGCTTTCAATGCAATTCCAGTCTACCTCCTGAAATCGGTTTCCTGCAATTCTGCCCCGCTTTCAAGTCCTCTTGGCAGCCTTACTTCAGTCTATTTTTGGACGATAGCTGTCATTTATAACTCTGCAGGTTTGTGAATTACAGTGCCCCTGAGCTCCTTTCTTCAACTCGCTTTCTTGTGACCTGGCCGCAACACCGCAGGATGGCTTCAGGCCCTAATCTGGTTCCGGCCCGGCATGCTGAGCCTTTGGTTAATTCCTCTTCCTGGTGGGAAATGAGAGTTAAATTTGCCCGTCCAGACACCTCCAGCTAGCCTCTCATTGGTTCTCGCTATTCCTGTTCATCTTCCGCAGAAATTGCAAACTGGGCCAAACAGGAGGTTAAAGGGACTGACTCTCCAAGTCGGGAGAGTGTTAGTAAAGCGTCTGGAATGTTGCACCCGAGTACCAGGGGAGGAAAACTGAGACATATTTGAACACGTCTCCCGTTCACATGGTTGATCATACTTGGGTTCCACATGCATGTTTTAGCTGAAGGAAGAATACCTTAAACCTGGAGAGTTGAGACCCGTGGAATGGGTACCATGCAATATGACTTCAAAGGGTCTTCATTTGCTCACCGAACCTCTCCAATCCTATCACTGCTGCGTTTATGCCCCTGTACACATGCTTGATTCTCTTTCGGAGACATAGCAATCCATAGGTTTTAAGATACTTACTAGTCAGGTACATTCTTAGGCGTTTAATATGCGGTGTTGAGTCCATTTCGTTGAGCAAGGAGTAGCTCTTGTCTATTCCATATTTGACTTAAGGAACATTATCTGTGCTCATTTCAATCTCTGGTTTTATGCAGCACCCCAACTCACCTTTACCCTTAAGCAAGCATAAGTTGTTTTTCTAAATTTGAGTCCCTGTTCTGTTCTGTAATTCAGTTCCTGTGTAGCCAAGTTTACATTCCGTGTATTACTGATATCTTATGATGTTTCTTTTTCTGTGTGACTTACTTCAGTTAGAATCATCATACCTGAATCCACTCATTGTGCTGCTAAGGGCCTGATGACACAGATTTCATTGCTGAGTGATATTGCTTTGTAAGTAAATACCACAACTTCTTTATCCATTTTTCACTTTCTGCAATGTTGAACTTGTACTGTAAACGAGGTTCTTGTAAACAGAGCCGTTCCAAACTTTGGGGTGGCTGTGTCTTTTTGATTTTAATTTCCCTAAGCTATAGGACCATAAGTGGAAGTGCCCTAGGCTCTGTTGCTTTGTTTTTTAGATGTTTCAGGAAACACCATACACTTCTCCCGAGTGGTTGTTGGCAATTTACATCCCGCCCATCAGCATAACAAGGCTCCCAGTTCTCCATGGCCTGTCCTGCCTTTCTGGATTTTACACTTTTTTCAGATGGCCCTTTTGACCGGGGGGAAGTGAGACTTCATTGTAGTGCAGATTTCCTTTGCAAGCTTGCTTGGTTGGCCAAAAAGCTCGTATGCGTTTTTTCCTGAATATATTCAGGAAAAAACGCATACGCCCTTTTTGGCCAAGTGCATCATTGTGGACGTTCTGCCTCTTTTCCTATGCTTTCAATGCAATTCCAGTCTACCTCCTGAAATCGGTTTCCTGCAATTCTGCCCCGCTTTCAAGTCCTCTTGGCAGCCTTACTTCAGTCTATTTTTGGACGATAGCTCTCATTTATAACTCTGCAGGTTTGTGAATTACAGTGCCCCTGAGCTCCTTTCTTCAACTCGCTTTCTTTTGAGCTGGCCGCAACACCGCATGATGGCTTCAGACCCTAATCTGGTTCCGGCCCGGCACGCTGAGCCTTTGGTTAATTCCTCTTCCTGGTGGGAAATGAGAGTTAAATTTGCCCGTCCAGACACCTCCAGCTAGCCTCTCATTGGTTCTCGCTATTCCTGTTCATCTTCGGCAGAAATTGCAAACTGGGCCAAACAGGAGGTTAAAGGCGCTGACTCTCCAAGTGGGGAGTGTGTTAGTAAAGTGTCTGGAATGTTGCACCCGAGTACCAGGGGAGGAAAACTGAGACATATTTGAACACGCCTCCCGTTCACATGGTTGATCATACTTGGGTTCCCCATGCATGTTTTAGCTGAAGGAAGAATACCTTAAACCTGGAGAGTTGAGACCCATGTAATGGGTACCATGCAATATGAGTTCAAAGGGTCTTCATTTGCTCACCGAACCTCTCCAATCCTATCACTGCTGCGTTTATGCCCCTGTACACATGCTTGATTCTCTTTTGGAGACATAGCAATCCATAGGTTTTACGATACTTACTAGTCAGGTACATTCTTAGGCGTTTAATATGCGGTGTTGAGTCCATTTTGTTGAGCAAGGAGTAGCTCTAGTCTATTCCATATTTGACTTAAGGAACTTTATCTGTGCTCATTTCAATCTCTGGTTTTATGCAGCACCCCAACTCACCTTTACCCTTAAGCAAGCATAAGTTGGTTTTCTAAATTTGAGACCCTGTTCTGTTCTGTAATTCAGTTCCTGTGTAGCCAAGTTTACATTCCGTGTATTACTGATATCTTATGATGTTTCTTTTTCTGTGTGACTTATTTCAGTTAGAATCATCATACCTGATTCCACTCATTGTGATGCTAAGGGCCTGATGACATAGATTTCATTGCTGAGTGATATTGCTTTGTAAGTAAATACCACAACTTCTTTATCCATTTTTCACTTTCTGCGATGTTGAACTTGTACTGTAAACGAGGTTCTTGTAAACAGAGGCGTCCCAAACTTTGGGGTGGCTGTGTCTTTTTGATTTTAATTTCCCTAAGCTATAGGACCATAAGTGGCAGTGCCCTAGGCTCTGTTGCTTTGTTTTTTAGATGTTTCAGGAAACACCATACACTTCTCCCAAGTGTCTGTTGGCAATTTACATCCCGCCCATCAGCATAACAAGGCTCCCAGTTCTCAATGGCCTGTTGCCTTTCTGGATTTTACACTTTTTTCAGATGGCCCTTTTGACCGGGGGGAAGTGAGACTTCATTGTAGTGCAGATTTCCTTTGCAAGCTTGCTTGGTTGGCCAAAAAGGGCGTATGCGTTTTTTCCTGAATATATTCAGGAAAAAACGCATACGCCCTTTTTGGCCAAGTGCATCATTGTGGACGTTCTGCCTCTTTTCCTGTGCTTTCAATGCAATTCCAGTCTGCCTCCTGAAATCGGTTTCCTGCAATTCTGCCCCGCTTTCAAGTCCTCTTGGCAGCCTTACTTCGGTCTATTTTTGGACGATAGCTGTCATTTATAACTCTGCAGGTTTGTGAATTACAGTGCCCCTGAGCTCCTTTCTTCAACTCGCTTTCTTTTGAGCTGGCCGCAACACCGCAGGATGGCTTCAGGCCCTAATCTGGTTCCGGTACGGCACGCTGAGCCTTTGGTTATTTCCTCTTCCTGGTGGGAAATGAGAGTTAAATTTGCCCGTCCAGACACCTCCAGCTAGCCTCTCATTGGTTCTCGCTATTCCTGTTCATCTTCGGCAGAAATTGCAAACTGGGCCAAACAGGAGGTTAAAGGCGCTGACTCTCCAAGTGGGGAGAGTGTTAGTAAAGCGTCTGGAATGTTGCACCCGAGTACCAGGGGAGGATAACTGAGACATATTTGAACACGTCTCCCGTTCACATGGTTGATCATACTTGGGTTCCACATGCATGTTTTAGCTGAAGGAAGAATACCTTAAACCTGGAGAGTTGAGACCCGTGGAATGGGTACCATGCAATATGACTTCAAAGGGTCTTCATTTGCTCACCGAACCTCTCCAATCCTATCACTGCTGCGTTTATGCCCCTGTACACATGCTTGATTCTCTTTTGGAGACATAGCAATCCATAGGTTTTACGATACTTACTAGTCAGGTACATTCTTAGGCGTTTAATATGCGGTGTTGAGTCCATTTCGTTGAGCAAGGAGTAGCTCTTGTCTATTCCATATTTGACTTAAGGAACTTTATCTATGCTCATTTCAATCTCTGGTTTCATGCAGCACCCCAACTCACCTTTACCCTTAAGCAAGCATAAGTTGGTTTTCTAAATTTGAGACCCTGTTCTGTTCTGTAATTCAGTTCCTGTGTAGCCAAGTTTACATTCCGTGTATTACTGATATCTTATGATGTTTCTTTTTCTGTGTGACTTACTTCAGTTAGAATCATCATACCTGAATCCACTCATTGTGCTGCTAAGGGCCTGATGACACAGATTTCATTGCTGAGTGATATTGCTTTGTAAGTAAATACCACAACTTCTTTATCCATTTTTCACTTTCTGCGATGTTGAACTTGTACTGTAAACGAGGTTCTTGTAAACAGAGCCGTTCCAAACTTTGGGGTGGCTGTGTCTTTTTGATTTTAATTTCCCTAAGCTATAGGACCATAAGTGGAAGTGCCCTAGGTTCTGTTGCTTTGTTTTTTAGATGTTTCAGGAAACACCATACACTTCTCCCGAGTGGTTGTTGGCAATTTACATCCCGCCCATCAGCATAACAAGGCTCCCAGTTCTCCATGGCCTGTCCTGCCTTTCTGGATTTTACACTTTTTTCAGATGGCCCTTTTGACCGGGGGGAAGTGAGACTTCATTGTAGTGCAGATTTCCTTTGCAAGCTTGCTTGGTTGGCCAAAAAGGGCGTATGCGTTTTTTCCTGAATATATTCAGGAAAAAACGCATACGCCCTTTTTGGCCAAGTGCATCATTGTGGACGTTCTGCCTCTTTTCCTATGCTTTCAATGCAATTCCAGTCTACCTCCTGAAATCGGTTTCCTGCAATTCTGCCCCGCTTTCAAGTCCTCTTGCCAGCCTTACTTCAGTCTATTTTTGGACGATAGCTGTCATTTATAACTCTGCAGGTTTGTGAATTACAGTGCCCCTGAGCTCCTTTCTTCAACTCGCTTTCTTTTGAGCTGGCCGCAACACCGCAGGATGGCTTCAGGCCCTAATCTGGTTCCGGTACGGCACGCTGAGCCTTTGGTTATTTCCTCTTCCTGGTGGGAAATGAGAGTTAAATTTGCCCGTCCAGACACCTCCAGCTAGCCTCTCATTGGTTCTCGCTATTCCTGTTCATCTTCCGCAGAAATTGCAAACTGGGCCAAACAGGAGGTTAAAGGCGCTGACTCTCCAAGTGGGGAGAGTGTTAGTAAAGCGTCTGGAATGTTGCACCCGAGTACCAGGGGAGGATAACTGAGACATATTTGAACACGTCTCCCGTTCACATGGTTGATCATACTTGGGTTCCACATGCATGTTTTAGCTGAAGGAAGAATACCTTAAACCTGGAGAGTTGAGACCCGTGTAATGGGTACCATGCAATATGACTTCAAAGGGTCTTCATTTGCTCACCGAACCTCTCCAATCCTATCACTGCTGCGTTTATGCCCCTGTACACATGCTTGATTCTCTTTTGGAGACATAGCAATCCATAGGTTTTACGATACTTATTAGTCAGGTACATTCTTAGGCGTTTAATATGCGGTGTTGAGTCCATTTCGTTGAGCAAGGAGTAGCTCTTGTCTATTCCATATTTGACTTAAGGAACTTTATCTATGCTCATTTCAATCTCTGGTTTCATGCAGCACCCCAACTCACCTTTACCCTTAAGCAAGCATAAGTTGGTTTTCTAAATTTGAGACCCTGTTCTGTTCTGTAATTCAGTTCCTGTGTAGCCAAGTTTACATTCCGTGTATTACTGATATCTTATGATGTTTCTTTTTCTGTGTGACTTACTTCAGTTAGAATCATCATACCTGAATCCACTCATTGTGCTGCTAAGGGCCTGATGACACAGATTTCATTGCTGAGTGATATTGCTTTGTAAGTAAATACCACAACTTCTTTATCCATTTTTCACTTTCTGCGATGTTGAACTTGTACTGTAAACGAGGTTCTTGTAAACAGAGCCGTTCCAAACTTTGGGGTGGCTGTGTCTTTTTGATTTTAATTTCCCTAAGCTATAGGACCATAAGTGGAAGTGCCCTAGGTTCTGTTGCTTTGTTTTTTAGATGTTTCAGGAAACACCATACACTTCTCCCGAGTGTCTGTTGGCAATTTACATCCCGCCCATCAGCATAACAAGGCTCCCAGTTCTCCATGGCCTGTCCTGCCTTTCTGGATTTTACACTTTTTTCAGATGGCCCTTTTGACCGGGGGGAAGTGAGACTTCATTGTAGTGCAGATTTCCTTTGCAAGCTTGCTTGGTTGGCCAAAAAGGGCGTATGCGTTTTTTCCTGAATATATTTTTTCCTGAATATATTCAGGAAAAAACGCATACGCCCTTTTTGGCCAAGTGCATCATTGTGGACGTTCTGCCTCTTTTCCTATGCTTTCAATGCAATTCCAGTCTACCTCCTGAAATCGGTTTCCTGCAATTCTGCCCCGCTTTCAAGTCCTCTTGGCAGCCTTACTTCAGTCTATTTTTGGACGATAGCTGTCATTTATAACTCTGCAGGTTTGTGAATTACAGTGCCCCTGAGCTCCTTTCTTCAACTCGCTTTCTTTTGAGCTGGCCGCAACACCGCAGGATGGCTTCAGGCCCTAATCTGGTTCCGGTACGGCACGCTGAGCCTTTGGTTATTTCCTCTTCCTGGTGGGAAATGAGAGTTAAATTTGCCCATCCAGACACCTCCAGCTAGCCTCTCATTGGTTCTCGCTATTCCTGTTCATCTTCTGCAGAAATTGCAAACTGGGCCAAACAGGAGGTTAAAGGCGCTGACTCTCCAAGTGGGGAGAGTGTTAGTAAAGCGTCTGGAATGTTGCACCCGAGTACCAGGGGAGGAAAACTGAGACATATTTGAACACGTCTCCCGTTCACATGGTTGATCATACTTGGGTTCCACATGCATGTTTTAGCTGAAGGAAGAATACCTTAAACCTGGAGAGTTGAGACCCGTGTAATGGGTACCATGCAATATGACTTCAAAGGGTCTTCATTTGCTCACCGAACCTCTCCAATCCTATCACTGCTGCGTTTATGCCCCTGTACACATGCTTGATTCTCTTTCGGAGACATAGCAATCCATAGGTTTTCCGATACTTACTAGTCAGGTACATTCTTAGGCGTTTAATATGCGGTGTTGAGTCCATTTCGTTGAGCAAGGAGTAGCTCTTTTCTATTTCATATTTGACTTAAGGAACTTTATCTGTGCTCATTTCAATCTCTGGTTTTATGCAGCACCCCAACTCACCTTTACCCTTAAGCAAGCATAAGTTGGTTTTCTAAATTTGAGACCCTGTTCTGTTCTGTAATTCAGTTCCTGTGTAGCCAAGTTTACATTCCATGTATTACTGATATCTTATGATGTTTCTTTTTCTGTGTGACTTATTTCAGTTAGAATCATCATACCTGATTCCACTCATTGTATTGCTAAGGGCCTGATGACATAGATTTCATTGCTGAGTGATATTGCTTTGTAAGTAAATACCACAACTTCTTTATCCATTTTTCACTTTCTGCGATGTTGAACTTGTACTGTAAACGAGGTTCTTGTAAACAGAGGCGTCCCAAACTTTGGGGTGGCTGTGTCTTTTTGATTTTAATTTCCCTAAGCTATAGGACCATAAGTGGAAGTGCCCTAGGCTCTGTTGCTTTGTTTTTTAGATGTTTCAGGAAACACCATACACTTCTCCCAAGTGTCTGTTGGCAATTTACATCCCGCCCATCAGCATAACAAGGCTCCCAGTTCTCAATGGCCTGTTGCCTTTCTGGATTTTACACTTTTTTCAGATGGCCCTTTTGACCGGGGGGAAGTGAGACTTCATTGTAGGGCAGATTTCCTTTGCAAGCTTGCTTGGTTGGCCAAAAAGGGCGTATGCGTTTTTTCCTGAATATATTCAGGAAAAAACGCATACGCCCTTTTTGGCCAAGTGCATCATTGTGGACGTTCTGCCTCTTTTCCTATGCTTTCAATGCAATTCCAGTCTACCTCCTGAAATCGGTTTCCTGCAATTCTGCCCCGCTTTCAAGTCCTCTTGGCAGCCTTACTTCAGTCTATTTTTGGACGATAGCTGTCATTTATAACTCTGCAGGTTTGTGAATTACAGTGCCCCTGAGCTCCTTTCTTCAACTCGCTTTCTTTTCAGCTGGCCGCAACACCGCAGGATGGCTTCAGGCCCTAATCTGTTTCCGGTACGGCACGCTGAGCCTTTGGTTATTTCCTCTTCCTGGTGGGAAATGAGAGTTAAATTTGCCCGTCCAGACACCTCCAGCTACCCTCTCATTGGTTCTCGCTATTCCTGTTCATCTTCCGCAGAAATTGCAAACTGGGTCAAACAGGAGTTTAAAGGCACTGACTCTCCAAGTGGGGAGAGTGTTAGTAAAGCGTCTGGAATGTTGCACCCGAGTACCAGGGGAGGAAAACTGAGACATATTTGAACACGTCTCCCGTTCACATGGTTGATCATACTTGGGTTCCACATGCATGTTTTAGCTGAAGGAAGAATACCTTAAACCTGGAGAGTTGAGACCCGTGTAATGGGTACCATGCAATATGACTTCAAAGGGTCTTCATTTGCTCACCGAACCTCTCCAATCCTATCACTGCTGCGTTTATGCCCCTGTACACATGCTTGATTCTCTTTTGGAGACATAGCAATCCATAGGTTTTACGATACTTACTAGTCAGGTACATTCTTAGGCGTTTAATATGCGGTGTTGAGTCCATTTCGTTGAGCAAGGAGTAGCTCTTGTCTATTTCATATTTGACTTAAGGAACTTTATCTGTGCTCATTTCAATCTCTGGTTTTATGCAGCACCCCAACTCACCTTTCCCCTTAAGCAAGCATAAGTTGTTTTTCTAAATTTGAGACCCTGTTCTGTTCTGTAATTCAGTTCCTGTGCAGCCAAGTTTACATTCCATGTATTACTGATATCTTATGATGTTTCTTTTTCTGTGTGACTTATTTCAGTTAGAATCATCATACCTGAATCCACTCATTGTGATGCTAAGGGCCTGATGACATAGATTTCATTGCTGAGTGATATTGTTTTGTAAGTAAATACCACAACTTCTTTATCCATTTTTCACTTTCTGCGATGTTGAACTTGTACTGTAATCAAGGTTCTTGTAAACAGAGGCGTCCCAAACTTTGGGGTGGCTGTGTCTTTTTGATTTTAATTTCCCTAAGCTATAGGACCATAAGTGGCAGTGCCCTAGGCTCTGTTGCTTTGTTTTTTAGATGTTTCAGGAAACACCATACACTTCTGCCGAGTGTCTGTTGGCAATTTACATCCCGCCCATCAGCATCACAAGGCTCCCAGTTCTCCATGGCCTGTCCTGCCTCTCTGGATTTTACACTTTTTTCAGATGGCCCTTTTGACCGGGGGGAAGTGAGACTTCATTGTAGTGCAGATTTCCTTTGCAAGCTTGCTTGGTTGGCCAAAAAGGGCGTATGCGTTTTTTCCTGAATATATTCAGGAAAAAACGCATACGCCCTTTTTGGCCAAGTGCATCATTGTGGACGTTCTGCCTCTTTTCCTATTCTTTCAATGCAATTCCAGTCTACCTCCTGAAATCGGTTTCCTGCAATTCTGCCCCGCTTTCAAGTCCTCTTGGCAGCCTTACTTCAGTCTATTTTTGGACGATAGCTGTCATTTATAACTCTGCAGGTTTGTGAATTACAGTGCCCCTGAGCTCCTTTCTTCAACTCGCTTTCTTTTGAGCTGGCCGCAACACCGCAGGATGCCTTCAGGCCCTAATCTGGTTCCGGCACGGCACGCTGAGCCTTTGGTTATTTCCTCTTCCTGGTGGGAAATGAGAGTTAAATTTGCCCGTCCAGACACCTCCAGCTAGTCTCTCATTGGTTCTCGCTATTCCTGTTCATCTTCCGCAGAAATTGCAAACTGGGCCAAACAGGAGGTTAAAGGCGCTGACTCTCCAAGTGGGGAGAGTGTTAGTAAAGCCTCTGGAATGTTGCACCCGAGTACCAGGGGAGGAAAACTGAGACATATTTGAACACGTCTCCCGTTCACATGGTTGATCATACTTGGGTTCCACATGCATGTTTTAGCTGAAGGAAGAATACCTTAAACCTGGAGAGTTAAGACCCGTGTAATGGGTACCATGCAATATGACTTCAAAGGGTCTTCATTTGCTCACCGAACCTCTCCAATCCTATCACTGCTGCGTTTATGCCCCTGTACACATGCTTGATTCTCTTTCGGAGACATAGCAATCCATAGGTTTTACGATACTTACTAGTCAGGTACATTCTTAGGCGTTTAATATGCGGTGTTGAGTCCATTTCGTTGAGCAAGGAGTAGCTCTTGTCTATTCCATATTTGACTTAAGGAACTTTATCTGTGCTCATTTCAATCTCTGGTTTTATGCAGCACCCCAACTCACCTTTACCCTTAAGCAAGCATAAGTTGGTTTTCTAAATTTGAGACCCTGTTCTGTTCTGTAATTCAGTTCCTGTGTAGCCAAGTTTACATTCCGTGTATTACTGATATCTTATGATGTTTCTTTTTCTGTGTGACTTATTTCAGTTAGAATCATCATACCTGAATCCACTCATTGTGATGCTAAGGGCCTGATGACATAGATTTCATTGCTGAGTGATATTGCTTTGTAAGTAAATACCACTACTTCTTTATCCATTTTTCACTTTCTGCGATGTTGAACTTGTACTGTAAACGAGGTTCTTGTAAACAGAGGCGTCCCAAACTTTGGGGTGGCTGTGTCTTTTTGATTTTAATTTCCCTAAGCTATAGGACCATAAGTGGCAGTGCCCTAGGCTCTGTTGCTTTGTTTTTTAGATGTTTCAGGAAACACCATACACTTCTCCCGAGTGTCTGTTGGCAATTTACATCCCGCCCATCAGCATAACAAGGCTCCCAGTTCTCCATGGCCTGTCCTGCCTTTCTGGATTTTACACTTTTTTCAGATGGCCCTTTTGACCGGGGGGAAGTGAGACTTCATTGTAGTGCAGATTTCCTTTGCAAGCTTGCTTGGTTGGCCAAAAAGGGCGTATGCGTTTTTTCCTGAATATATTCAGGAAAAAACGCATACGCCCTTTTTGGCCAAGTGCATCATTGTGGACGTTCTGCCTCTTTTCCTATGCTTTCAATGCAATTCCAGTCTACCTCCTGAAATCGGTTTCCTGCAATTCTGCCCCGCTTTCAAGTCCTCTTGGCAGCCTTACTTCAGTCTATTTTTGGACGATAGCTGTCATTTATAACTCTGCAGGTTTGTGAATTACAGTGCCCCTGAGCTCCTTTCTTCAACTCGCTTTCTTTTGAGCTGGCCGCAACACCGCAGGATGGCTTCAGGCCCTAATCTGGTTCCGGTACGGCACGCTGAGCCTTTGGTTATTTCCTCTTCCTGGTGGGAAATGAGAGTTAAATTTGCCCGTCCAGACACCTCCAGCTAGCCTCTCATTGGTTCTCGCTATTCCTGTTCATCTTCCGCAGAAATTGCAAACTGGGCCAAACAGGAGGTTAAAGGCGCTGACTCTCCAAGTGGGGAGAGTGTTAGTAAAGCGTCTGGAATGTTGCACCCGAGTACCAGGGGAGGAAAACTGAGACATATTTGAACACGTCTCCCGTTCACCTGGTTGATCATACTTGGGTTCCACATGCATGTTTTAGCTGAAGGAAGAATACCTTAAACCTGGAGAGTTAAGACCCGTGTAATGGGTACCATGCAATATGACTTCAAAGGGTCTTCATTTGCTCACCGAACCTCTCCAATCCTATCACTGCTGCGTTTATGTCCCTGTACACATGCTTGATTCTCTTTTGGAGACATAGCAATCCATAGGTTTTACGATACTTACTAGTCAGGTACATTCTTAGGCGTTTAATATGCGGTGTTGAGTCCATTTCGTTGAGCAAGGAGTAGCTCTTGTCTATTCCATATTTGACTTAAGGAACTTTATCTGTGCTCATTTCAATCTCTGGTTTTATGCAGCACCCCAGCTCACCTTTACCCTTAAGCAAGAATAAGTTGGTTTTCTAAATTTGAGACCCTGTTCTGTTCTGTAATTCAGTTCCTGTGTAGCCAAGTTTACATTCCGTGTATTACTGATATCTTATGATGTTTCTTTTTCTGTGTGACTTATTTCAGTTAGAATCATCATACCTGAATCCACTCATTGTGCTGCTAAGGGCCTGATGACACAGATTTCATTGCTGAGTGATATTGCTTTGTAAGTAAATACCACAAGTTCTTTATCCATTTTTCACTTTCTGCGATGTTGAACTTGTACTGTAAACGAGGTTCTTGTAAACAGAGCCGTTCCAAACTTTGGGGTGGCTGTGTCTTTTTGATTTTAATTTCCCTAAGCTATAGGACCATAAGTGGAAGTGCCCTAGGCTCTGTTGCTTTGTTTTTTAGATGTTTCAGGAAACACCATGCACTTCTCCCAAGTGTCTGTTGGCAATTTACATCCCGCCCATCAGCATAACAAGGCTCCCAGTTCTCAATGGCCTGTTGCCTTTCTGGATTTTACACTTTTTTCAGATGGCCCTTTTGGCCGGGGGGGAAGTGAGACTTCATTGTAGTGCAGATTTCCTTTGCAAGCTTGCTTGGTTGGCCAAAAAGGGCGTATGCGTTTTTTCCTGAATATATTCAGGAAAAAACGCATACGCCCTTTTTGGCCAAGTGCATCATTGTGGACGTTCTGCCTCTTTTCCTATGCTTTCAATGCAATTCCAGTCTACCTCCTGAAATCGGTTTCCTGCAATTCTGCCCCGCTTTCAAGTCCTCTTGGCAGCCTTACTTCAGTCTATTTTTGGACGATAGCTGTCATTTATAACTCTGCAGGTTTGTGAATTACAGTGCCCCTGAGCTCCTTTCTTCAACTCGCTTTCTTGTGACCTGGCCGCAACACCGCAGGATGGCTTCAGGCCCTAATCTGGTTCCGGCCCGGCATGCTGAGCCTTTGGTTAATTCCTCTTCCTGGTGGGAAATGAGAGTTAAATTTGCCCGTCCAGACACCTCCAGCTAGCCTCTCATTGGTTCTCGCTATTCCTGTTCATCTTCCGCAGAAATTGCAAACTGGGCCAAACAGGAGGTTAAAGGCGCTGACTCTCCAAGTGGGGAGAGTGTTAGTAAAGCGTCTGGAATGTTGCACCCGAGTACCAGGGGAGGAAAACTGAGACATATTTGAACACGTCTCCCGTTCACCTGGTTGATCATACTTGGGTTCCACATGCATGTTTTAGCTGAAGGAAGAATACCTTAAACCTGGAGAGTTAAGACCCGTGTAATGGGTACCATGCAATATGACTTCAAAGGGTCTTCATTTGCTCACCGAACCTCTCCAATCCTATCACTGCTGCGTTTATGCCCCTGTACACATGCTTGATTCTCTTTTGGAGACACAGCAATCCATAGGTTTTACGATACTTACTAGTCAGGTACATTCTTAGGCGTTTAATATGCGGTGTTGAGTCCATTTCGTTGAGCAAGGAGTAGCTCTTGTCTATTCCATATTTGACTTAAGGAACTTTATCTGTGCTCATTTCAATCTCTGGTTTTATGCAGCACCCCAACTCACCTTTCCCCTTAAGCAAGCATAAGTTGGTTTTCTAAATTTGAGACCCTGTTCTGTTCTGTAATTCAGTTCCTGTGTAGCCAAGTTTACATTCCGTGTATTACTGATATCTTATGATGTTTCTTTTTCTGTGTGACTTATTTCAGTTAGAATCATCATACCTGAATCCACTCATTGTGCTGCTAAGGGCCTGATGACACAGATTTCATTGCTGAGTGATATTGCTTTGTAAGTAAATACCACAACTTCTTTATCCATTTTTCATTTTCTGCGATGTTGAACTTGTACTGTAAACGAGGTTCTTGTAAACAGAGGCGTCCCAAACTTTGGGGTGGCTGTGTCTTTTTGATTTTAATTTCCCTAAGCTATAGGACCATAAGTGGAAGTGCCCTAGGTTCTGTTGCTTTGTTTTTTAGATGTTTCAGGAAACACCATACACTTCTCCCAAGTGTCTTTTGGCAATTTACATCCCGCCCATCAGCATAACAAGGCTCCCAGTTCTCAATGGCCTGTTGCCTTTCTGGATTTTACACTTTTTTCAGATGGCCCTTTTGGCCGGGGGGAAGTGAGACTTCATTGTAGTGCAGATTTCCTTTGCAAGCTTGCTTGGTTGGCCAAAAAGGGCGTATGCGTTTTTTCCTGAATATATTCAGGAAAAAACGCATACGCCCTTTTTGGCCAAGTGCATCATTGTGGACGTTCTGCCTCTTTTCCTATGCTTTCAATGCAATTCCAGTCTACCTCCTGAAATCGGTTTCCTGCAATTCTGCCCCGCTTTCAAGTCCTCTTGGCAGCCTTACTTCAGTCTATTTTTGGACGATAGCTGTCATTTATAACTCTGCAGGTTTGTGAATTACAGTGCCCCTGAGCTCCTTTCTTCAACTCGCTTTCTTGTGACCTGGCCGCAACACCGCAGGATGGCTTCAGGCCCTAATCTGGTTCCGGCCCGGCATGCTGAGCCTTTGGTTAATTCCTCTTCCTGGTGGGAAATGAGAGTTAAATTTGCCCGTCCAGACACCTCCAGCTAGCCTCTCATTGGTTCTCGCTATTCCTGTTCATCTTCCGCAGAAATTGCAAACTGGGCCAAACAGGAGGTTAAAGGGACTGACTCTCCAAGTGGGGAGAGTGTTAGTAAAGCGTCTGGAATGTTGCACCCGAGTACCAGGGGAGGAAAACTGAGACATATTTGAACACGTCTCCCGATCACATGGTTGATCATACTCTAGGTTCCACATGCATGTTTTAGCTGAAGGAAGAATACCTTAAACCTGGGTAGTTGAAATCCGTGGAATGGGTACCATGCAATATGACTTCAAAGGGTCTTCATTTGCTCACCGAACCTCTCCAATCCTATCAGTGCTGCGTTTATGCCCCTGTACACATGCTTGATTCTCTTTCAGAGACATAGCAATCCATAGGTTTTAAGATACTTACTAGTCAGGTACATTCTTAGGCGTTTAATATGGGGTGTTGAGTCCATTTCGTTGAGCAAGGAGTAGCTCTTGTCTATTCCATATTTGACTTAAGGAACTTTATCTGTGCTCATTTCAATCTCTGGTTTTATGCAGCACCCCAACTCACCTTTCCCCTTAAGTAAGCATAAGTTGGTTTTCTAAATTTGAGACCCTGTTCTGTTCTGTAATTCAGTTCCTGTGTAGCCAAGTTTACATTCCGTGTATTACTGATATCTTATGATGTTTCTTTTTCTGTGTGACTTATTTCAGTTAGAATCATCATACCTGAATCCACTCATTGTGCTGCTAAGGGCCTGATGACACAGATTTCATTGCTGAGTGATATTGCTTTGTAAGTAAATACCACAACTTCTTTATCCATTTTTCATTTTCTGCGATGTTGAACTTGTACTGTAAACGAGGTTCTTGTAAACAGAGGCGTCCCAAACTTTGGGGTGGCTGTGTCTTTTTGATTTTAATTTCCCTAAGCTATAGGACCATAAGTGGAAGTGCCCTAGGTTCTGTTGCTTTGTTTTTTAGATGTTTCAGGAAACACCATACACTTCTCCCAAGTGTCTTTTGGCAATTTACATCCCGCCCATCAGCATAACAAGGCTCCCAGTTCTCAATGGCCTGTTGCCTTTCTGGATTTTACACTTTTTTCAGATGGCCCTTTTGGCCGGGGGGAAGTGAGACTTCATTGTAGTGCAGATTTCCTTTGCAAGCTTGCTTGGTTGGCCAAAAAGGGCGTATGCGTTTTTTCCTGAATATATTCAGGAAAAAACGCATACGCCCTTTTTGGCCAAGTGCATCATTGTGGACGTTCTGCCTCTTTTCCTATGCTTTCAATGCAATTCCAGTCTACCTCCTGAAATCGGTTTCCTGCAATTCTGCCCCGCTTTCAAGTCCTCTTGGCAGCCTTACTTCAGTCTATTTTTGGACGATAGCTGTCATTTATAACTCTGCAGGTTTGTGAATTACAGTGCCCCTGAGCTCCTTTCTTCAACTCGCTTTCTTGTGACCTGGCCGCAACACCGCAGGATGGCTTCAGGCCCTAATCTGGTTCCGGCCCGGCATGCTGAGCCTTTGGTTAGTTCCTCTTCCTGGTGGGAAATGAGAGTTAAATTTGCCCGTCCAGACACCTCCAGCTAGCCTCTCATTGGTTCTCGCTATTCCTGTTCATCTTCCGCAGAAATTGCAAACTGGGCCAAACAGGAGGTTAAAGGGACTGACTCTCCAAGTGGGGAGAGTGTTAGTAAAGCGTCTGGAATGTTGCACCCGAGTACCAGGGGAGGAAAACAGACATATTTGAACACGTCTCCCGATCACATGGTTGATCATACTCTAGGTTCCACATGCATGTTTTAGCTGAAGGAAGAATACCTTAAACCTGGGTAGTTGAAATCCGTGGAATGGGTACCATGCAATATGACTTCAAAGGGTCTTCATTTGCTCACCGAACCTCTCCAATCCTATCAGTGCTGCGTTTATGCCCCTGTACACATGCTTGATTCTCTTTCAGAGACATAGCAATCCATAGGTTTTAAGATACTTACTAGTCAGGTACATTCTTAGGCGTTTAATATGGGGTGTTGAGTCCATTTCGTTGAGCAAGGAGTAGCTCTTGTCTATTCCATATTTGGCTTAAGGAACTTTATCTGTGCTCATTTCAATCTCTGGTTTTATGCAGCACCCCAACTCACCTTTACCCTTAAGCAAGAATAAGTTGGTTTTCTAAATTTGAGACCCTGTTCTGTTCTGTGATTCAGTTCCTGTGTAGCCAAGTTTACATTCCGTGTATTACTGATATCTTATGATGTTTCTTTTTCTGTGTGACTTATTTCAGTTAGAATCATCATACCTGAATCCACTCATTGTGCTGCTAAGGGCCTGATGACACAGATTTCATTGCTGAGTGATATTGCTTTGTAAGTAAATACCACTACTTCTTTATCCATTTTTCACTTTCTGCGATGTTGAACTTGTACTGTAAACGAGGTTCTTGTAAACAGAGCCGTTCCAAACTTTGGGGTGGCTGTGTCTTTTTGATTTTAATTTCCCTAAACTATAGGACCATAAGTGGCAGTGCCCTAGGCTCTGTTGCTTTGTTTTTTAGATGTTTCAGGAAACACCATACACTTCTCCCGAGTGGTTGTTGGCAATTTACATCCCGCCCATCAGCATAACAAGGCTCCCAGTTCTCCATGGCCTGTCCTGCCTTTCTGGATTTTACACTTTTTTCAGATGGCCCTTTTGGCTGGGGGGAAGTGAGACTTCATTGTAGTGCAGATTTCCTTTGCAAGCTTGCTTGGTTGGCCAAAAAGGGCGTATGCATTTTTTCCTGAATATATTCAGGAAAAAACGCATACGCCCTTTTTGGCCAAGTGCATCATTGTGGACGTTCTGCCTCTTTTCCTATGCTTTCAATGCAATTTCAGTCTACCTCCTGAAATCGGTTTCCTGCAATTCTGCCCCGCTTTCAAGTCCTCTTGGCAGCCTTACTTCAGTCTATTTTTGGACGATAGCTGTCATTTATAACTCTGCAGGTTTGTGAATTACAGTGCCCCTGAGCTCCTTTCTTCAACTCGCTTTCTTGTGACCTGGCCGCAACACTGCAGGATGGCTTCAGGCCATAATCTGGTTCCGGTACGGCACGCTGAGCCTTTGGTTATTTCCTCTTCCTGGTGGGAAATGAGAGTTAAATTTGCCCGTCCAGACACCTCCAGCTAGCCTCTCATTGGTTCTCGCTATTCCTGTTCATCTTCCGCAGAAATTGCAAACTGGGCCAAACAGGAGGTTAAAGGCGCTGACTCTCCAAGTGGGGGGAGTGTTAGTAAAGCGTCTGGAATGTTGCACCCGAGTACCAGGGGAGGAAAACTGAGACATATTTGAACACGTCTCCCGTTCACATGGTTGATCATACTTGGGTTCCACATGCATGTTTTAGCTGAAGGAAGAATACCTTAAACCTGGAGAGTTGAGACCCGTGTAATGGGTACCATGCAATATGACTTCAAAGGGTCTTCATTTGCTCACCGAACCTCTCCAATCCTATCACTGCTGCGTTTATGCCCCTGTACACATGCTTGATTCTCTTTCGGAGACATAGCAATCCATAGGTTTTAAGATACTTACTAGTCAGGTACATTCTTAGGCGTTTAATATGCGGTGTTGAGTCCATTTCGTTGAGCAAGGAGTAGCTCTTGTCTATTCCATATTTGACTTAAGGAACTTTATCTGTGCTCATTTCAATCTCTGGTTTTATGCAGCACCCCAACTCACCTTTCCCCTTAAGCAAGCATATGTTGGTTTTCTAAATTTGAGACCCTGTTCTGTTCTGTAATTCAGTTCCTGTGTAGCCAAGTTTACATTCCGTGTATTACTGATATCTTATGATGTTTCTTTTTCTGTGTGACTTTCTTCAGTTAGAATCATCATACCTGAATCCCCTCATTGTGCTGCTAAGGGCCTGATGACACAGATTTCATTGCTGAGTGATATTGCTTTGTAAGTAAATACCACAAGTTCTTTATCCATTTTTCACTTTCTGCGATGTTGAACTTGTACTGTAAACGAAGTTCTTGTAAACAGAGCCGTTCCAAACTTTGGGGTGGCTGTGTCTTTTTGATTTTAATTTCCTTAAGCCATAGGACCATAAGTGGAAGTGCCCTAGGTTCTGTTGCTTTGTTTTTTAGATGTTTCAGGAAACACCATACACTTCTCCCGAGTGGTTGTTGGCAATTTACATCCCGCCCATCAGCATAACAAGGCTCCCAGTTCTCCATGGCCTGTCCTGCCTTTCTGGATTTTACACTTTTTTCAGATGGCCCTTTTGACCGGGGGGAAGTGAGACTTCATTGTAGTGCAGATTTCCTTTGGAAGCTTGCTTGGTTGGCCAAAAAGCGCGTATGCGTTTTTTCCTGAATATATTCAGGAAAACACGCATACGCCCTTTTTGGCCAAGTGCATCATTGTGGACGTTCTGCCTCTTTTCCTATGCTTTCAATGCAATTCCAGTCTACCTCCTGAAATCGGTTTCCTGCAATTCTGCCCCGCTTTCAAGTCCTCTTGGCAGCCTTACTTCAGTCTATTTTTGGACGATAGCTGTCATTTATAACTCTGCAGGTTTGTGAATTACAGTGCCCCTGAGCTCCTTTCTTCAACTCGCTTTCTTTTGAGCTGGCCGCAACACCGCAGGATGGCTTCAGGCCCTAATCTGGTTCCGGTACGGCACGCTGAGCCTTTGGTTATTTCCTCTTCCTGGTGGGAAATGAGAGTTAAATTTGCCCGTCCAGACACCTCCAGCTAGCCTCTCATTGGTTCTCGCTATTCCTGTTCATCTTCCGCAGAAATTGCAAACTGGGCCAAACAGGAGGTTAAAGGCGCTGACTCTCCAAGTGGGGAGAGAGTTAGTAAAGTGTCTGGAATGTTGCACCCGAGTACCAGGGGAGGAAAACTGAGACATATTTGAACACGTCTCCCGTTCACATGGTTGATCATACTTGGGTTCCACATGCATGTTTTAGCTGAAGGAAGAATACCTAAAACCTGGGTAGTTGAAACCCGTGGAATGGGTACCATGCAATATGACTTCAAAGGGTCTTCATTTGCTCACCGAACCTCTCCAATCCTATCACTGCTGCGTTTATGCCCCTGTACACATGCTTGATTCTCTTTCGGAGACATAGCAATCCATAGGTTTTAAGATACTTACTAGTCAGGTACATTCTTAGGCGTTTAATATGCGGTGTTGAGTCCATTTCGTTGAGCAAGGAGTAGCTCTTGTCTATTCCATATTTGGCTTAAGGAACTTTATCTGTGCTCATTTCAATCTCTGGTTTTATGCAGCGACCCAACTCACCTTTCCCCTTAAGCAAGCATAAGTTGGTTTTCTAAATTTGAGAACCTGTTCTGTTTTGGAATTCAGTTCCAGTGTAGCCAAGTTTACATTCCGTGTATTAGTGATATCTTATGATGTTTCTTTTTCTGTGTGACTTATTTCAGTTAGAATCATCGTACCTGAATCTACTCATTATGCTGCTACTGGCCTGATGACATAGATTTCATTGCTGAGTGATACTGCATTGTACGTAAGTACCACAAGTTCTTTATCCATTTTTCACTTTCTGCGATGTTGAACTTGTACTGTAAACGAGGTTCTTGTAAACAGAGCCGTTCCAAACTTTGGGGTGGCTGTGTCTTTTTGATTTTAATTTCCCTAAGCTATAGGACCATAAGTGGAAGTGCCCTAGGTTCTGTTGCTTTGTTTTTTAGATGTTTCAGGAAACACCATACACTTCTCCCGAGTGGTTGTTGGCAATTTACATCCCGCCCATCAGCATAACAAGGCTCCCAGTTCTCCATTGCCTGTCCTGCCTTTCTGGATTTTACACTTTTTTCAGATGGCCCTTTTGACCGGGGGGAAGTGAGACTTCATTGTAGTGCAGATTTCCTTTGCAAGCTTGCTTGGTTGGCCAAAAAGGGCGTATGCGTTTTTTCCTGAATATATTCAGGAAAACACGCATACGCCCTTTTTGGCCAAGTGCATCATTGTGGACGTTCTGCCTCTTTTCCTATGCTTTCAATGCAATTCCAGTCTACCTCCTGAAATCGGTTTCCTGCAATTCTGCCCCGCTTTCAAGTCCTCTTGGCAGCCTTACTTCAGTCTATTTTTGGACGATAGCTGTCATTTATAACTCTGCAGGTTTGTGAATTACAGTGTCCCTGAGCTCCTTTCTTCAACTCGCTTTCTTGTGACCTGGCCGCAACACCGCAGCATGGCTTCAGGCCCTAATCTGGTTCCGGCACGGCACGCTGAGCCTTTGGTTAATTCCTCTTCCTGGTGGGAAATGAGAGTTAAATTTGCCCGTCCAGACACCTCCAGCTAGCCTCTCATTGGTTCTCGCAATTCCTGTTCATCTTCCGCAGAAATTGCAAACTGGGCCAAACAGGAGGTTAAAGGGACTGACTCTCCAAGTCGGGAGAGTGTTAGTAAAGCGTCTGGAATGTTGCACCCGAGTACCAGGGTACGAAAACTGAGACATATTTGAACACGTCTCCCGATCACATGGTTGATCATACTCTAGGTTCCACATGCATGTTTTAGCTGAAGGAAGAATACCTTAAACCTGGGTAGTTGAAACCCGTGGAATGGGTACCATGCAATATGACTTCAAAGGGTCTTCATTTGCTCACCGAACCTCTCCAATCCTATCACTGCTGCCTTTATGCCCCTGTACACATGCTTGATTCTCTTTCGGAGACATAGCAATCCATAGGTTTTAAGATACTTACAAGTCAGGTACATTCTTAGGCGTTTAATATGCGGTGTTGAGTCCATTTCGTTGAGCAAGGAGTAGCTCTTGTCTATTCCATATTTGGCTTAAGGAACTTTATCTGTGCTCATTTCAATCTCTGGTTTTATGCAGCACCCCAACTCACCTTTCCCCTTAAGCAAGCATAAGTTGTCTTTCTAAATTTGAGACCCTGTTCTGTTCTGTAATTCAGTTCCTGTGTAGCCAAGTTTACATTCCGTGTATTACTGATATCTTATGATATTTCTTTTTCTGTGTGACTTACTTCAGTTAGAATCATCATACCTGAATCCACTCATTGTGCTGCTAAGGGCCTGATGACATAGATTTCATTGCTGAGTGATATTGCTTTGTGAGTGAATACCACAACTTCTTTATCCATTTTTCACTTTCTGCGATGTTGAACTTGTACTGTAAACGAGGTTCTTGTAAACAGAGCCGTTCCAAACTTTGGGGTGGCTGTGTCTTTTTGATTTTAATTTCCCTAAGCTATAGGACCATAAGTGGAAGTGCCCTAGGCTCTGTTGCTTTGTTTTTTAGATGTTTCAGGAAACACCATACACTTCTCCCAAGTGTCTGTTGGCAATTTACATCCCGCCCATCAGCATAACAAGGCTCCCAGTTCTCAATGGCCTGTTGCCTTTCTGGATTTTACACTTTTTTCAGATGGCCCTTTTGACCGGGGGGAAGTGAGACTTCATTGTAGTGCAGATTTCCTTTGCAAGCTTGCTTGGTTGGCCAAAAAGAGCGTATGCGTTTTTTCCTGAATATATTCAGGAAAAAACGCATACGCCCTTTTTGGCCAAGTGCATCATTGTGGACGTTCTGCCTCTTTTCCTATGCTTTCAATGCAATTCCAGTCTACCTCCTGAAATCGGTTTCCTGCAATTCTGCCCCGCTTTCAAGTCCTCTTGGCAGCCTTACTTCAGTCTATTTTTGGACGATAGCTGTCATTTATAACTCTGCAGGTTTGTGAATTACAGTGCCCCTGAGCTCCTTTCTTCAACTCGCTTTCTTGTGAGCTGGCCGCAACACCGCAGGATGGCTTCAGGCCCTAATCTGGTTCCGGCCCGGCATGCTGAGCCTTTGGTTAATTCCTCTTCCTGGTGGGAAATGAGAGTTAAATTTGCCCGTCCAGACACCTCTAGCTAGCCTCTCATTGGTTCTCGCTGTTCCTGTTCATCTTCCACAGAAATTGCAAACTGGGCCAAACAGGAGGTTAAAGGCGCTGACTCTCCAAGTGGGGAGAGAGTTAGTAAAGTGTCTGGAATGTTGCACCCGAGTACCAGGGGAGGAAAACTGAGACATATTTGAACACGTCTCCCGATCACATGGTTGATCGTACTCTGGGTTCCACATGCATGTTTTAGCTGAAGGAAGAATACCTAAAACCTGGGTAGTTGAAACCCGTGGAATGGGTACCATGCAATATGACTTCAAAGGGTCTTCATTTGCTCACCGAACCTCTCCAATCCTATCACTGCTGCGTTTATGCCCCTGTACACATGCTTGATTCTCTTTCGGAGACATAGCAATCCATAGGTTTTAAGATACTTACTAGTCAGGTACATTCTTAGGCGTTTAATATGCGGTGTTGAGTCCATTTCGTTGAGCAAGGAGTAGCTCTTGTCTATTCCATATTTGGCTTAAGGAACTTTATCTGTGCTCATTTCAATCTCTGGTTTTATGCAGCGACCCAACTCACCTTTCCCCTTAAGCAAGCATAAGTTGGTTTTCTAAATTTGAGAACCTGTTCTGTTTTGGAATTCAGTTCCTGTGTAGCCAAGTTTACATTCCGTGTATTAGTGATATCTTATGATGTTTCTTTTTCTGTGTGACTTATTTCAGTTAGAATCATCGTACCTGAATCTACTCATTATGCTGCTACGGGCCTGATGACATAGATTTCATTGCTGAGTGATACTGCATTGTACGTAAGTACCACAAGTTCTTTATCGATTTTTCACTTTCTGCGATGTTGAACTTGTACTGTAAACGAGGTTCTTGTAAACAGAGCCGTTCCAAACTTTGGGGTGGCTGTGTCTTTTTGATTTTAATTTCCCTAAGCTATAGGACCATAAGTGGAAGTGCCCTAGGTTCTGTTGCTTTGTTTTTTAGATGTTTCAGGAAACACCATACACTTCTCCCGAGTGGTTGTTGGCAATTTACATCCCGCCCATCAGCATAACAAGGCTCCCAGTTCTCCATGGCCTGTCCTGCCTTTCTGGATTTTACACTTTTTTCAGATGGCCCTTTTGACCGGGGGGAAGTGAGACTTCATTGTAGTGCAGATTTCCTTTGCAAGCTTGCTTGGTTGGCCAAAAAGGGCGTATGCGTTTTTTCCTGAATATATTCAGGAAAACACGCATACGCCCTTTTTGGCCAAGTGCATCATTGTGGACGTTCTGCCTCTTTTCCTATGCTTTCAATGCAATTCCAGTCTACCTCCTGAAATCGGTTTCCTGCAATTCTGCCCCGCTTTCAAGTCCTCTTGGCAGCCTTACTTCAGTCTATTTTTGGACGATAGCTGTCATTTATAACTCTGCAGGTTTGTGAATTACAGTGCCCCTGAGCTCCTTTCTTCAACTCGCTTTCTTGTGAGCTGGCCGCAACACCGCAGGATGGCTTCAGGCCCTAATCTGGTTCCGGCCCGGCATGCTGAGCCTTTGGTTAATTCCTCTTCCTGGTGGGAAATGAGCGTTAAATTTGCCCGTCCAGACACCTCTAGCTAGCCTCTCATTGGTTCTCGCTGTTCCTGTTCATCTTCCACAGAAATTGCAAACTGGGCCAAACAGGAGGTTAAAGGCGCTGACTCTCCAAGTGGGGAGAGAGTTAGTAAAGTGTCTGGAATGTTGCACCCGAGTACCAGGGGAGGAAAACTGAGACATATTTGAACACGTCTCCCGATCACATGGTTGATCGTACTCTGGGTTCCACATGCATGTTTTAGCTGAAGGAAGAATACCTAAAACCTGGGTAGTTGAAACCCGTGGAATGGGTACCATGCAATATGACTTCAAAGGGTCTTCATTTGCTCACCGAACCTCTCCAATCCTATCACTGCTGCGTTTATGCCCCTGTACACATGCTTGATTCTCTTTCGGAGACATAGCAATCCATAGGTTTTAAGATACTTACTAGTCAGGTACATTCTTAGGCGTTTAATATGCGGTGTTGAGTCCATTTCGTTGAGCAAGGAGTAGCTCTTGTCTATTCCATATTTGGCTTAAGGAACTTTATCTGTGCTCATTTCAATCTCTGGTTTTATGCAGCGACCCAACTCACCTTTCCCCTTAAGCAAGCATAAGTTGGTTTTCTAAATTTGAGAACCTGTTCTGTTTTGGAATTCAGTTCCTGTGTAGCCAAGTTTACATTCCGTGTATTAGTGATATCTTATGATGTTTCTTTTTCTGTGTGACTTATTTCAGTTAGAATCATCGTACCTGAATCTACTCATTATGCTGCTACGGGCCTGATGACATAGATTTCATTGCTGAGTGATACTGCATTGTACGTAAGTACCACAAGTTCTTTATCGATTTTTCACTTTCTGCGATGTTGAACTTGTACTGTAAACGAGGTTCTTGTAAACAGAGCCGTTCCAAACTTTGGGGTGGCTGTGTCTTTTTGATTTTAATTTCCCTAAGCTATAGGACCATAAGTGGAAGTGCCCTAGGTTCTGTTGCTTTGTTTTTTAGATGTTTCAGGAAACACCATACACTTCTCCCGAGTGGTTGTTGGCAATTTACATCCCGCCCATCAGCATAACAAGGCTCCCAGTTCTCCATGGCCTGTCCTGCCTTTCTGGATTTTACACTTTTTTCAGATGGCCCTTTTGACCGGGGGGAAGTGAGACTTCATTGTAGTGCAGATTTCCTTTGCAAGCTTGCTTGGTTGGCCAAAAAGGGCGTATGCGTTTTTTCCTGAATATATTCAGGAAAACACGCATACGCCCTTTTTGGCCAAGTGCATCATTGTGGACGTTCTGCCTCTTTTCCTATGCTTTCAATGCAATTCCAGTCTACCTCCTGAAATCGGTTTCCTGCAATTCTGCCCCGCTTTCAAGTCCTCTTGGCAGCCTTACTTCAGTCTATTTTTGGACGATAGCTGTCATTTATAACTCTGCAGGTTTGTGAATTACAGTGTCCCTGAGCTCCTTTCTTCAACTCGCTTTCTTGTGACCTGGCCGCAACACCGCAGCATGGCTTCAGGCCCTAATCTGGTTCCGGCACGGAACGCTGAGCCTTTGGTTAATTCCTCTTCCTGGTGGGAAATGAGAGTTAAATTTGCCCGTCCAGACACCTGCAGCTAGCCTCTCATTGGTTCTCGCTATTCCTGTTCATCTTCCGCAGAAATTGCAAACTGTGCCAAACAGGAGATTAAAGGCGCTGACTCTCCAAGTGGGGAGAGAGTTATTAAAGCGTCTGGAATGTTGCACCCGAGTACCAGGGGAGGAAAACTGAGACATATTTGAACACGTCTCCCGATCACATGGTTGATCATACTCTGGGTTCCACATGCATGTTTTAGCTGAAGGAAGAATACCTAAAACCTGGGTAGTTGAAACCCGTGGAATGGGTACCATGCAATATGACTTCAAAGGGTCTTCATTTGCTCACCGAACCTCTCCAATCCTATCACTGCTGCGTTTATGCCCCTGTACACATGCTTGATTCTCTTTCGGAGACATAGCAATCCATAGGTTTTAAGATACTTACTAGTCAGGTACATTCTTAGGCGTTTAATATGCGGTGTTGAGTCCATTTCTTTGAGAAAGGAGTAGCTCTTGTCTATTCCATATTTGGCTTAAGGAACTTTATCTGTGCTCATTTCAATCTCTGGATTTATGCAGCAACCCAACTCACGTTTCCCCTTAAGCAAGCATAAGTTGGTTTTCTAAATTTGAGACCCTGTTCTGTTCTGTAATTCAATTCCTGTGTAGCCAAGTTTACATTCCGTGTATTACTGATATCTTATGATGTTTCTTTTTCTGTGTGACTTACTTCAGTTAGAATCATCATACCTGAATCCACTCATTGTGCTGCTAAGGGCCTGATGACACAGATTTCATTGCTGAGTGATATTGCTTTGTAAGTAAATACCACAACTTCTTTATCCATTTTTCACTTTCTGCGATGTTGAACTTGTACTGTAAACGAGGTTCTTGTAAACAGAGCCGTTCCAAACTTTGGGGTGGCTGTGTCTTTTTGATTTTAATTTCCCTAAGCTATAGGACCATAAGTGGAAGTGCCCTAGGTTCTGTTGCTTTGTTTTTTAGATGTTTCAGGAAACACCATACACTTCTCCCGAGTGGTTGTTGGCAATTTACATCCCTCCCATCAGCATAACAAGACTCCGAGTTCTCCATGGCCTGTCCTGCCTTTCTGGATTTTACAATTTTTTCAGATGGCCCTTTTGACCGGGGGGAAGTGAGACTTCATTGTAGTGCAGATTTCCTTTGCAAGCTTGCTTGGTTGGACAAAAAGGGCGTATGCGTTTTTTCCTGAATATATTCAGGAAAAAACGCATACGCCCTTTTTGGCCAAGTGCATCATTGTGGACGTTCTGCCTCTTTTCCTATGCTTTCAATGCAATTCCAGTCTACCTCCTGAAATCGGTTTCCTGCAATTCTGCCCCGCTTTCAAGTCCTCTTGGCAGCCTTACTTCAGTCTATTTTTGGACGATAGCTGTCATTTATAACTCTGCAGGTTTGTGAATTACAGTGCCCCTGAGCTCCTTTCTTCAGCTCGCTTTCTTTTCAGCTGGCCGCAACACCGCAGGATGGCTTCAGGCCCTAATCTGGTTCCGGCACGGCACGCTGAGCCTTTGGTTAATTCCTCTTCCTGGTGGGAAATGAGAGTTAAATTTGCCCGTCCAGACACCTCCAGCTAGCCTCTCATTGGTTCTCGCAATTCCTGTTCATCTTCCGCAGAAATTGCAAACTGGGCCAAACAGGAGGTTAAAGGGACTGACTCTCCAAGTCGGGAGAGTGTTAGTAAAGCGTCTGGAATGTTGCACCCGAGTACCAGGGTACGAAAACTGAGACATATTTGAACACGTCTCCCGATCACATGGTTGATCATACTCTAGGTTCCACATGCATGTTTTAGCTGAAGGAAGAATACCTTAAACCTGGGTAGTTGAAACCCGTGGAATGGGTACCATGCAATATGACTTCAAAGGGTCTTCATTTGCTCACCGAACCTCTCCAATCCTATCACTGCTGCCTTTATGCCCCTGTACACATGCTTGATTCTCTTTCGGAGACATAGCAATCCATAGGTTTTAAGATACTTACAAGTCAGGTACATTCTTAGGCGTTTAATATGCGGTGTTGAGTCCATTTCGTTGAGCAAGGAGTAGCTCTTGTCTATTCCATATTTGGCTTAAGGAACTTTATCTGTGCTCATTTCAATCTCTGGTTTTATGCAGCACCCCAACTCACCTTTCCCCTTAAGCAAGCATAAGTTGTCTTTCTAAATTTGAGACCCTGTTCTGTTCTGTAATTCAGTTCCTGTGTAGCCAAGTTTCCATTCCGTGTATTACTGATATCTTATGATATTTCTTTTTCTGTGTGACTTACTTCAGTTAGAATCATCATACCTGAATCCACTCATTGTGCTGCTAAGGGCCTGATGACATAGATTTCATTGCTGAGTGATATTGCTTTGTGAGTGAATACCACAACTTCTTTATCCATTTTTCACTTTCTGCGATGTTGAACTTGTACTGTAAACGAGGTTCTTGTAAACAGAGCCGTTCCAAACTTTGGGGTGGCTGTGTCTTTTTGATTTTAATTTCCCTAAGCTATAGGACCATAAGTGGAAGTGCCCTAGGCTCTGTTGCTTTGTTTTTTAGATGTTTCAGGAAACACCATACACTTCTCCCAAGTGTCTGTTGGCAATTTACATCCCGCCCATCAGCATAACAAGGCTCCCAGTTCTCAATGGCCTGTTGCCTTTCTGGATTTTACACTTTTTTCAGATGGCCCTTTTGACCGGGGGGAAGTGAGACTTCATTGTAGTGCAGATTTCCTTTGCAAGCTTGCTTGGTTGGCCAAAAAGGGCGTATGCGTTTTTTCCTGAATATATTCAGGAAAAAACGCATACGCCCTTTTTGGCCAAGTGCATCATTGTGGACGTTCTGCCTCTTTTCCTATGCTTTCAATGCAATTCCAGTCTACCTCCTGAAATCGGTTTCCTGCAATTCTGCCCCGCTTTCAAGTCCTCTTGGCAGCCTTACTTCAGTCTATTTTTGGACGATAGCTGTCATTTATAACTCTGCAGGTTTGTGAATTACAGTGCCCCTGAGCTCCTTTCTTCAACTCGCTTTCTTATGAGCTGGCCGCAACACCGCAGGATGGCTTCAGGCCCTAATCTGGTTCCGGCCCGGCATGCTGAGCCTTTGGTTAATTCCTCTTCCTGGTGGGAAATGAGAGTTAAATTTGCCCGTCCAGACACCTCTAGCTAGCCTCTCATTGGTTCTCGCTGTTCCTGTTCATCTTCCACAGAAATTGCAAACTGGGCCAAACAGGAGGTTAAAGGGACTGACTCTCCAAGTGGGGAGAGTGTTAGTAAAGCGTCTGGAATGTTGCACCCGAGTACCAGGGGAGGAAAACTGAGACATATTTGAACACGTCTCCCGATCACATGGTTGATCATACTCTGGGTTCCGCATGCATGTTTTAGCTGAAGGAAGAATACCTAAAACCTGGGTAGTTGAAAGCCGTGGAATGGGTACCATGCAATATGACTTCAAAGGGTCTTCATTTGCTCACCGAACCTCTCCAATCCTATCACTGCTGCGTTTATGCCCCTGTACACATGCTTGATTCTCTTTCGGAGACATAGCAATCCATAGGTTTTAAGATACTTACTAGTCAGGTACATTCTTAGGCGTTTAATATGCGGTGTTGAGTCCATTTCGTTGAGCAAGGAGTAGCTCTTGTCTATTCCATATTTGACTTAAGGAACTTTATCTGTGCTCATTTCAATCTCTGGTTTTATGCATCACCCCAACTCACCTTTACCCTTAAGCAAGTATAAGTTGGTTTTCTAAATTTGAGACCCTGTTCTGTTCTGTAATTCAGTTCCTGTGTAGCCAAGTTTACATTCCGTGTATTACTGATATCTTATGATGTTTCTTTTTCTGTGTGACTTACTTCAGTTAGAATCATCATACCTGAATCCACTCATTGTGCTGCTAAGGGCCTGATGACATAGATTTCATTGCTGAGTGATATTGCTTTGTAAGTAAATACCACAACGTCTTTATCCATTTTTCACTTTCTGCGATGTTGAACTTGTACTGTAAACGAGGTTCTTGTAAACAGAGCCGTTCCAAACTTTGGGGTGGCTGTTTCTTTTTGATTTTAATTTCCCTAAGCTATAGGACCATAAGTGGAAGTGCCCTAGGTTCTGTTGCTTTGTTTTTTAGATGTTTCAGGAAACACCATACACTTCTCCCGAGTGGTTGTTGGCAATTTACATCCCGCCCATCAGCATAACAAGGCTCCCAGTTCTCCATGGCCTGTCCTGCCTTTCTGGATTTTACACTTTTTTCAGATGGCCCTTTTGACCGGGGGGAAGTGAGACTTCATTGTAGTGCAGATTTCCTTTGCAAGCTTGCTTGGTTGGCCAAAAAGGGCGTATGCGTTTTTTCCTGAATATATTCAGGAAAAAACGCATATGCCCTTTTTGGCCAAGTGCATCATTGTGGACGTTCTGCCTCTTTTCCTATGCTTTCAATGCAATTCCAGTCTACCTCCTGAAATCGGTTTCCTGCAATTCTGCCCCGCTTTCAAGTCCTCTTGGCAGCCTTACTTCAGTCTATTTTTGGACGATAGCTGTCATTTATAACTCTGCAGGTTTGTGAATTACAGTGCCCCTGAGCTCCTTTCTTCAACTCGCTTTCTTGTGACCTGGCCGCAACACCGGAGGATGGCTTCAAACCCTAATCTGGTTCCGGCCCGGCATGCTGAGCCTTTGGTTAATTCCTCTTCCTGGTGGGAAATGAGAGTTAAATTTGCCCGTCCAGACACCTCCAGCTAGCCTCTCATTGGTTCTCACTGTTCCTGTTCATCTTCCACAGAAATTGCAAACTGGGCCAAACAGGAGGTTAAAGGGACTGACTCTCCAAGTGGGGAGAGTGTTAGTAAAGCGTCTGGAATGTTGCACCCGAGTACCAGGGGAGGAAAACTGAGACATATTTGAACACGTCTCCCGATCACATGGTTGATCATACTCTGGGTTCCACATGCATGTTTTAGCTGAAGGAAGAATACCTAAAACCTGGGTAGTTGAAACCCGTGGAATGGGTACCATGCAATATGACTTCAAAGGGTCTTCATTTGCTCACCGAACCTCTCCAATCCTATCACTGCTGCGTTTACGCCACTGTACACATGCTTGATTCTCTTTCGGAGACATAGCAATCCATAGGTTTTAAGATACTTACTAGTCAGGTACATTCTTAGGCGTTTAATATGCGGTGTTGAGTCCATTTCGTTGAGCAAGGAGTAGCTCTTGTCTATTCCATATTTGGCTTAAGGAACTTTATCTGTGCTCATTTCAATCTCTGGTTTTATGCAGCAACCCAACTCACCTTTCCCCTTAAGCAAGCATAAGTTGGTTTTCTAAATTTGAGAACCTGTTCTGTTTTGGAATTCAGTTCCTGTGTAGCCAAGTTTCCATTCCGTGTATTAGTGATATCTTATGATGTTTCTTTTGCTGTGTGACTTACTTCAGTTAGAATCATCGTACCTGAATCTACTCATTATGCTGCTACGGGCCTGATAACATAGATTTCATTGCTGAGTGATACTGCATTGTACGTAAGTACCACAAGTTCTTTATCCATTTTTCACTTTCTGCGATGTTGAACTTCTACTGTAAACGAGGTTCTTGTAAACAGAGCCGTTCCAAACTTTGGGGTGGCTGTGTCTTTTTGATTTTAATTTCCCTAAGCTATAGGACCATAAGTGGAAGTGCCCTAGGCTCTGTTGCTTTGTTTTTTAGATGTTTCAGGAAACACCATACACTTCTCCCAAGTGTCTGTTGGCAATTTACATCCTGCCCATCAGCATAACAAGGCTCCCAGTTCTCAATGGCCTGTTGCCTTTATGGATTTTACACTTTTTTCAGATGGCCCTTTTGACCGGGGGGAAGTGAGACTTCATTGTAGTGCAGATTTCCTTTGCAAGCTTGCTTGGTTGGCCAAAAAGGGCGTATGCGTTTTTTCCTGAATATATTCAGGCAAAAACGCATACGCCCTTTTTGGCCAAGTGCATCATTGTGGACGTTCTGCCTCTTTTCCTATGCTTTCAATGCAATTCCAGTCTACCTCCTGAAATCGGTTTCCTGCAATTCTGCCCCGCTTTCAAGTCCTCTTGGCAGCCTTACTTCAGTCTATTTTTGGACGATAGCTGTCATTTATAACTCTGCAGGTTTGTGAATTACAGTGCCCCTGAGCTCCTTTCTTCAACTCGCTTTCTTGTGACCTGGCCGCAACACCGCAGGATGGCTTCAGGCCCTAATCTGGTTCCGGCACGGCACGCTGAGCCTTTGGTTAATTCCTCTTCCTGGTGGGAAATGAGAGTTAAATTTGCCCGTCCAGACACCTCCAGCTAGTCTCTCATTGGTTCTCGCTATTCCTGTTCATCTTCCGCAGAAATTGCAAACTGGGCCAAACAGGAGGTTAAAGGGACTGACTCTCCAAGTCGGGAGAGTGTTAGTAAAGCGTCTGGAATGTTGCACCCGAGTACCAGGGTACGAAAACTGAGACATATTTGAACACGTCTCCCGATCACATGGTTGATCATACTCTAGGTTCCACATGCATGTTTTAGCTGAAGGAAGAATACCTTAAACCTGGGTAGTTGAAACCCGTGGAATGGGTACCATGCAATATGACTTCAAAGGGTCTTCATTTGCTCACCGAACCTCTCCAATCCTATCACTGCTGCGTTTATGCCCCTGTACACATGCTTGATTCTCTTTCGGAGACATAGCAATCCATAGGTTTTAAGATACTTACAAGTCAGGTACATTCTTAGGCGTTTAATATGTGGTGTTGAGTCCATTTCGTTGAGCAAGGAGTAGCTCTTGTCTATTCCATATTTGGCTTAAGGAACTTTATCTGTGCTCATTTCAATCTCTGGTTTTATGCAGCACCCCAACTCACCTTTCCCCTTAAGCAAGCATAAGTTGTCTTTCTAAATTTGAGACCCTGTTCTGTTCTGTAATTCAGTTCCTGTGTAGCCAAGTTTCCATTCCGTGTATTACTGATATCTTATGATATTTCTTTTTCTGTGTGACTTACTTCAGTTAGAATCATCATACCTGAATCCACTCATTGTGCTGCTAAGGGCCTGATGACATAGATTTCATTGCTGAGTGATATTGCTTTGTAAGTAAATACCACAACGTCTTTATCCATTTTTCACTTTCTGCGATGTTGAACTTGTACTGTAAACGAGGTTCTTGTAAACAGAGCCGTTCCAAACTTTGGGGTGGCTGTGTCTTTTTGATTTTAATTTCCCTAAGCTATAGGACCATAAGTGGAAGTGCCCTAGGTTCTGTTGCTTTGTTTTTTAGATGTTTCAGGAAACACCATACACTTCTCCCGAGTGGTTGTTGGCAATTTACATCCCGCCCATCAGCATAACAAGGCTCCCAGTTCTCCATGGCCTGTCCTGCCTTTCTGGATTTTACACTTTTTTCAGATGGCCCTTTTGACCGGGGGGAAGTGAGACTTCATTGTAGTGCAGATTTCCTTTGCAAGCTTGCTTGGTTGGCCAAAAAGGGCGTATGCGTTTTTTCCTGAATATATTCAGGAAAAAACGCATACGCCCTTTTTGGCCAAGTGCATCATTGTGGACGTTCTGCCTCTTTTCCTATGCTTTCAATGCAATTCCAGTCTACCTCCTGAAATCGGTTTCCTGCAATTCTGCCCCGCTTTCAAGTCCTCTTGGCAGCCTTACTTCAGTCTATTTTTGGACGATAGCTGTCATTTATAACTCTGCAGGTTTGTGAATTACAGTGCCCCTGATCTCCTTTCTTCAGCTCGCTTTCTTTTGAGCTGGCCGCAACACCGCAGGATGGCTTCAGGCCCTAATCTGGTTCCGGCACGGCACGCTGAGCCTTTGGTTAATTCCTCTTCCTGGTGGGAAATGAGAGTTAAATTTGCCCGTCCAGACACCTCCAGCTAGCCTCTCATTGGTTCTCGCAATTCCTGTTCATCTTCCGCAGAAATTGCAAACTGGGCCAAACAGGAGGTTAAAGGGACTGACTCTCCAAGTCGGGAGAGTGTTAGTAAAGCGTCTGGAATGTTGCACCCGAGTACCAGTGTACGAAAACTGAGACATATTTGAACACGTCTCCCGATCACATGGTTGATCATACTCTAGGTTCCACATGCATGTTTTAGCTGAAGGAAGAATACCTTAAACCTGGGTAGTTGAAAGCCGTGGAATGGGTACCATGCAATATGACTTCAAAGGGTCTTCATTTGCTCACCGAACCTCTCCAATCCTATCACTGCTGCGTTTATGCCCCTGTACACATGCTTGATTCTCTTTCGGAGACATAGCAATCCATAGGTTTTAAGATACTTACTAGTCAGGTACATTCTTAGGCGTTTAATATGCGGTGTTGAGTCCATTTCGTTGAGCAAGGAGTAGCTCTTGTCTATTCCATATTTGGCTTAAGGAACTTTATCTGTGCTCATTTCAATCTCTGGTTTTATGCAGCACCCCAACTCACCTTTACCCTTAAGCAAGCATAAGTTGGTTTTCTAAATTTGAGACCCTGTTCTGTTCTGTAATTCAGTTCCTGTGTAGCCAAGTTTACATTCCGTGTATTACTGATATCTTATGATGTTTCTTTTTCTGTGTGACTTACTTCAGTTAGAATCATCATACCTGAATCCACTCATTGTGCTGCTAAGGGCCTGATGACACAGATTTCATTGCTGAGTGATATTGCTTTGTAAGTAAATACCACAACTTCTTTATCCATTTTTCACTTTCTGCGATGTTGAACTTGTACTGTAAACGAGGTTCTTGTAAACAGAGCCGTTCCAAACTTTGGGGTGGCTGTGTCTTTTTGATTTTAATTTCCCTAAGCTATAGGACCATAAGTGGAAGTGCCCTAGGTTCTGTTGCTTTGTTTTTTAGATGTTTCAGGAAACACCATACACTTCTCCCGAGTGGTTGTTGGTAATTTACATCCCGCCCATCAGCATAACAAGGCTCCCAGTTCTCCATGGCCTGTCCTGCCTTTCTGGATTTTACACTTTTTTCAGATGGCCCTTTTGACCGGGGGGAAGTGAGACTTCATTGTAGTGCAGATTTCCTTTGCAAGCTTGCTTGGTTGGCCAAAAAGGGCGTATGCGTTTTTTCCTGAATATATTCAGGAAAAAACGCATACGCCCTTTTTGGCCAAGTGCATCATTGTGGACGTTCTGCCTCTTTTCCTATGCTTTCAATGCAATTCCAGTCTACCTCCTGAAATCGGTTTCCTGCAATTCTGCCCCGCTTTCAAGTCCTCTTGGCAGCCTTACTTCAGTCTATTTTTGGACGATAGCTGTCATTTATAACTCTGCAGGTTTGTGAATTACAGTGCCCCTGATCTCCTTTCTTCAGCTCGCTTTCTTTTGAGCTGGCCGCAACACCGCAGGATGGCTTCAGGCCCTAATCTGGTTCCGGCACGGCACGCTGAGCCTTTGGTTAATTCCTCTTCCTGGTGGGAAATGAGAGTTAAATTTGCCCGTCCAGACACCTCCAGCTAGCCTCTCATTGGTTCTCGCAATTCCTGTTCATCTTCCGCAGAAATTGCAAACTGGGACAAACAGGAGGTTAAAGGGACTGACTCTCCAAGTCGGGAGAGTGTTAGTAAAGCGTCTGGAATGTTGCACCCGAGTACCAGGGTACGAAAACTGAGACATATTTGAACACGTCTCCCGATCACATGGTTGATCATACTCTAGGTTCCACATGCATGTTTTAGCTGAAGGAAGAATACCTTAAACCTGGGTAGTTGAAAGCCGTGGAATGGGTACCATGCAATATGACTTCAAAGGGTCTTCATTTGCTCACCGAACCTCTCCAATCCTATCACTGCTGCGTTTATGCCCCTGTACACATGCTTGATTCTCTTTCGGAGACATAGCAATCCATAGGTTTTAAGATATTTACAAGTCAGGTACATTCTTAGGCGTTTAATATGTGGTGTTGAGTCCATTTCGTTGAGCAAGGAGTAGCTCTTGTCTATTCCATATTTGGCTTAAGGAACTTTATCTGTGCTCATTTCAATCTCTGGTTTTATGCAGCACCCCAACTCACCTTTCCCCTTAAGCAAGCATAAGTTGTCTTTCTAAATTTGAGACCCTGTTCTGTTCTGTAATTCAGTTCCTGTGTAGCCAAGTTTCCATTCCGTGTATTACTGATATCTTATGATATTTCTTTTTCTGTGTGACTTACTTCAGTTAGAATCATCATACCTGAATCCACTCATTGTGCTGCTAAGGGCCTGATGACATAGATTTCATTGCTGAGTGATATTGCTTTGTAAGTAAATACCACAACGTCTTTATCCATTTTTCACTTTCTGCGATGTTGAACTTGTACTGTAAACGAGGTTCTTGTAAACAGAGCCGTTCCAAACTTTGGGGTGGCTGTGTCTTTTTGATTTTAATTTCCCTAAGCTATAGGACCATAAGTGGAAGTGCCCTAGGTTCTGTTGCTTTGTTTTTTAGATGTTTCAGGAAACACCATACACTTCTCCCGAGTGGTTGTTGGCAATTTACATCCCGCCCATCAGCATAACAAGGCTCCCAGTTCTCCATGGCCTGTCCTGCCTTTCTGGATTTTACACTTTTTTCAGATGGCCCTTTTGACCGGGGGGAAGTGAGACTTCATTGTAGTGCAGATTTCCTTTGCAAGCTTGCTTGGTTGGCCAAAAAGGGCGTATGCGTTTTTTCCTGAATATATTCAGGAAAAAACGCATACGCCCTTTTTGGCCAAGTGCATCATTGTGGACGTTCTGCCTCTTTTCCTATGCTTTCAATGCAATTCCAGTCTACCTCCTGAAATCGGTTTCCTGCAAATCTGCCCCACTTTCAAGTCCTCTTGGCAGCCTTACTTCAGTCTATTTTTGGACGATAGCTGTCATTTATAACTCTGCAGGTTTGTGAATTACAGTGCCCCTGATCTCCTTTCTTCAGCTCGCTTTCTTTTGAGCTGGCCGCAACACCGCAGGATGGCTTCAGGCCCTAATCTGGTTCCGGCACGGCACGCTGAGCCTTTGGTTAATTCCTCTTCCTGGTGGGAAATGAGAGTTAAATTTGCCCGTCCAGACACCTCCAGCTAGCCTCTCATTGGTTCTCGCAATTCCTGTTCATCTTCCGCAGAAATTGCAAACTGGGCCAAACAGGAGGTTAAAGGGACTGACTCTCCAAGTCAGGAGAGTTTTAGTAAAGCGTCTGGAATGTTGCACCCGAGTACCAGGGTACGAAAACTGAGACATATTTGAACACGTCTCCCGATCACATGGTTGATCATACTCTAGGTTCCACATGCATGTTTTAGCTGAAGGAAGAATACCTTAAACCTGGGTAGTTGAAAGCCGTGGAATGGGTACCATGCAATATGACTTCAAAGGGTCTTCATTTGCTCACCGAACCTCTCCAATCCTATCACTGCTGCGTTTATGCCCCTGTACACATGCTTGATTCTCTTTCGGAGACATAGCAATCCATAGGTTTTAAGATACTTACAAGTCAGGTACATTCTTAGGCGTTTAATATGCGGTGTTGAGTCCATTTCGTTGAGCAAGGAGTAGCTCTTGTCTATTCCATATTTGGCTTAAGGAACTTTATCTGTGCTCATTTCAATCTCTGGTTTTATGCAGCACCCCAACTCACCTTTCCCCTTAAGCAAGCATAAGTTGTCTTTCTAAATTTGAGACCCTGTTCTGTTCTGTAATTCAGTTCCTGTGTAGCCAAGTTTCCATTCCGTGTATTACTGATATCTTATGATATTTCTCTTTCTGTGTGACTTATTTCAGTTAGAATCGTCATACCTGAATCCACTCATTGTGCTGCTAAGGGCCTGATGACATAGATTTCATTGCTGAGTGATATTGCTTTGTAAGTAAATACCACAACGTCTTTATCCATTTTTCACTTTCTGCGATGTTGAACTTGTACTGTAAACGAGGTTCTTGTAAACAGAGCCGTTCCAAACTTTGGGGTGGCTGTGTCTTTTTGATTTTAATTTCCCTAAGCTATAGGACCATAAGTGGAAGTGCCCTAGGCTCTGTTGCTTTGTTTTTTAGATGTTTCAGGAAACACCATACACTTCTCCCAAGTGTCTGTTGGCAATTTACATCCCGCCCATCAGCATAACAAGGCTCCCAGTTCTCAATGGCCTGTTGCCTTTCTGGATTTTACACTTTTTTCAGATGGCCCTTTTGACCGGGGGGAAGTGAGACTTCATTGTAGTGCAGATTTCCTTTGCAAGCTTGCTTGGTTGGCCAAAAAGGGCGTATGCGTTTTTTCCTGAATATATTCAGGAAAAAACGCATACGCCCTTTTTGGCCAAGTGCATCATTGTGGACGTTCTGCCTCTTTTCCTATGCTTTCAATGCAATTCCAGTCTACCTCCTGAAATCGGTTTCCTGCAATTCTGCCCCGCTTTCAAGTCCTCTTGGCAGCCTTACTTCAGTCTATTTTTGGACGATAGCTGTCATTTATAACTCTGCAGGTTTGTGAATTACAGTGCCCCTGAGCTCCTTTCTTCAACTCGCTTTCTTGTGACCTGGCCGCAACACCGGAGGATGGCTTCAAACCCTAATCTGGTTCCGGCCCGGCATGCTGAGCCTTTGGTTAATTCCTCTTCCTGGTGGGAAATGAGAGTTAAATTTGCCCGTCCAGACACCTCCAGCTAGCCTCTCATTGGTTCTCACTGTTCCTGTTCATCTTCCACAGAAATTGCAAACTGGGCCAAACAGGAGGTTAAAGGGACTGACTCTCCAAGTGGGGAGAGTGTTAGTAAAGCGTCTGGAATGTTGCACCCGAGTACCAGGGGAGGAAAACTGAGACATATTTGAACACGTCTCCCGATCACATGGTTGATCATACTCTGGGTTCCACATGCATGTTTTAGCTGAAGGAAGAATACCTAAAACCTGGGTAGTTGAAACCCGTGGAATGGGTACCATGCAATATGACTTCAAAGGGTCTTCATTTGCTCACCGAACCTCTCCAATCCTATCACTGCTGCGTTTACGCCACTGTACACATGCTTGATTCTCTTTCGGAGACATAGCAATCCATAGGTTTTAAGATACTTACTAGTCAGGTACATTCTTAGGCGTTTAATATGCGGTGTTGAGTCCATTTCGTTGAGCAAGGAGTAGCTCTTGTCTATTCCATATTTGGCTTAAGGAACTTTATCTGTGCTCATTTCAATCTCTGGTTTTATGCAGCAACCCAACTCACCTTTCCCCTTAAGCAAGCATAAGTTGGTTTTCTAAATTTGAGAACCTGTTCTGTTTTGGAATTCAGTTCCTGTGTAGCCAAGTTTCCATTCCGTGTATTAGTGATATGTTATGATGTTTCTTTTGCTGTGTGACTTACTTCAGTTAGAATCATCGTACCTGAATCTACTCATTATGCTGCTACGGGCCTGATAACATAGATTTCATTGCTGAGTGATACTGCATTGTACGTAAGTACCACAAGTTCTTTATCCATTTTTCACTTTCTGCGATGTTGAACTTCTACTGTAAACGAGGTTCTTGTAAACAGAGCCGTTCCAAACTTTGGGGTGGCTGTGTCTTTTTGATTTTAATTTCCCTAAGCTATAGGACCATAAGTGGAAGTGCCCTAGGCTCTGTTGCTTTGTTTTTTAGATGTTTCAGGAAACACCATACACTTCTCCCAAGTGTCTGTTGGCAATTTACATCCTGCCCATCAGCATAACAAGGCTCCCAGTTCTCAATGGCCTGTTGCCTTTATGGATTTTACACTTTTTTCAGATGGCCCTTTTGACCGGGGGGAAGTGAGACTTCATTGTAGTGCAGATTTCCTTTGCAAGCTTGCTTGGTTGGCCAAAAAGGGCGTATGCGTTTTTTCCTGAATATATTCAGGCAAAAACGCATACGCCCTTTTTGGCCAAGTGCATCATTGTGGACGTTCTGCCTCTTTTCCTATGCTTTCAATGCAATTCCAGTCTACCTCCTGAAATCGGTTTCCTGCAATTCTGCCCCGCTTTCAAGTCCTCTTGGCAGCCTTACTTCAGTCTATTTTTGGACGATAGCTGTCATTTATAACTCTGCAGGTTTGTGAATTACAGTGCCCCTGAGCTCCTTTCTTCAACTCGCTTTCTTGTGACCTGGCCGCAACACCGCAGGATGGCTTCAGGCCCTAATCTGGTTCCGGCACGGCACGCTGAGCCTTTGGTTAATTCCTCTTCCTGGTGGGAAATGAGAGTTAAATTTGCCCGTCCAGACACCTCCAGCTAGTCTCTCATTGGTTCTCGCTATTCCTGTTCATCTTCCGCAGAAATTGCAAACTGGGCCAAACAGGAGGTTAAAGGGACTGACTCTCCAAGTCGGGAGAGTGTTAGTAAAGCGTCTGGAATGTTGCACCCGAGTACCAGGGTACGAAAACTGAGACATATTTGAACACGTCTCCCGATCACATGGTTGATCATACTCTAGGTTCCACATGCATGTTTTAGCTGAAGGAAGAATACCTTAAACCTGGGTAGTTGAAACCCGTGGAATGGGTACCATGCAATATGACTTCAAAGGGTCTTCATTTGCTCACCGAACCTCTCCAATCCTATCACTGCTGCGTTTATGCCCCTGTACACATGCTTGATTCTCTTTCGGAGACATAGCAATCCATAGGTTTTAAGATACTTACAAGTCAGGTACATTCTTAGGCGTTTAATATGTGGTGTTGAGTCCATTTCGTTGAGCAAGGAGTAGCTCTTGTCTATTCCATATTTGGCTTAAGGAACTTTATCTGTGCTCATTTCAATCTCTGGTTTTATGCAGCACCCCAACTCACCTTTCCCCTTAAGCAAGCATAAGTTGTCTTTCTAAATTTGAGACCCTGTTCTGTTCTGTAATTCAGTTCCTGTGTAGCCAAGTTTCCATTCCGTGTATTACTGATATCTTATGATATTTCTTTTTCTGTGTGACTTACTTCAGTTAGAATCATCATACCTGAATCCACTCATTGTGCTGCTAAGGGCCTGATGACATAGATTTCATTGCTGAGTGATATTGCTTTGTAAGTAAATACCACAACGTCTTTATCCATTTTTCACTTTCTGCGATGTTGAACTTGTACTGTAAACGAGGTTCTTGTAAACAGAGCCGTTCCAAACTTTGGGGTGGCTGTGTCTTTTTGATTTTAATTTCCCTAAGCTATAGGACCATAAGTGGAAGTGCCCTAGGTTCTGTTGCTTTGTTTTTTAGATGTTTCAGGAAACACCATACACTTCTCCCCAGTGGTTGTTGGCAATTTACATCCCGCCCATCAGCATAACAAGGCTCCCAGTTCTCCATGGCCTGTCCTGCCTTTCTGGATTTTACACTTTTTTCAGATGGCCCTTTTGACCGGGGGGAAGTGAGACTTCATTGTAGTGCAGATTTCCTTTGCAAGCTTGCTTGGTTGGCCAAAAAGGGCGTATGCGTTTTTTCCTGAATATATTCAGGAAAAAACGCATACGCCCTTTTTGGCCAAGTGCATCATTGTGGACGTTCTGCCTCTTTTCCTATGCTTTCAATGCAATTCCAGTCTACCTCCTGAAATCGGTTTCCTGCAATTCTGCCCCGCTTTCAAGTCCTCTTGGCAGCCTTACTTCAGTCTATTTTTGGACGATAGCTGTCATTTATAACTCTGCAGGTTTGTGAATTACAGTGCCCCTGATCTCCTTTCTTCAGCTCGCTTTCTTTTGAGCTGGCCGCAACACCGCAGGATGGCTTCAGGCCCTAATCTGGTTCCGGCACGGCACGCTGAGCCTTTGGTTAATTCCTCTTCCTGGTGGGAAATGAGAGTTAAATTTGCCCGTCCAGACACCTCCAGCTAGCCTCTCATTGGTTCTCGCAATTCCTGTTCATCTTCCGCAGAAATTGCAAACTGGGACAAACAGGAGGTTAAAGGGACTGACTCTCCAAGTCGGGAGAGTGTTAGTAAAGCGTCTGGAATGTTGCACCCGAGTACCAGGGTACGAAAACTGAGACATATTTGAACACGTCTCCCGATCACATGGTTGATCATACTCTAGGTTCCACATGCATGTTTTAGCTGAAGGAAGAATACCTTAAACCTGGGTAGTTGAAAGCCGTGGAATGGGTACCATGCAATATGACTTCAAAGGGTCTTCATTTGCTCACCGAACCTCTCCAATCCTATCACTGCTGCGTTTATGCCCCTGTACACATGCTTGATTCTCTTTCGGAGACATAGCAATCCATAGGTTTTAAGATACTTACTAGTCAGGTACATTCTTAGGCGTTTAATATGCGGTGTTGAGTCCATTTCGTTGAGCAAGGAGTAGCTCTTGTCTATTCCATATTTGGCTTAAGGAACTTTATCTGTGCTCATTTCAATCTCTGGTTTTATGCAGCACCCCAACTCACCTTTACCCTTAAGCAAGCATAAGTTGGTTTTCTAAATTTGAGACCCTGTTCTGTTCTGTAATTCAGTTCCTGTGTAGCCAAGTTTACATTCCGTGTATTACTGATATCTTATGATGTTTCTTTTTCTGTGTGACTTACTTCAGTTAGAATCATCATACCTGAATCCACTCATTGTGCTGCTAAGGGCCTGATGACATAGATTTCATTGCTGAGTGATATTGCTTTGTAAGTAAATACCACAACTTCTTTATCCATTTTTCACTTTCTGCGATGTTGAACTTGTACTGTAAACGAGGTTCTTGTAAACAGAGCCGTTCCAAACTTTGGGGTGGCTGTGTCTTTTTGATTTTAATTTCCCTAAGCTATAGGACCATAAGTGGAAGTGCCCTAGGTTCTGTTGCTTTGTTTTTTAGATGTTTCAGGAAACACCATACACTTCTCCCGAGTGGTTGTTGGTAATTTACATCCCGCCCATCAGCATAACAAGGCTCCCAGTTCTCCATGGCCTGTCCTGCCTTTCTGGATTTTACACTTTTTTCAGATGGCCCTTTTGACCGGGGGGAAGTGAGACTTCATTGTAGTGCAGATTTCCTTTGCAAGCTTGCTTGGTTGGCCAAAAAGGGCGTATGCGTTTTTTCCTGAATATATTCAGGAAAAAACGCATACGCCCTTTTTGGCCAAGTGCATCATTGTGGACGTTCTGCCTCTTTTCCTATGCTTTCAATGCAATTCCAGTCTACCTCCTGAAATCGGTTTCCTGCAATTCTGCCCCGCTTTCAAGTCCTCTTGGCAGCCTTACTTCAGTCTATTTTTGGACGATAGCTGTCATTTATAACTCTGCAGGTTTGTGAATTACAGTGCCCCTGATCTCCTTTCTTCAGCTCGCTTTCTTTTGAGCTGGCCGCAACACCGCAGGATGGCTTCAGGCCCTAATCTGGTTCCGGCACGGCACGCTGAGCCTTTGGTTAATTCCTCTTCCTGGTGGGAAATGAGAGTTAAATTTGCCCGTCCAGACACCTCCAGCTAGCCTCTCATTGGTTCTCGCAATTCCTGTTCATCTTCCGCAGAAATTGCAAACTGGGACAAACAGGAGGTTAAAGGGACTGACTCTCCAAGTCGGGAGAGTGTTAGTAAAGCGTCTGGAATGTTGCACCCGAGTACCAGGGTACGAAAACTGAGACATATTTGAACACGTCTCCCGATCACATGGTTGATCATACTCTAGGTTCCACATGCATGTTTTAGCTGAAGGAAGAATACCTTAAACCTGGGTAGTTGAAAGCCGTGGAATGGGTACCATGCAATATGACTTCAAAGGGTCTTCATTTGCTCACCGAACCTCTCCAATCCTATCACTGCTGCGTTTATGCCCCTGTACACATGCTTGATTCTCTTTCGGAGACATAGCAATCCATAGGTTTTAAGATATTTACAAGTCAGGTACATTCTTAGGCGTTTAATATGTGGTGTTGAGTCCATTTCGTTGAGCAAGGAGTAGCTCTTGTCTATTCCATATTTGGCTTAAGGAACTTTATCTGTGCTCATTTCAATCTCTGGTTTTATGCAGCACCCCAACTCACCTTTCCCCTTAAGCAAGCATAAGTTGTCTTTCTAAATTTGAGACCCTGTTCTGTTCTGTAATTCAGTTCCTGTGTAGCCAAGTTTCCATTCCGTGTATTACTGATATCTTATGATATTTCTTTTTCTGTGTGACTTACTTCAGTTAGAATCATCATACCTGAATCCACTCATTGTGCTGCTAAGGGCCTGATGACATAGATTTCATTGCTGAGTGATATTGCTTTGTAAGTAAATACCACAACGTCTTTATCCATTTTTCACTTTCTGCGATGTTGAACTTGTACTGTAAACGAGGTTCTTGTAAACAGAGCCGTTCCAAACTTTGGGGTGGCTGTGTCTTTTTGATTTTAATTTCCCTAAGCTATAGGACCATAAGTGGAAGTGCCCTAGGTTCTGTTGCTTTGTTTTTTAGATGTTTCAGGAAACACCATACACTTCTCCCGAGTGGTTGTTGGCAATTTACATCCCGCCCATCAGCATAACAAGGCTCCCAGTTCTCCATGGCCTGTCCTGCCTTTCTGGATTTTACACTTTTTTCAGATGGCCCTTTTGACCGGGGGGAAGTGAGACTTCATTGTAGTGCAGATTTCCTTTGCAAGCTTGCTTGGTTGGCCAAAAAGGGCGTATGCGTTTTTTCCTGAATATATTCAGGAAAAAACGCATACGCCCTTTTTGGCCAAGTGCATCATTGTGGACGTTCTGCCTCTTTTCCTATGCTTTCAATGCAATTCCAGTCTACCTCCTGAAATCGGTTTCCTGCAAATCTGCCCCACTTTCAAGTCCTCTTGGCAGCCTTACTTCAGTCTATTTTTGGACGATAGCTGTCATTTATAACTCTGCAGGTTTGTGAATTACAGTGCCCCTGATCTCCTTTCTTCAGCTCGCTTTCTTTTGAGCTGGCCGCAACACCGCAGGATGGCTTCAGGCCCTAATCTGGTTCCGGCACGGCACGCTGAGCCTTTGGTTAATTCCTCTTCCTGGTGGGAAATGAGAGTTAAATTTGCCCGTCCAGACACCTCCAGCTAGCCTCTCATTGGTTCTCGCAATTCCTGTTCATCTTCCGCAGAAATTGCAAACTGGGCCAAACAGGAGGTTAAAGGGACTGACTCTCCAAGTCGGGAGAGTTTTAGTAAAGCGTCTGGAATGTTGCACCCGAGTACCAGGGTACGAAAACTGAGACATATTTGAACACGTCTCCCGATCACATGGTTGATCATACTCTAGGTTCCACATGCATGTTTTAGCTGAAGGAAGAATACCTTAAACCTGGGTAGTTGAAAGCCGTGGAATGGGTACCATGCAATATGACTTCAAAGGGTCTTCATTTGCTCACCGAACCTCTCCAATCCTATCACTGCTGCGTTTATGCCCCTGTACACATGCTTGATTCTCTTTCGGAGACATAGCAATCCATAGGTTTTAAGATACTTACAAGTCAGGTACATTCTTAGGCGTTTAATATGCGGTGTTGAGTCCATTTCGTTGAGCAAGGAGTAGCTCTTGTCTATTCCATATTTGGCTTAAGGAACTTTATCTGTGCTCATTTCAATCTCTGGTTTTATGCAGCACCCCAACTCACCTTTACCCTTAAGCAAGCATAAGTTGTCTTTCTAAATTTGAGACCCTGTTCTGTTCTGTAATTCAGTTCCTGTGTAGCCAAGTTTCCATTCCGTGTATTACTGATATCTTATGATATTTCTCTTTCTGTGTGACTTATTTCAGTTAGAATCGTCATACCTGAATCCACTCATTGTGCTGCTATGGGCCTGATGACATAGATTTCATTGCTGAGTGATATTGCTTTGTAAGTAAATACCACAACGTCTTTATCCATTTTTCACTTTCTGCGATGTTGAACTTGTACTGTAAACGAGGTTCTTGTAAACAGAGCCGTTCCAAACTTTGGGGTGGCTGTGTCTTTTTGATTTTAATTTCCCTAAGCTATAGGACCATAAGTGGAAGTGCCCTAGGCTCTGTTGCTTTGTTTTTTAGATGTTTCAGGAAACACCATACACTTCTCCCGAGTGGTTGTTGGCAATTTACATCCCGCCCATCAGCATAACAAGGCTCCCAGTTCTCCATGGCCTGTCCTGCCTTTCTGGATTTTACACTTTTTTCAGATGGCCCTTTTGACCGGGGGGAAGTGAGACTTCATTGTAGTGCAGATTTCCTTTGCAAGCTTGCTTGGTTGGCCAAAAAGGGCGTATGCGTTTTTTCCTGAATATATTCAGGAATATATTCAGGAATATTTTTCCTGAATATATTCAGGAAAAAATGCATACGCCCTTTTTGGCCAAGTGCATCATTGTGGACGTTCTGCCTCTTTTCCTATGCTTTCAATGCAATTCCAGTCTACCTCCTGAAATCGGTTTCCTGCAATTCTGCCCCGCTTTCAAGTCCTCTTGACAGCCTTACTTCAGTCTATTTTTGGACGATAGCTGTCATTTATAACTCTGCAGGTTTGTGAATTACAGTGCCCCTGATCTCCTTTCTTCAGCTCGCTTTCTTTTGAGCTGGCCGCAAACCGCAGGATGGCTTCAGGCCCTAATCTGGTTCCGGCACGGCACGCTGAGCCTTTGGTTAATTCCTCTTCCTGGTGGGAAATGAGAGTTAACTTTGCCCGTCCAGACACCTCCAGCTAGCCTCTCATTGGTTCTCGCAATTCCTGTTCATCTTCCGCAGAAATTGCAAACTGGGCCAAACAGGAGGTTAAAGGGACTGACTCTCCAAGTCGGGAGAGTGTTAGTAAAGCGTCTGGAATGTTGCACCCGAGTACCAGGGTACGAAAACTGAGACATATTTGAACACGTCTCCCGATCACATGGTTGATCATACTCTAGGTTCCACATGCATGTTTTAGCTGAAGGAAGAATACCTTAAACCTGGGTAGTTGAAAGCCGTGGAATGGGTACCATGCAATATGACTTCAAAGGGTCTTCATTTGCTCACCGAACCTCTCCAATCCTATCACTGCTGCGTTTATGCCCCTGTACACATGCTTGATTCTCTTTCGGAGACATAGCAATCCATAGGTTTTAAGATACTTACAAGTCAGGTACATTCTTAGGCGTTTAATATGCGGTGTTGAGTCCATTTCGTTGAGCAAGGAGTAGCTCTTGTCTATTCCATATTTGGCTTAAGGAACTTTATCTGTGCTCATTTCAATCTCTGGTTTTATGCAGCACCCCAACTCACCTTTCCCCTTAAGCAAGCATAAGTTGTCTTTCTAAATTTGAGACCCTGTTCTGTTCTGTAATTCAGTTCCTGTGTAGCCAAGTTTCCATTCCGTGTATTACTGATATCTTATGATATTTCTTTTTCTGTGTGACTTACTTCAGTTAGAATCATCATACCTGAATCCACTCATGGTGCTGCTAAGGGCCTGATGACATAGATTTCATTGCTGAGTGATATTGCTTTGTAAGTAAATACCACAACGTCTTTATCCATTTTTCACTTTCTGCGATGTTGAACTTGTACTGTAAACGAGGTTCTTGTAAACAGAGCCGTTCCAAACTTTGGGGTGGCTGTGTCTTTTTGATTTTAATTTCCCTAAGCTATAGGACCATAAGTGGAAGTGCCCTAGGTTCTGTTGCTTTGTTTTTTAGATGTTTCAGGAAACACCATACACTTCTCCCGAGTGGTTGTTGGCAATTTACATCCCGCCCATCAGCATAACAAGGCTCCCAGTTCTCCATGGCCTGTCCTGCCTTTCTGGATTTTACACTTTTTTCAGATGGCCCTTTTGACCGGGGGGAAGTGAGACTTCATTGTAGTGCAGATTTCCTTTGCAAGCTTGCTTGGTTGGCCAAAAAGGGCGTATGCGTTTTTTCCTGAATATATTCAGGAAAAAACGCATACGCCCTTTTTGGCCAAGTGCATCATTGTGGACGTTCTGCCTCTTTTCCTATGCTTTCAATGCAATTCCAGTCTACCTCCTGAAATCGGTTTCCTGCAATTCTGCCCCGCTTTCAAGTCCTCTTGGCAGCCTTACTTCAGTCTATTTTTGGACGATAGCTGTCATTTATAACTCTGCAGGTTTGTGAATTACAGTGCCCCTGATCTCCTTTCTTCAGCTCGCATTCTTTTGAGCTGGCCGCAACACCGCAGGATGGCTTCAGGCCCTAATCTGGTTCCGGCACGGCACGCTGAGCCTTTGGTTAATTCCTCTTCCTGGTGGGAAATGAGAGTTAAATTTGCCCGTCCAGACACCTCCAGCTAGCCTCTCATTGGTTCTCGCAATTCCTGTTCATCTTCCGCAGAAATTGCAAACTGGGCCAAACAGGAGGTTAAAGGGACTGACTCTCCAAGTCGGGAGAGTGTTAGTAAAGCGTCTGGAATGTTGCACCCGAGTACCAGGGTACGAAAACTGAGACATATTTGAACACGTCTCCCGATCACATGGTTGATCATACTCTAGGTTCCACATGCATGTTTTAGCTGAAGGAAGAATACCTTAAACCTGGGTAGTTGAAAGCCGTGGAATGGGTACCATGCAATATGACTTCAAAGGGTCTTCATTTGCTCACCGAACCTCTCCAATCCTATCACTGCTGCGTTTATGCCCCTGTACACATGCTTGATTCTCTTTCGGAGACATAGCAATCCATAGGTTTTAAGATACTTACAAGTCAGGTACATTCTTAGGCGTTTAATATGCGGTGTTGAGTCCATTTCGTTGAGCAAGGAGTAGCTCTTGTCTATTCCATATTTGGCTTAAGGAACTTTATCTGTGCTCATTTCAATCTCTGGTTTTATGCAGCACCCCAACTCACCTTTCCCCTTAAGCAAGCATAAGTTGTCTTTCTAAATTTGAGACCCTGTTCTGTTCTGTAATTCAGTTCCTGTGTAGCCAAGTTTCCATTCCGTGTATTACTGATATCTTATGATATTTCTCTTTCTGTGTGACTTATTTCAGTTAGAATCATCATACCTGAATCCACTCATTGTGCTGCTAAGGGCCTGATGACATAGATTTCATTGCTGAGTGATATTGCTTTGTAAGTAAATACCACAACGTCTTTATCCATTTTTCACTTTCTGCGATGTTGAACTTGTACTGTAAACGAGGTTCTTGTAAACAGAGCCGTTCCAAACTTTGGGGTGGCTGTGTCTTTTTGATTTTAATTTCCCTAAGCTATAGGACCATAAGTGGAAGTGCCCTAGGTTCTGTTGCTTTGTTTTTTAGATGTTTCAGGAAACACCATACACTTCTCCCGAGTGGTTGTTGGCAATTTACATCCCGCCCATCAGCATAACAAGGCTCCCAGTTCTCCATGGCCTGTCCTGCCTTTCTGGATTTTACACTTTTTTCAGATGGCCCTTTTGACCGGGGGGAAGTGAGACTTCATTGTAGTGCAGATTTCCTTTGCAAGCTTGCTTGGTTGGCCAAAAAGGGCGTATGCGTTTTTTCCTGAATATATTCAGGAATATATTCAGGAATATTTTTCCTGAATATATTCAGGAAAAAACGCATACGCCCTTTTTGGCCAAGTGCATCATTGTGGACGTTCTGCCTCTTTTCCTATGCTTTCAATGCAATTCCAGTCTACCTCCTGAAATCGGTTTCCTGCAATTCTGCCCCGCTTTCAAGTCCTCTTGGCAGCCTTACTTCAGTCTATTTTTGGACGATAGCTGTCATTTATAACTCTGCAGGTTTGTGAATTACAGTGCCCCTGAGCTCCTTTCTTCAGCTCGCTTTCTTGTGACCTGGCCGCAACACCGGAGGATGGCTTCAGACCCTAATCTGGTTCCGGCCCGGCATGCTGAGCCTTTGGTTAATTCCTCTTCCTGGTGGGAAATGAGAGTTAAATTTGCCCATCCAGACACCTCCAGCTAGCCTCTCATTGGTTCTCGCTGTTCCTGTTCATCTTCCACAGAAATTGCAAACTGGGCCAAACAGGAGGTTAAAGGGACTGACTCTCCAAGTGGGGAGAGTGTTAGTAAAGCGTCTGGAATGTTGCACCCGAGTACCAGGGGAGGAAAACTGAGACATATTTGAACACGTCTCCCGATCACATGGTTGATCATACTCTGGGTTCCACATGCATGTTTTAGCTGAAGGAAGAATACCTAAAACCTGGGTAGTTGAAACCCATGGAATGGGTACCATGCAATATGACTTCAAAGGATCTTCATTTGCTCACCGAACCTCTCCAATCCTATCACTGCTGCGTTTATGCCCCTGTACACATGCTTGATTCTCTTTCGGAGACATAGCAATCCATAGGTTTTAAGATACTTACAAGTCAGGTACATTCTTAGGCGTTTAATATGCGGTGTTGAGTCCATTTCGTTGAGCAAGGAGTAGCTCTTGTCTATTCCATATTTGGCTTAAGGAACTTTATCTGTGCTCATTTCAATCTCTGGTTTTATGCAGCACCCCAACTCACCTTTCCCCTTAAGCAAGCATAAGTTGTCTTTCTAAATTTGAGACCCTGTTCTGTTCTGTAATTCAGTTCCTGTGTAGCCAAGTTTCCATTCCGTGTATTACTGATATCTTATGATATTTCTCTTTCTGTGTGACTTATTTCAGTTAGAATCATCATACCTGAATCCACTCATTGTGCTGCTAAGGGCCTGATGACATAGATTTCATTGCTGAGTGATATTGCTTTGTAAGTAAATACCACAACGTCTTTATCCATTTTTCACTTTCTGCGATGTTGAACTTGTACTGTAAACGAGGTTCTTGTAAACAGAGCCGTTCCAAACTTTGGGGTGGCTGTGTCTTTTTGATTTTAATTTCCCTAAGCTATAGGACCATAAGTGGAAGTGCCCTAGGTTCTGTTGCTTTGTTTTTTAGATGTTTCAGGAAACACCATACACTTCTCCCGAGTGGTTGTTGGCAATTTACATCCCGCCCATCAGCATAACAAGGCTCCCAGTTCTCCATGGCCTGTCCTGCCTTTCTGGATTTTACACTTTTTTCAGATGGCCCTTTTGACCGGGGGGAAGTGAGACTTCATTGTAGTGCAGATTTCCTTTGCAAGCTTGCTTGGTTGGCCAAAAAGGGCGTATGCGTTTTTTCCTGAATATATTCAGGAATATATTCAGGAATATTTTTCCTGAATATATTCAGGAAAAAACGCATACGCCCTTTTTGGCCAAGTGCATCATTGTGGACGTTCTGCCTCTTTTCCTATGCTTTCAATGCAATTCCAGTCTACCTCCTGAAATCGGTTTCCTGCAATTCTGCCCCGCTTTCAAGTCCTCTTGGCAGCCTTACTTCAGTCTATTTTTGGACGATAGCTGTCATTTATAACTCTGCAGGTTTGTGAATTACAGTGCCCCTGAGCTCCTTTCTTCAGCTCGCTTTCTTGTGACCTGGCCGCAACACCGGAGGATGGCTTCAGACCCTAATCTGGTTCCGGCCCGGCATGCTGAGCCTTTGGTTAATTCCTCTTCCTGGTGGGAAATGAGAGTTAAATTTGCCCATCCAGACACCTCCAGCTAGCCTCTCATTGGTTCTCGCTGTTCCTGTTCATCTTCCACAGAAATTGCAAACTGGGCCAAACAGGAGGTTAAAGGGACTGACTCTCCAAGTGGGGAGAGTGTTAGTAAAGCGTCTGGAATGTTGCACCCGAGTACCAGGGGAGGAAAACTGAGACATATTTGAACACGTCTCCCGATCACATGGTTGATCATACTCTGGGTTCCACATGCATGTTTTAGCTGAAGGAAGAATACCTAAAACCTGGGTAGTTGAAACCCATGGAATGGGTACCATGCAATATGACTTCAAAGGATCTTCATTTGCTCACCGAACCTCTCCAATCCTATCACTGCTGCGTTTATGCCCCTGTACACATGCTTGATTCTCTTTCGGAGACATAGCAATCCATAGGTTTTAAGATACTTACAAGTCAGGTACATTCTTAGGCGTTTAATATGCGGTGTTGAGTCCATTTCGTTGAGCAAGGAGTAGCTCTTGTCTATTCCATATTTGGCTTAAGGAACTTTATCTGTGCTCATTTCAATCTCTGGTTTTATGCAGCACCCCAACTCACCTTTCCCCTTAAGCAAGCATAAGTTGGTTTTCTAAATTTGAGACCCTGTTCTGTTCTGTAATTCAGTTCCTGTGTAGCCAAGTTTCCATTCCGTGTATTACTGATATCTTATGATATTTCTCTTTCTGTGTGACTTATTTCAGTTAGAATCATCATACCTGAATCCACTCATTGTGCTGCTAAGGGCCTGATGACATAGATTTCATTGCTGAGTGATATTGCTTTGTAAGTAAATACCACAACGTCTTTATCCATTTTTCACTTTCTGCGATGTTGAACTTGTACTGTAAACGAGGTTCTTGTAAACAGAGCCGTTCCAAACTTTGGGGTGGCTGTGTCTTTTTGATTTTAATTTCCCTAAGCTATAGGACCATAAGTGGAAGTGCCCTAGGTTCTGTTGCTTTGTTTTTTAGATGTTTCAGGAAACACCATACACTTCTCCCGAGTGGTTGTTGGCAATTTACATCCCGCCCATCAGCATAACAAGGCTCCCAGTTGTCCATGGCCTGTCCTGCCTTTCTGGATTTTACTCTTTTTTCAGATGGCCCTTTTGACCGGGGGGAAGTGAGACTTCATTGTAGTGCAGATTTCCTTTGCAAGCTTCCTTGGTTGGCCAAAAAGGGCGTATGCGTTTTTTCCTGAATATATTCAGGAATATATTCAGGAATATTTTTCCTGAATATATTCAGGAAAAAACGCATACGCCCTTTTTGGCCAAGTGCATCATTGTGGACGTTCTGCCTCTTTTCCTATGCTTTCAATGCAATTCCAGTCTACCTCCTGAAATCGGTTTCCTGCAATTCTGCCCCGCTTTCAAGTCCTCTTGGCAGCCTTACTTCAGTCTATTTTTGGACGATAGCTGTCATTTATAACTCTGCAGGTTTGTGAATTACAGTGCCCCTGAGCTCCTTTCTTCAGCTCGCTTTCTTGTGACCTGGCCGCAACACCGGAGGATGGCTTCAGACCCTAATCTGGTTCCGGCCCGGCATGCTGAGCCTTTGGTTAATTCCTCTTCCTGGTGGGAAATGAGAGTTAAATTTGCCCATCCAGACACCTCCAGCTAGCCTCACATTGGTTCTCGCTGTTCCTGTTCATCTTCCACAGAAATTGCAAACTGGGCCAAACAGGAGGTTAAAGGGACTGACTCTCCAAGTGGGGAGAGTGTTAGTAAAGCGTCTGGAATGTTGCACCCGAGTACCAGGGGAGGAAAACTGAGACATATTTGAACACGTCTCCCGATCACATGGTTGATCATACTCTGGGTTCCACATGCATGTTTTAGCTGAAGGAAGAATACCTAAAACCTGGGTAGTTGAAACCCATGGAATGGGTACCATGCAATATGACTTCAAAGGGTCTTCATTTGCTCACCGAACCTCTCCAATCCTATCACTGCTGCGTTTATGCCCCTGTACACATGCTTGATTCTCTTTCGGAGACATAGCAATCCATAGGTTTTAAGATACTTACTAGTCAGGTACATTCTTAGGCGTTTAATATGCGGTGTTGAGTCCATTTCGTTGAGCAAGGAGTAGCTCTTGTCTATTCCATATTTGGCTTAAGGAACTTTATCTGTGCTCATTTCAATCTCTGGTTTTATGCAGCAACCCAACTCACCTTTCCCCTTAAGCAAGCATAAGTTGGTTTTCTAAATTTGAGAACCTGTTCTGTTTTGGAATTCAGTTCCTGTGTAGCCAAGTTTACATTCCGTGTATTAGTGATATCTTATGATGTTTCTTTTTCTGTGTGACTTATTTCAGTTAGAATCATCGTACCTGAATCTACTCATTATGCTTCTACGGGCCTGATAACATAGATTTCATTGCTGAGTGATACTGCATTGTACGTAAGTACCACAAGTTCTTTATCCATTTTTCACTTTCTGCGATGTTGAACTTCTACTGTAAACGAGGTTCTTGTAAACAGAGCCGTTCCGAACTTTGGGGTGGCTGTGTCTTTTTGATTTTAATTTCCCTAAGCTATAGGACCATAAGTGGAAGTGCCCTAGGCTCTGTTGCTTTGTTTTTTAGATGTTTCAGGAAACACCATACACTTCTCCCAAGTGTCTGTTGGCAATTTACATCCCGCCCATCAGCATAACAAGGCTCCCAGTTCTCAATGGCCTGTTGCCTTTCTGGATTTTACACTTTTTTCAGATGGCCCTTTTGACCGGGGGGAAGTGAGACTTCATTGTAGTGCAGATTTCCTTTGCAAGCTTGCTTGGTTGGCCAAAAAGGGCGTATGCGTTTTTTCCTCAATATATTCAGGAAAAAACGCATACGCCCTTTTTGGCCAAGTGCATCATTGTGGACGTTCTGCCTCTTTTCCTATGCTTTCAATGCAATTCCAGTCTACCTCCTGAAATCGGTTTCCTGCAATTCTGCCCCGCTTTCAAGTCCTCTTGGCAGCCTTACTTCAGTCTATTTTTGGACGATAGCTGTCATTTATAACTCTTCAGGTTTATGAATTACAGTGCCCCTGAGCTCCTTTCTTCAGCTCGCTTTCTTGTGACCTGGCCGCAACACCGCAGCATGGCTTCAGGCCCTAATCTGGTTCCGGCATGGCACGCTGAGCCTTTGGTTAATTCCTCTTCCTGGTGGGAAATGAGAGTTAAATTTGCCCGTCCAGACACCTCCAGCTAGTCTCTCATTGGTTCTCGCTATTCCTGTTCATCTTCCGCAGAAATTGCAAACTGGGCCAAATAGGAGGTTAAAGGGACTGACTCTCCAAGTCGGGAGAGTGTTAGTAAAGCGTCTGGAATGTTGCACCCGAGTACCAGGGTACGAAAACTGAGACATATTTGAACACGTCTCCCGATCACATGGTTGATCATACTCTAGGTTCCACATGCATGTTTTAGCTGAAGGAAGAATACCTTAAACCTGGGTAGTTGAAACCCGTGGAATGGGTACCATGCAATATGACTTCAAAGGGTCTTCATTTGCTCACCGAACCTCTCCAATCCTATCACTGCTGCGTTTATGCCCCTGTACACATGCTTGATTCTCTTTCGGAGACATAGCAATCCATAGGTTTTAAGATACTTACTAGTCAGGAACATTCTTAGGCGTTTAATATGGGGTGTTGAGTCCATTTCGTTGAGCAAGGAGTAGCTCTTGTCTATTCCATATTTGGCTTAAGGAACTTTATCTGTGCTCATTTCAATCTCTGGTTTTATTCAGCACCCCAACTCACCTTTACCCTTAAGCAAGAATAAGTTGGTTTTCTAAATTTGAGACCCTGTTCTGTTCTGTAATTCAGTTCCTGTGTAACCAAGTTTACATTCCGTGTATTACTGATATCTTATGATGTTTCTTTTTCTGTGTGACTTATTTCAGTTAGAATCATCATACCTGAATCCACTCATTGTGCTGCTAAGGGCCTGATGACACAGATTTCATTGCTGAGTGATATTGCTTTGTAAGTAAATACCACAACTTCTTTATCCATTTTTCACTTTCTGCGATGTTGAACTTGTACTGTAAACGAGGTTCTTGTAAACAGAGCCGTTCCAAACTTTGGGGTGGCTGTGTCTTTTTGATTTTAATTTCCCTAAGCTATAGGACCATAAGTGGAAGTGCCCTAGGTTCTGTTGCTTTGTTTTTTAGATGTTTCAGGAAACACCATACACTTCTCCCGAGTGGTTGTTGGCAATTTACATCCCGCCCATCAGCATAACAAGGCTCCCAGTTCTCCATGGCCTGTCCTGCCTTTCTGGATTTTACACTTTTTTCAGATGGCCCTTTTGACCGGGGGGAAGTGAGACTTCATTGTAGTGCAGATTTCCTTTGCAAGCTTGCTTGGTTGGCCAAAAAGGGCGTATGCGTTTTTTCCTGAATATATTCAGGAAAAAACGCATACGCCCTTTTTGGCCAAGTGCATCATTGTGGACGTTCTGCCTCTTTTCCTATGCTTTCAATGCAATTCCAGTCTACCTCCTGAAATCGGTTTCCTGCCATTCTGCCCCGCTTTCAAGTCCTCTTGGCAGCCTTACTTCAGTCTATTTTTGGACGATAGCTGTCATTTATAACTCTGCAGGTTTGTGAATTACAGTGCCCCTGAGCTCCTTTCTTCAACTCGCTTTCTTGTGACCTGGCCGCAACACCGGAGGATGGCTTCAGACCCTAATCTGGTTCCGGCCTGGCATGCTAAGCCTTTGGTTAATTCCTCTTCCTGGTGGGAAATGAGAGTTAAATTTGCCCGTCCAGACACCTCCAGCTAGCCTCTCATTGGTTCTCGCTGTTCCTGTTCATCTTCCACAGAAATTGCAAACTGGGCCAAACAGGAGGTTAAAGGGACTGACTCTCCAAGTCGGGAGAGTGTTAGTAAAGCGTCTGGAATGTTGCACCCGAGTACCAGGGGAGGAAAACTGAGAAATATTTGAACACGTCTCCCGATCACATGGTTGATCATACTCTAGGTTCCACATGCCTGTTTTAGCTGAAGGAAGAATACCTTAAACCTGAGTAGTTGAAAGCCGTGGAATGGGTACCATGCAATATGACTTCAAAGGGTCTTCATTTGCTCACCGAACCTCTCCAATCCTATCACTGCTGCGTTTATGCCCCTGTACACATGCTTGATTCTCTTTCGGAGACATAGCAATCCATAGGTTTTAAGATACTTACAAGTCAGGTACATTCTTAGGCGTTTAATATGCGGTGTTGAGTCCATTTCGTTGAGCAAGGAGTAGCTCTTGTCTATTCCATATTTGGCTTAAGGAACTTTATCTGTGCTCATTTCAATCTCTGGTTTTATGCAGCACCCCAACTCACCTTTACCCTTAAGCAAGCATAAGTTGGTTTTCTAAATTTGAGACCCTGTTCTGTTCTGTAATTCAGTTCCTGTGTAGCCAAGTTTACATTCCGTGTATTACTGATATCTTATGATGTTTCTTTTTCTGTGTGACTTACTTCAGTTAGAATCATCATACCTGAATCCACTCATTGTGCTGCTAAGGGCCTGATGACATAGATTTCATTGCTGAGTGATATTGCTTTGTAAGTAAATACCACAACGTCTTTATCCATTTTTCACTTTCTGCGATGTTGAACTTGTACTGTAAACGAGGTTCTTGTAAACAGAGCCGTTCCAAACTTTGGGGTGGCTGTGTTTTTTGATTTTAATTTCCCTAAGCTATAGGACCATAAGTGGAAGTGCCCTAGGTTCTGTTGCTTTGTTTTTTAGATGTTTCAGGAAACACCATACACTTCTCCCGAGTGGTTGTTGGCAATTTACATCCCGCCCATCAGCATAACAAGGCTCCCAGTTCTCCATGGCCTGTCCTGCCTTTCTGGATTTTACACTTTTTTCAGATGGCCCTTTTGACCGGGGGGAAGTGAGACTTCATTGTAGTGCAGATTTCCTTTGCAAGCTTGCTTGGTTGGCCAAAAAGGGCGTATGCGTTTTTTCCTGAATATATTCAGGAAAAAACGCATACGCCCTTTTTGGCCAAGTGCATCATTGTGGACGTTCTGCCTCTTTTCCTATGCTTTCAATGCAATTCCAGTCTACCTCCTGAAATCGGTTTCCTGCAATTCTGCCCCGCTTTCAAGTCCTCTTGGCAGCCTTACTTCAGTCTATTTTTGGACGATAGGTGTCATTTATAACTCTTCAGGTTTGTGAATTACAGTGCCCCTGAGCTCCTTTCTTCAACTCGCTTTCTTGTGACCTGGCCGCAACACCGGAGGATGGCTTCAGACCCTAACCTGGTTCCGGCCCGGCATGCTGAGCCTTTGGTTAATTCCTCTTCCTGGTGGGAAATGAGAGTTAAATTTGCCCGTCCAGACACCTCTAGCTAGCCTCTCATTGGTTCTCGCTGTTCCTGTTCATCTTCCACAGAAATTGCAAACTGGGCCAAACAGGAGGTTAAAGGGACTGACTCTCCAAGTCGGGAGAGTGTTAGTAAAGCGTCTGGAATGTTGCACCCGAGTACCAGGGTACGAAAACTGAGACATATTTGAACACGTCTCCCGATCACATGGTTGATCATACTCTAGGTTCCACATGCATGTTTTAGCTGAAGGAAGAATACCTTAAACCTGGGTAGTTGAAACCCGTGGAATGGGTACCATGCAATATGACTTCAAAGGGTCTTCATTTGCTCACCGAACCTCTCCAATCCTATCACTGCTGCGTTTATGCCCCTGTACACATGCTTGATTCTCTTTCGGAGACATAGCAATCTATAGGTTTTAAGATACTTACTAGTCAGGTACATTCTTAGGCGTTTAATATGCGGTGTTGAGTCCATTTCGTTGAGCAAGGAGTAGCTCTTGTCTATTCCATATTTGACTTAAGGAACTTTATCTGTGCTCATTTCAATCTCTGGTTTTATGCAGCACCCCAACTCACCTTTACCCTTAAGCAAGCATAAGTTGGTTTTCTAAATTTGAGACCCTGTTCTGTTCTGTAATTCAGTTCCTGTGTAGCCAAGTTTACATTCCGTGTATTACTGATATCTTATGATGTTTCTTTTTCTGTGTGACTTACTTCAGTTAGAATCATCATACCTGAATCCACTCATTGTGCTGCTAAGGGCCTGATGACACAGATTTCATTGCTGAGTGATATTGCTTTGTAAGTAAATACCACAACTTCTTTATCCATTTTTCAATTTCTGCGATGTTGAACTTGTACTGTAAACGAGGTTCTTGTAAACAGAGCCGTTCCAAACTTTGGGGTGGCTTTGTCTTTTTGATTTTAATTTCCCTAAGCTATAGGACCATAAGTGGAAGTGCCCTAGGTTCTGTTGCTTTGTTTTTTAGATGTTTCAGGAAACACCATACACTTCTCCCGAGTGGTTGTTGGCAATTTACATCCCGCCCATCAGCATAACAAGGCTCCCAGTTCTCCATTGCTTGTCCTGCCTTTCTGGATTTTACACTTTTTTCAGATGGCCCTTTTGACCGGGGGGAAGTGAGACTTCATTGTAGTGCAGATTTCCTTTGCAAGCTTGCTTGGTTGGCCAAGAAGGGCGTATGCGTTTTTTCCTGAATATATTCAGGAAAAAACGCATACGCCCTTTTTGGCCAAGTGCATCATTGTGGACGTTCTGCCTCTTTTCCTATGCTTTCAATGCAATTCCAGTCTACCTCCTGAAATCGGTTTCCTGCAATTCTGCCCCGCTTTCAAGTCCTCTTGGCAGCCTTACTTCAGTCTATTTTTGGACGATAGCTGTCATTTATAACTCTGCAGGTTTGTGAATTACAGTGCCCCTGATCTCCTTTCTTCAGCTCGCTTTCTTTTGAGCTGGCCGCAACACCGCAGGATGGCTTCAGGCCCTAATCTGGTTCCGGCACGGCACGCTGAGCCTTTGGTTAATTCCTCTTCCTGGTGGGAAATGAGAGTTAAATTTGCCCGTCCAGACACCTCCAGCTAGCCTCTCATTGGTTCTCGCAATTCCTGTTCATCTTCCGCAGAAATTGCAAACTGGGCCAAACAGGAGGTTAAAGGGACTGACTCTCCAAGTCGGGAGAGTGTTAGTAAAGCGTCTGGAATGTTGCACCCGAGTACCAGGGTACGAAAACTGAGACATATTTGAACACGTCTCCCGATCACATGGTTGATCATACTCTAGGTTCCACATGCATGTTTTAGCTGAAGGAAGAATACCTTAAACCTGGGTAGTTGAAAGCCGTGGAATGGGTACCATGCAATATGACTTCAAAGGGTCTTCATTTGCTCACCGAACCTCTCCAATCCTATCACTGCTGCGTTTATGCCCCTGTACACATGCTTGATTCTCTTTCGGAGACATAGCAATCCATAGGTTTTAAGATACTTACAAGTCAGGTACATTCTTAGGCGTTTAATATGCGGTGTTGAGTCCATTTCGTTGAGCAAGGAGTAGCTCTTGTCTATTCCATATTTGACTTAAGGAACTTTATCTGTGCTCATTTCAATCTCTGGCTTTATGCAGCACCCCAACTCACCTTTCCCCTTAAGCAAGCATAAGTTGTCTTTCTAAATTTGAGACCCTGTTCTGTTCTGTAATTCAGTTCCTGTGTAGCCAAGTTTCCATTCCGTGTATTACTGATATCTTATGATATTTCTTTTTCTGTGTGACTTACTTCAGTTAGAATCATCATACCTGAATCCACTCATTGTGCTGCTAAGGGCCTGATGACATAGATTTCATTGCTGAGTGATATTGCTTTGTAAGTAAATACCACAACGTCTTTATCCATTTTTCACTTTCTGCGATGTTGAACTTGTACTGTAAACGAGGTTCTTGTAAACAGAGCCGTTCCAAACTTTGGGGTGGCTGTGTCTTTTTGATTTTAATTTCCCTAAGCTATAGGACCATAAGTGGAAGTGCCCTAGGTTCTGTTGCTTTGTTTTTTAGATGTTTCAGGAAACACCATACACTTCTCCCGAGTGGTTGTTGGCAATTTACATCCCGCCCATCAGCATAACAAGGCTCCCAGTTCTCCATGGCCTGTCCTGCCTTTCTGGATTTTACACTTTTTTCAGATGGCCCTTTTGACCGGGGGGAAGTGAGACTTCATTGTAGTGCAGATTTCCTTTGCAAGCTTGCTTGGTTGGCCAAAAAGGGCGTATGCGTTTTTTCCTGAATATATTCAGGAAAAAACGCATACGCCCTTTTTGGCCAAGTGCATCATTGTGGACGTTCTGCCTCTTTTCCTATGCTTTCAATGCAATTCCAGTCTACCTCCTGAAATCGGTTTCCTGCCATTCTGCCCCGCTTTCAAGTCCTCTTGGCAGCCTTACTTCAGTCTATTTTTGGACGATAGCTGTCATTTATAACTCTGCAGGTTTGTGAATTACAGTGCCCCTGAGCTCCTTTCTTCAGCTCGCTTTCTTTTGAGCTGGCCGCAACACCGCAGGATGGCTTCAGGCCCTAATCTGGTTCCGGCACGGCACGCTGAACCTTTGGTTAATTCCTCTTCCTGGTGGGAAATGAGAGTTAAATTTGCCCGTCCAGACACCTCCAGCTAGCCTCTCATTGGTTCTCGCAATTCCTGTTCATCTTCCGCAGAAATTGCAAACTGGGCCAAACAGGAGGTTAAAGGGACTGACTCTCCAAGTCGGGAGAGTGTTAGTAAAGCGTCTGGAATGTTGCACCCGAGTACCAGGGTACGAAAACTGAGACATATTTGAACACGTCTCCCGATCACATGGTTGATCATACTCTAGGTTCCACATGCATGTTTTAGCTGAAGGAAGAATACCTTAAACCTGGGTAGTTGAAAGCCGTGGAATGGGTACCATGCAATATGACTTCAAAGGGTCTTCATTTGCTCACCGAACCTCTCCAATCCTATCACTGCTGCGTTTATGCCCCTGTACACATGCTTGATTCTCTTTCGGAGACATAGCAATCCATAGGTTTTAAGATACTTACAAGTCAGGTACATTCTTAGGCGTTTAATATGCGGTGTTGAGTCCATTTCGTTGAGCAAGGAGTAGCTCTTGTCTATTCCATATTTGGCTTAAGGAACTTTATCTGTGCTCATTTCAATCTCTGGTTTTATGCAGCACCCCAACTCACCTTTCCCCTTAAGCAAGCATAAGTTGTCTTTCTAAATTTGAGACCCTGTTCTGTTCTGTAATTCAGTTCCTGTGTAGCCAAGTTTCCATTCCGTGTATTACAGATATCTTATGATATTTCTCTTTCTGTGTGACTTATTTCAGTTAGAATCATCATACCTGAATCCACTCATTGTCCTGCTAAGGACCTGATGACATAGATTTCATTGCTGAGTGATATTGCTTTGTAAGTAAATACCACAACGTCTTTATCCATTTTTCACTTTCTGCGATGTTGAACTTGTACTGTAAACGAGGTTCTTGTAAACAGAGCCGTTCCAAACTTTGGGGTGGCTGTGTCTTTTTGATTTTAATTTCCCTAAGCTATAGGACCATAAGTGGAAGTGCCCTAGGTTCTGTTGCTTTGTTTTTTAGATGTTTCAGGAAACACCATACACTTCTCCCGAGTGGTTGTTGGCAATTTACATCCCGCCCATCAGCATAACAAGGCTCCCAGTTCTCCATGGCCTGTCCTGCCTTTCTGGATTTTACACTTTTTTCAGATGGCCCTTTTGACTGGGGGGAAGTGAGACTTCATTGTAGTGCAGATTTCCTTTGCAAGCTTGCTTGGTTGGCCAAAAAGGGCGTATGCGTTTTTTCCTGAATATATTCAGGAATATATTCAGGAATATTTTTCCTGAATATATTCAGGAAAAAACGCATACGCCCTTTTTGGCCAAGTGCATCATTGTGGACGTTCTGCCTCTTTTCCTATGCTTTCAATGCAATTCCAGTCTACCTCCTGAAATCGGTTTCCTGCAATTCTGCCCCGCTTTCAAGTCCTCTTGGCAGCCTTACTTCAGTCTATTTTTGGACGATAGCTGTCATTTATAACTCTTCAGGTTTGTAAATTACAGTGCCCCTGAGCTCCTTTCTTCAGCTCGCTTTCTTGTGACCTGGCCGCAACACCGCAGCATGGCTTCAGGCCCTAATCTGGTTCCGGCCTGGCATGCTGAGCCTTTGGTTAATTCCTCTTCCTGGTGGGAAATGAGAGTTAAATTTGCCCGTCCAGACACCTCCAGCTAGCCTCTCATTGGTTCTCGCTGTTCCTGTTCATCTTCCACAGAAATTGCAAACTGGGCCAAACAGGAGGTTAAAGGGACTGACTCTCCAAGTCGGGAGAGTGTTAGTAAAGCGTCTGGAATGTTGCACCCGAGTACCAGGGGAGGAAAACTGAGACATATTTGAACACGTCTCCCGATCACATGGTTGATCATACTCTAGGTTCCACATGCCTGTTTTAGCTGAAGGAAGAATACCTTAAACCTGGGTAGTTGAAAGCCGTGGAATGGGTACCATGCAATATGACTTCAAAGGGTCTTCATTTGCTCACCGAACCTCTCCAATCCTATCACTGCTGCGTTTATGCCCCTGTACACATGCTTGATTCTCTTTCGGAGACATAGCAATCCATAGGTTTTAAGATACTTACAAGTCAGGTACATTCTTAGGCGTTTAATATGCGGTGTTGAGTCCATTTCGTTGAGCAAGGAGTAGCTCTTGTCTATTCCATATTTGGCTTAAGGAACTTTATCTGTGCTCATTTCAATCTCTGGTTTTATGCAGCACCCCAACTCACCTTTACCCTTAAGCAAGCATAAGTTGGTTTTCTAAATTTGAGACCCTGTTCTGTTCTGTAATTCAGTTCCTGTGTAGCCAAGTTTCCATTCCGTGTATTAGTGATATCTTATGATATTTCTTTTTCTGTGTGACTTACTTCAGTTAGAATCATCATACCTGAATCCACTCATTGTGCTGCTAAGGGCCTGATGACATAGATTTCATTGCTGAGTGATATTGCTTTGTAAGTGAATACCACAACTTCTTTATCCATTTTTCACTTTCTGCGATGTTGAACTTGTACTGTAAACGAGGTTCTTGTAAACAGAGCCGTTCCAAACTTTGGGGTGGCTGTGTCTTTTTGATTTTAATTTCCCTAAGCTATAGGACCATAAGTGGAAGTGCCCTAGGCTCTGTTGCTTTGTTTTTTAGATGTTTCAGGAAACACCATACACTTCTCCCAAGTGTCTGTTGGCAATTTACATCCCGCCCATCAGCATAACAAGGCTCCCAGTTCTCAATGGCCTGTTGCCTTTCTGGATTTTACACTTTTTTCAGATGGCCCTTTTGACCGGGGGGAAGTGAGACTTCATTGTAGTGCAGATTTCCTTTGCAAGCTTGCTTGGTTGGCCAAAAAGGGCGTATGCGTTTTTTCCTGAATATATTCAGGAAAAAACGCATACGCCCTTTTTGGCCAAGTGCATCATTGTGGACGTTCTGCCTCTTTTCCTATGCTTTCAATGCAATTCCAGTCTACCTCCTGAAATCGGTTTCCTGCAATTCTGCCCCGCTTTCAAGTCCTCTTGGCAGCCTTACTTCAGTCTATTTTTGGACGATAGCTGTCATTTATAACTCTGCAGGTTTGTGAATTACAGTGCCCCTGAGCTCCTTTCTTCAACTCGCTTTCTTGTGACCTGGCCGCAACACCGGAGGATGGCTTCAGACCCTAATCTGGTTCCGGCCCGGCATGCTGAGCCTTTGGTTAATTCCTCTTCCTGGTGGGAAATGAGAGTTAAATTTGCCCATCCAGACACCTCCAGCTAGCCTCTCATTGGTTCTCGCTGTTCCTGTTCATCTTCCACAGAAATTGCAAACTGGGCCAAACAGGAGGTTAAAGGCGCTGACTCTCCAAGTGGGGAGAGTGTTAGTAAAGCGTCTGGAATGTTGCACCCGAGTACCAGGGGAGGAAAACTGAGACATATTTGAACACGTCTCCGGATCACATGGTTGATCATACTCTGGGTTCCACATGCATGTTTTAGCTGAAGGAAGAATACCTAAAACCTGGGTAGTTGAAACCCATGGAATGGGTACCATGCAATATGACTTCAAAGGGTCTTCATTTGCTCACCGAACCTCTCCAATCCTATCACTGCTGCGTTTATGCCACTGTACACATGCTTGATTCTCTTTCGGAGACATAGCAATCCATAGGTTTTAAGATACTTACTAGTCAGGTACATTCTTAGGCGTTTAATATGCGGTGTTGAGTCCATTTCGTTGAGCAAGGAGTAGCTCTTGTCTATTCCATATTTGGCTTAAGGAACTTTATCTGTGCTCATTTCAATCTCTGGTTTTATGCAGCAACCCAACTCACCTTTCCCCTTAAGCAAGCATAAGTTGGTTTTCTAAATTTGAGAACCTGTTCTGTTTTGGAATTCAGTTCCTGTGTAGCCAAGTTTACATTCCGTGTATTAGTGATATCTTATGATGTTTCTTTTTCTGTGTGACTTATTTCAGTTAGAATCATCGTACCTGAATCTACTCATTATGCTGCTACGGGCCTGATAACATAGATTTCATTGCTGAGTGATACTGCATTGTACGTAGGTACCACAAGTTCTTTATCCATTTTTCACTTTCTGCGATGTTGAACTTCTACTGTAAACGAGGTTCTTGTAAACAGAGCCGTTCCAAACTTTGGGGTGGCTGTGTCTTTTTGATTTTAATTTCCCTAAGCTATAGGACCATAAGTGGAAGTGCCCTAGGCTCTGTTGCTTTGTTTTTTAGATGTTTCAGGAAACACCATACACTTCTCCCAAGTGTCTGTTGGCAATTTACATCCCGCCCATCAGCATAACAAGGCTCCCAGTTCTCAATGGCCTGTTGCCTTTCTGGATTTTACACTTTTTTCAGATGGCCCTTTTGACCGGGGGGAAGTGAGACTTCATTGTAGTGCAGATTTCCTTTGCAAGCTTGCTTGGTTGGCCAAAAAGGGCGTATGCGTTTTTTCCTGAATATATTCAGGAAAAAACGCATACGCCCTTTTTGGCCAAGTGCATCATTGTGGACGTTCTGCCTCTTTTCCTATGCTTTCAATGCAATTCCAGTCTACCTCCTGAAATCGGTTTCCTGCAATTCTGCCCCGCTTTCAAGTCCTCTTGGCAGCCTTACTTCAGTCTATTTTTGGACGATAGCTGTCATTTATAACTCTGCAGGTTTGTGAATTACAGTGCCCCTGATCTCCTTTCTTCAGCTCGCTTTCTTTTGAGCTGGCCGCAACACCGCAGGATGGCTTCAGGCCCTAATCTGGTTCCGGCACGGCACGCTGAGCCTTTGGTTAATTCCTCTTCCTGGTGGGAAATGAGAGTTAAATTTGCCCGTCCAGACACCTCCAGCTAGCCTCTCATTGGTTCTCGCAATTCCTGTTCATCTTCCGCAGAAATTGCAAACTGGGCCAAACAGGAGGTTAAAGGGACTGACTCTCCAAGTCGGGAGAGTGTTAGTAAAGCGTCTGGAATGTTGCACCCGAGTACCAGGGTACGAAAACTGAGACATATTTGAACACGTCTCCCGATCACATGGTTGATCATACTCTAGGTTCCACATGCATGTTTTAGCTGAAGGAAGAATACCTTAAACCTGGGTAGTTGAAAGCCGTGGAATGGGTACCATGCAATATGACTTCAAAGGGTCTTCATTTGCTCACCGAACCTCTCCAATCCTATCACTGCTGCGTTTATGCCCCTGTACACATGCTTGATTCTCTTTCGGAGACATAGCAATCCATAGGTTTTAAGATACTTACAAGTCAGGTACATTCTTAGGCGTTTAATATGCGGTGTTGAGTCCATTTCGTTGAGCAAGGAGTAGCTCTTGTCTATTCCATATTTGGCTTAAGGAACTTTATCTGTGCTCATTTCAATCTCTGGTTTTATGCAGCACCCCAACTCACCTTTCCCCTTAAGCAAGCATAAGTTGTCTTTCTAAATTTGAGACCCTGTTCTGTTCTGTAATTCAGTTCCTGTGTAGCCAAGTTTCCATTCCGTGTATTACAGATATCTTATGATATTTCTCTTTCTGTGTGACTTATTTCAGTTAGAATCATCATACCTGAATCCACTCATTGTCCTGCTAAGGACCTGATGACATAGATTTCATTGCTGAGTGATATTGCTTTGTAAGTAAATACCACAACGTCTTTATCCATTTTTCACTTTCTGCGATGTTGAACTTGTACTGTAAACGAGGTTCTTGTAAACAGAGCCGTTCCAAACTTTGGGGTGGCTGTGTCTTTTTGATTTTAATTTCCCTAAGCTATAGGACCATAAGTGGAAGTGCCCTAGGTTCTGTTGCTTTGTTTTTTAGATGTTTCAGGAAACACCATACACTTCTCCCGAGTGGTTGTTGGCAATTTACATCCCGCCCATCAGCATAACAAGGCTCCCAGTTCTCCATGGCCTGTCCTGCCTTTCTGGATTTTACACTTTTTTCAGATGGCCCTTTTGACTGGGGGGAAGTGAGACTTCATTGTAGTGCAGATTTCCTTTGCAAGCTTGCTTGGTTGGCCAAAAAGGGCGTATGCGTTTTTTCCTGAATATATTCAGGAATATATTCAGGAATATTTTTCCTGAATATATTCAGGAAAAAACGCATACGCCCTTTTTGGCCAAGTGCATCATTGTGGACGTTCTGCCTCTTTTCCTATGCTTTCAATGCAATTCCAGTCTACCTCCTGAAATCGGTTTCCTGCAATTCTGCCCCGCTTTCAAGTCCTCTTGGCAGCCTTACTTCAGTCTATTTTTGGACGATAGCTGTCATTTATAACTCTGCAGGTTTGTGAATTACAGTGCCCCTGAGCTCCTTTCTTCAGCTCGCTTTCTTGTGACCTGGCCGCAACACCGGAGGATGGCTTCAGACCCTAATCTGGTTCCGGCACGGCATGCTGAGCCTTTGGTTAATTCCTCTTCCTGGTGGGAAATGAGAGTTAAATTTGCCCATCCAGACACCTCCAGCTAGCCTCTCATTGGTTCTCGCTGTTCCTGTTCATCTTCCACAGAAATTGCAAACTGGGCCAAACAGGAGGTTAAAGGGACTGACTCTCCAAGTGGGGAGAGTGTTAGTAAAGCGTCTGGAATGTTGCACCCGAGTACCAGGGGAGGAAAACTGAGACATATTTGAACACGTCTCCCGATCACATGGTTGATCATACTCTGGGTTCCACATGCATGTTTTAGCTGAAGGAAGAATACCTAAAACCTGGGTAGTTGAAACCCATGGAATGGGTACCATGCAATATGACTTCAAAGGGTCTTCATTTGCTCACCGAACCTCTCCAATCCTATCACTGCTGCGTTTATGCCACTGTACACATGCTTGATTCTCTTTCGGAGACATAGCAATCCATAGGTTTTAAGATACTTACTAGTCAGGTACATTCTTAGGCGTTTAATATGCGGTGTTGAGTCCATTTCGTTGAGCAAGGAGTAGCTCTTGTCTATTCCATATTTGGCTTAAGGAACTTTATCTGTGCTCATTTCAATCTCTGGTTTTATGCAGCAACCCAACTCACCTTTCCCCTTAAGCAAGCATAAGTTGGTTTTCTAAATTTGAGAACCTGTTCTGTTTTGGAATTCAGTTCCTGTGTAGCCAAGTTTACATTCCGTGTATTAGTGATATCTTATGATGTTTCTTTTTCTGTGTGACTTATTTCAGTTAGAATCATCGTACCTGAATCTACTCATTATGCTGCTACGGGCCTGATAACATAGATTTCATTGCTGAGTGATACTGCATTGTACGTAGGTACCACAAGTTCTTTATCCATTTTTCACTTTCTGCGATGTTGAACTTCTACTGTAAACGAGGTTCTTGTAAACAGAGCCGTTCCAAACTTTGGGGTGGCTGTGTCTTTTTGATTTTAATTTCCCTAAGCTATAGGACCATAAGTGGAAGTGCCCTAGGCTCTGTTGCTTTGTTTTTTAGATGTTTCAGGAAACACCATACACTTCTCCCAAGTGTCTGTTGGCAATTTACATCCCGCCCATCAGCATAACAAGGCTCCCAGTTCTCAATGGCCTGTTGCCTTTCTGGATTTTACACTTTTTTCAGATGGCCCTTTTGACCGGGGGGAAGTGAGACTTCATTGTAGTGCAGATTTCCTTTGCAAGCTTGCTTGGTTGGCCAAAAAGGGCGTATGCGTTTTTTCCTGAATATATTCAGGAAAAAACGCATACGCCCTTTTTGGCCAAGTGCATCATTGTGGACGTTCTGCCTCTTTTCCTATGCTTTCAATGCAATTCCAGTCTACCTCCTGAAATCGGTTTCCTGCAATTCTGCCCCGCTTTCAAGTCCTCTTGGCAGCCTTACTTCAGTCTATTTTTGGACGATAGCTGTCATTTATAACTCTTCAGGTTTGTAAATTACAGTGCCCCTGAGCTCCTTTCTTCAGCTCGCTTTCTTGTGACCTGGCCGCAACACCGCAGCATGGCTTCAGGCCCTAATCTGGTTCCGGCCCGGCATGCTGAGCCTTTGGTTAATTCCTCTTCCTGGTGGGAAATGAGAGTTAAATTTGCCCGTCCAGACACCTCCAGCTAGCCTCTCATTGGTTCTCGCTGTTCCTGTTCATCTTCCACAGAAATTGCAAACTGGGCCAAACAGGAGGTTAAAGGGACTGACTCTCCAAGTCGGGAGAGTGTTAGTAAAGCGTCTGGAATGTTGCACCCGAGTACCAGGGGAGGAAAACTGAGACATATTTGAACACGTCTCCCGATCACATGGTTGATCATACTCTAGGTTCCACATGCATGTTTTAGCTGAAGGAAGAATACCTTAAACCTGGGTAGTTGAAAGCCGTGGAATGGGTACCATGCAATATGACTTCAAAGGGTCTTCATTTGCTCACCGAACCTCTCCAATCCTATCACTGCTGCGTTTATGCCCCTGTACACATGCTTGATTCTCTTTCGGAGACATAGCAATCCATAGGTTTTAAGATACTTACAAGTCAGGTACATTCTTAGGCGTTTAATATGCGGTGTTGAGTCCATTTCGTTGAGCAAGGAGTAGCTCTTGTCTATTCCATATTTGGCTTAAGGAACTTTATCTGTGCTCATTTCAATCTCTGGTTTTATGCAGCACCCCAACTCACCTTTACCCTTAAGCAAGCATAAGTTGGTTTTCTAAATTTGAGACCCTGTTCTGTTCTGTAATTCAGTTCCTGTGTAGCCAAGTTTCCATTCCGTGTATTAGTGATATCTTATGATATTTCTTTTTCTGTGTGACTTACTTCAGTTAGAATCATCATACCTGAATCCACTCATTGTGCTGCTAAGGGCCTGATGACATAGATTTCATTGCTGAGTGATATTGCTTTGTAAGTGAATACCACAACTTCTTTATCCATTTTTCACTTTCTGCGATGTTGAACTTGTACTGTAAACGAGGTTCTTGTAAACAGAGCCGTTCCAAACTTTGGGGTGGCTGTGTCTTTTTGATTTTAATTTCCCTAAGCTATAGGACCATAAGTGGAAGTGCCCTAGGCTCTGTTGCTTTGTTTTTTAGATGTTTCAGGAAACACCATACACTTCTCCCAAGTGTCTGTTGGCAATTTACATCCCGCCCATCAGCATAACAAGGCTCCCAGTTCTCAATGGCCTGTTGCCTTTCTGGATTTTACACTTTTTTCAGATGGCCCTTTTGACCGGGGGGAAGTGAGACTTCATTGTAGTGCAGATTTCCTTTGCAAGCTTGCTTGGTTGGCCAAAAAGGGCGTATGCGTTTTTTCCTGAATATATTCAGGAAAAAACGCATACGCCCTTTTTGGCCAAGTGCATCATTGTGGACGTTCTGCCTCTTTTCCTATGCTTTCAATGCAATTCCAGTCTACCTCCTGAAATCGGTTTCCTGCAATTCTGCCCCGCTTTCAAGTCCTCTTGGCAGCCTTACTTCAGTCTATTTTTGGACGATAGCTGTCATTTATAACTCTGCAGGTTTGTGAATTACAGTGCCCCTGAGCTCCTTTCTTCAACTCGCTTTCTTGTGACCTGGCCGCAACACCGGAGGATGGCTTCAGACCCTAATCTGGTTCCGGCCCGGCATGCTGAGCCTTTGGTTAATTCCTCTTCCTGGTGGGAAATGAGAGTTAAATTTGCCCGTCCAGACACCTCCAGCTAGCCTCTCATTGGTTCTCACTGTTCCTGTTCATCTTCCACAGAAATTGCAAACTGGGCCAAACAGGAGGTTAAAGGGACTGACTCTCCAAGTGGGGAGAGTGTTAGTAAAGCGTCTGGAATGTTGCACCCGAGTACCATGGGAGGAAAACTGAGACATATTTGAACACGTCTCCCGATCACATGGTTGATCATACTCTAGGTTCCACATGCCTGTTTTAGCTGAAGGAAGAATACCTTAAACCTGGGTAGTTGAAAGCCGTGGAATGGGTACCATGCAATATGACTTCAAAGGGTCTTCATTTGCTCACCGAACCTCTCCAATCCTATCACTGCTGCGTTTATGCCCCTGTACACATGCTTGATTCTCTTTCGGAGACATAGCAATCCATAGGTTTTAAGATACTTACAAGTCAGGTACATTCTTAGGCGTTTAATATGCGGTGTTGAGTCCATTTCGTTGAGCAAGGAGTAGCTCTTGTCTATACCATATTTGGCTTAAGGAACTTTATCTGTGCTCATTTCAATCTCTGGTTTTATGCAGCACCCCAACTCACCTTTACCCTTAAGCAAGCATAAGTTGTCTTTCTAAATTTGAGACCCTGTTCTGTTCTGTAATTCAGTTCCTGTGTAGCCAAGTTTCCATTCCGTGTATTACTGATATCTTATGATGTTTCTTTTTCTGTGTGACTTACTTCAGTTAGAATCATCATACCTGAATCCACTCATTGTGCTGCTAAGGGCCTGATGACATAGATTTCATTGCTGAGTGATATTGCTTTGTAAGTGAATACCACAACTTCTTTATCCATTTTTCACTTTCTGCGATGTTGAACTTGTACTGTAAACGAGGTTCTTGTAAACAGAGCCGTTCCAAACTTTGGGGTGGCTGTGTCTTTTTGATTTTAATTTCCCTAAGCTATAGGACCATAAGTGGAAGTGCCCTAGGCTCTGTTGCTTTGTTTTTTAGATGTTTCAGGAAACACCATACACTTCTCCCAAGTGTCTGTTGGCAATTTACATCCCGCCCATCAGCATAACAAGGCTCCCAGTTCTCAATGGCCTGTTGCCTTTCTGGATTTTACACTTTTTTCAGATGGCCCTTTTGACCGGGGGGAAGTGAGACTTCATTGTAGTGCAGATTTCCTTTGCAAGCTTGCTTGGTTGGCCAAAAAGGGCGTATGCGTTTTTTCCTGAATATATTCAGGAAAAAACGCATACGCCCTTTTTGGCCAAGTGCATCATTGTGGACGTTCTGCCTCTTTTCCTATGCTTTCAATGCAATTCCAGTCTACCTCCTGAAATCGGTTTCCTGCAATTCTGCTCCGCTTTCAAGTCCTCTTGGCAGCCTTACTTCAGTCTATTTTTGGACGATAGCTGTCATTTATAACTCTGCAGGTTTGTGAATTACAGTGCCCCTGAGCTCCTTTCTTCAACTTGCTTTCTTGTGACCTGGCCGCAACACCGCAGGCTGGCTTCAGGCCCTAATCTGGTTCCGGCACGGCTCGCTGAGCCTTTGGTTATTTCCTCTTCCTGGTGGGAAATGAGAGTTAAATTTGCCCGTCCAGACACCTCCAGCTAGCCTCTCATTGGTTCTCGCTATTCCTGTTCATCTTCCGCAGAAATTGCAAACTGGGCCAAACAGGAGGTTAAAGGGACTGACTCTCCAAGTCGGGAGAGTGTTAGTAAAGCAACTGGAATGTTGCACCCGAGTACCAGGGTACGAAAACTGAGACATATTTGAACACGTCTCCCGATCACATGGTTGATCATACTCTAGGTTCCACATGCATGTTTTAGCTGAAGGAAGAATACCTTAAACCTGGGTAGTTGAAACACGTGGAATGGGTACCATGCAATATGACTTCAAAGGGTCTTCATTTGCTCACCGAACCTCTCCAATCCTATCACTGCTGCGTTTATGCCCCTGTACACATGCTTGATTCTCTTTCGGAGACATAGCAATCCATAGGTTTTAAGATACTTACTAGTCAGGTACATTCTTAGGCGTTTAATATGCGGTGTTGAGTCCATTTCGTTGAGCAAGGAGTAGCTCTTGTCTATTCCATATTTGACTTAAGGAACTTTATCTGTGCTCATTTCAATCTCTGGTTTTATGCAGCACCCCAACTCACCTTTACCCTTAAGCAAGCATAAGTTGGTTTTCTAAATTTGAGACCCTGTTCTGTTCTGTAATTCAGTTCCTGTGTAGCCAAGTTTACATTCCATGTATTACTGATATCTTATGATGTTTCTTTTTCTGTGTGACTTACTTCAGTTAGAATCATCATACCTGAATCCACTCATTGTGCTGCTAAGGGCCTGATGACACAGATTTCATTGCTGAGTGATATTGCTTTGTAAGTAAATACCACAACTTCTTTATCCATTTTTCACTTTCTGCGATGTTGAACTTGTACTGTAAAGGAGGTTCTTGTAAACAGAGCCGTTCCAAACTTTGGGGTGGCTGTGTCTTTTTGATTTTAATTTCCCTAAGCTATAGGACCATAAGTGGAAGTGCCCTAGGTTCTGTTGCTTTGTTTTTTAGATGTTTCAGGAAACACCATACACTTCTCCCGAGTGGTTGTTGGCAATTTACATCCCACCCATCAGCATAACAAGGCTCCCAGTTCTCCATGGCCTGTCCTGCCTTTCTGGATTTTACACTTTTTTCAGATGGCCCTTTTGACCGGGGGGAAGTGAGACTTCATTGTAGTGCAGATTTCCTTTGCAAGCTTGCTTGGTTGGCCAAAAAGGGCGTATGCGTTTTTTCCTGAATATATTCAGGAAAAAACGCATACGCCCTTTTTGGCCAAGTGCATCATTGTGGACGTTCTGCCTCTTTTCCTATGCTTTCAATGCAATTCCAGTCTACCTCCTGAAATCGGTTTCCTGCAATTCTGCCCCGCTTTCAAGTCCTCTTGGCAGCCTTACTTCAGTCTATTTTTGGACGATAGCTGTCATTTATAACTCTGCAGGTTTGTGAATTACAGTGCCCCTGAGCTCCTTTCTTCAACTCGCTTTCTTGTGACCTGGCCGCAACACCGGAGGATGGCTTCAGACCCTAATCTGGTTCCGGCACGGCATGCTGAGCCTTTGGTTAATTCCTCTTCCTGGTGGGAAATGAGAGTTAAATTTGCCCATCCAGACACCTCCAGCTAGCCTCTCATTGGTTCTCGCTGTTCCTGTTCATCTTCCACAGAAATTGCAAACTGGGCCAAACAGGAGGTTAAAGGGACTGACTCTCCAAGTGGGGAGAGTGTTAGTAAAGCGTCTGGAATGTTGCACCCGAGTACCAGGGGAGGAAAACTGAGACATATTTGAACACGTCTCCCGATCACATGGTTGATCATACTCTTGGTTCCACATGCATGTTTTAGCTGAAGGAAGAATACCTAAAACCTGGGTAGTTGAAACCCGTGGATGGGTACCATGCAATATGACTTCAAAGGGTCTTCATTTGCTCACCGAACCTCTCCAATCCTATCACTGCTGCGTTTATGCCACTGTACACATGCTTGATTCTCTTTCGGAGACATAGCAATCCATAGGTTTTAAGATACTTACTAGTCAGGTACATTCTTAGGCGTTTAATATGCGGTGTTGAGTCCATTTCGTTGAGCAAGGAGTAGCTCTTGTCTATTCCATATTTGGCTTAAGGAACTTTATCTGTGCTCATTTCAATCTCTGGTTTTATGCAGCAACCCAACTCACCTTTCCCCTTAAGCAAGCATAAGTTGGTTTTCTAAATTTGAGAACCTGTTCTGTTTTGGAATTCAGTTCCTGTGTAGCCAAGTTTACATTCCGTGTATTACTGATATCTTATGATGTTTCTTTTTCTGTGTGACTTATTTCAGTTAGAATCATCGTACCTGAATCTACTCATTATGCTGCTACGGGCCTGATAACATAGATTTCATTGCTGAGTGATACTGCATTGTACGTAAGTACCACAAGTTCTTTATCCATTTTTCACTTTCTGCGATGTTGAACTTGTACTGTAAACGAGGTTCTTGTAAACAGAGCCGTTCCAAACTTTGGGGTGGCTGTGTCTTTTTGATTTTAATTTCCCTAAGCTATAGGACCATAAGTGGAAGTGCCCTAGGTTCTGTTGCTTTGTTTTTTAGATGTTTCAGGAAACACCATACACTTCTCCCAAGTGTCTGTTGGCAATTTACATCCCGCCCATCAGCATAACAAGGCTCCCAGTTCTCAATGGCCTGTTGCCTTTCTGGATTTTACACTTTTTTCAGATGGCCCTTTTGACCGGGGGGAAGTGAGACTTCATTGTAGTGCAGATTTCCTTTGCAAGCTTGCTTGGTTGGCCAAAAAGGGCGTATGCGTTTTTTCCTGAATATATTCAGGAAAAAATGCATACGCCCTTTTTGGCCAAGTGCATCATTGTGGACGTTCTGCCTCTTTTCCTATGCTTTCAATGCAATTCCAGTCTACCTCCTGAAATCGGTTTCCTGCAATTCTGCCCCGCTTTCAAGTCCTCTTGGCAGCCTTACTTCAGTCTATTTTTGGACGATAGCTGTCATTTATAACTCTGCAGGTTTGTGAATTACAGTGCCCCTGAGCTCCTTTCTTCAGCTCGCTTTCTTGTGACCTGGCCGCAACACCGCAGCATGGCTTCAGGCCCTAATCTGGTTCCGGCACGGCACGCTGAGCCTTTGGTTAATTCCTCTTCCTGGTGGGAAATGAGAGTTAAATTTGCCCGTCCAGACACCTCCAGCTAGTCTCTCATTGGTTCTCGCTATTCCTGTTCATCTTCCGCAGAAATTGCAAACTGGGCCAAACAGGAGGTTAAAGGGACTGACTCTCCAAGTCGGGAGAGTGTTAGTAAAGCGTCTGGAATGTTGCACCCGAGTACCAGGGGAGGAAAACTGAGACATATTTGAACACGTCTCCCGATCACATGGTTGATCATACTCTAGGTTCCACATGCATGTTTTAGCTGAAGGAAGAATACCTTAAACCTGGGTAGTTGAAAGCCGTGGAATGGGTACCATGCAATATGACTTCAAAGGGTCTTCATTTGCTCACCGAACCTCTCCAATCCTATCACTGCTGCGTTTATGCCCCTGTACACATGCTTGATTCTCTTTCGGAGACATAGCAATCCATAGGTTTTAAGATACTTACAAGTCAGGTACATTCTTAGGCGTTTAATATGCGGTGTTGAGTCCATTTCGTTGAGCAAGGAGTAGCTCTTGTCTATTCCATATTTGGCTTAAGGAACTTTATCTGTGCTCATTTCAATCTCTGGTTTTATGCAGCACCCCAACTCACCTTTACCCTTAAGCAAGCATAAGTTGGTTTTCTAAATTTGAGACCCTGTTCTGTTCTGTAATTCAGTTCCTGTGTAGCCAAGTTTACATTCCGTGTATTACTGATATCTTATGATGTTTCTTTTTCTGTGTGACTTACTTCAGTTAGAATCATCATACCTGAATCCACTCATTGTGCTGCTAAGGGCCTGATGACATAGATTTCATTGCTGAGTGATATTGCTTTGTAAGTAAATACCACAACGTCTTTATCCATTTTTCACTTTCTGCGATGTTGAACTTGTACTGTAAACGAGGTTCTTGTAAACAGAGCCGTTCCAAACTTTGGGGTGGCTGTGTCTTTTTGATTTTAATTTCCCTAAGCTATAGGACCATAAGTGGAAGTGCCCTAGGTTCTGTTGCTTTGTTTTTTAGATGTTTCAGGAAACACCATACACTTCTCCCGAGTGTCTGTTGGCAATTTACATCCCGCCCATCAGCATAACAAGGCTCCCAGTTCTCCATGGCCTGTCCTGCCTTTCTGGATTTTACACTTTTTTCAGATGGCCCTTTTGACTGGGGGGAAGTGAGACTTCATTGTAGTGCAGATTTCCTTTGCAAGCTTGCTTGGTTGGCCAAAAAGGGCGTATGCGTTTTTTCCTGAATATATTCAGGAAAAAACGCATACGCCCTTTTTGGCCAAGTGCATCATTGTGGACGTTCTGCCTCTTTTCCTATGCTTTCAATGCAATTCCAGTCTACCTCCTGAAATCGGTTTCCTGCAATTCTGCCCCGCTTTCAAGTCCTCTTGGCAGCCTTACTTCAGTCTATTTTTGGACGATAGCTGTCATTTATAACTCTGCAGGTTTGTGAATTACAGTGCCCCTGAGCTCCTTTCTTCAACTCGCTTTCTTGTGACCTGGCCGCAACACCGGAGGATGGCTTCAGACCCTAATCTTGTTCCGGCCCGGCATGCTGAGCCTTTGGTTAATTCCTCTTCCTGGTGGGAAATGAGAGTTAAATTTGCCCGTCCAGACACCTCCAGCTAGCCTCTCATTGGTTCTCGCTGTTCCTGTTCATCTTCCACAGAAATTGCAAACTGGGCCAAACAGGAGGTTAAAGGGACTGACTCTCCAAGTGGGGAGAGTGTTAGTAAAGCGTCTGGAATGTTGCACCCGAGTACCAGGGGAGGAAAACTGAGACATATTTGAACACGTCTCCCGATCACATGGTTGATCATAATCTGGGTTCCACATGCATGTTTTAGCTGAAGGAAGAATACCTAAAACCTGGGTAGTTGAAACCCGTGGAATGTGTACCATGCAATATGACTTCAAAGGGTCTTCATTTGCTCACCGAACCTCTCCAATCCTATCACTGCTGCGTTTATGCCACTGTACACATGCTTGATTCTCTTTCGGAGACATAGCAATCCATAGGTTTTAAGATACTTACTAGTCAGGTACATTCTTAGGCGTTTAATATGCGGTGTTGAGTCCATTTCGTTGAGCAAGGAGTAGCTCTTGTCTATTCCATATTTGGCTTAAGGAACTTTATCTGTGCTCATTTCAATCTCTGGTTTTATGCAGCAACCCAACTCACCTTTCCCCTTAAGCAAGCATAAGTTGGTTTTCTAAATTTGAGAACCTGTTCTGTTTTGGAATTCAGTTCCTGTGTAGCCAAGTTTACATTCCGTGTATTAGTGATATCTTATGATGTTTCTTTTTCTGTGTGACTTATTTCAGTTAGAATCATCGTACCTGAATCTACTCATTATGCTGCTATGGGCCTGATAACATAGATTTCATTGCTGATTGATACTGCATTGTACGTAAGTACCACAAGTTCTTTATCCATTTTTCACTTTCTGCGATGTTGAACTTGTACTGTAAACGAGGTTCTTGTAAACAGAGCCGTTCCAAACTTTGGGGTGGCTGTGTCTTTTTGATTTTAATTTCCCTAAGCTATAGGACCATAAGTGGAAGTGCCCTAGGCTCTGTTGCTTTGTTTTTTAGATGTTTCAGGAAACACCATACACTTCTCCCAAGTGTCTGTTGGCAATTTACATCCCGCCCATCAGCATAACAAGGCTCCCAGTTCTCAATGGCCTGTTGCCTTTCTGGATTTTACACTTTGTTCAGATGGCCCTTTTGACCGGGGGGAAGTGAGACTTCATTGTAGTGCAGATTTCCTTTGCAAGCTTGCTTGGTTGGCCAAAAAGGGCGTATGCGTTTTTTCCTGAATATATTCAGGAAAAAACGCATACGCCCTTTTTGGCCAAGTGCATCATTGTGGACGTTCTGCCTCTTTTCCTATGCTTTCAATGCAATTCCAGTCTACCTCCTGAAATCGGTTTCCTGCAATTCTGCCCCGCTTTCAAGTCCTCTTGGCAGCCTTACTTCAGTCTATTTTTGGACGATAGCTGTCATTTATAACTCTGCAGGTTTGTGAATTACAGTGCCCCTGAGCTCCTTTCTTCAACTCGCTTTCTTGTGACCTGGCCGCAACACCGCAGCATGGCTTCAGGCCCTAATCTGGTTCCGGCACGGCACGCTGAGCCTTTGGTTAATTCCTCTTCCTGGTGGGAAATGAGAGTTAAATTTGCCCGTCCAGACACCTCCAGCTAGTCTCTCATTGGTTCTCGCTATTCCTGTTCATCTTCCGCAGAAATTGCAAACTGGGCCAAACAGGAGGTTAAAGGGACTGACTCTCCAAGTGGGGAGAGTGTTAGTAAAGCGTCTGGAATGTTGCACCCGAGTACCAGGGGAGGAAAACTGAGATATATTTGAACACGTCTCCCGATCACATGGTTGATCATACTCTAGGTTCCACATGCATGTTTTAGCTGAAGGAAGAATACCTTAAACCTGGGTAGTTGAAAGCCGTGGAATGGGTACCATGCAATATGACTTCAAAGGGTCTTCATTTGCTCACCGAACCTCTCCAATCCTATCACTGCTGCGTTTATGCCCCTGTACACATGCTTGATTCTCTTTCGGAGACATAGCAATCCATAGGTTTTAAGATACTTACAAGTCAGGTACATTCTTAGGCGTTTAATATGCGGTGTTGAGTCCATTTCGTTGAGCAAGGAGTAGCTCTTGTCTATTCCATATTTGGCTTAAGGAACTTTATCTGTGCTCATTTCAATCTCTGGTTTTATGCAGCACCCCAACTCACCTTTACCCTTAAGCAAGCATAAGTTGGTTTTCTAAATTTGAGACCCTGTTCTGTTCTGTAATTCAGTTCCTGTGTAGCCAAGTTTACATTCCGTGTATTACTGATATCTTATGATGTTTCTTTTTCTGTGTGACTTACTTCAGTTAGAATCATCATACCTGAATCCACTCATTGTGCTGCTAAGGGCCTGATGACATAGATTTCATTGCTGAGTGATATTGCTTTGTAAGTAAATACCACAACGTCTTTATCCATTTTTCACTTTCTGCGATGTTGAACTTGTACTGTAAACGAGGTTCTTGTAAACAGAGGCGTCCCAAACTTTGGGGTGGCTGTGTCTTTTTGATTTTAATTTCCCTAAGCTATAGGACCATAAGTGGAAGTGCCCTAGGCTCTGTTGCTTTGTTTTTTAGATGTTTCAGGAAACACCATACACTTCTCCCGAGTGTCTGTTGGCAATTTACATCCCGCCCATCAGCATAACAAGGCTCCCAGTTCTCCATGGCCTGTCCTGCCTTTCTGGATTTTACACTTTTTTCAGATGGCCCTTTTGACCGGGGGGAAGTGAGACTTCATGGTAGTGCAGATTTCATTTGCAAGCTTGCTTGGTTGGCCAAAAAGGGCTTATGCTTTTTTTCCTGAATATATTCAGGAAAAAACGCATACGCCCTTTTTGGCCAAGTGCATCATTGTGGACGTTCTGCCTCTTTTCCTATGCTTTCAATGCAATTCCAGTCTACCTCCTGAAATCGGTTTCCTGCAATTCTGCCCCGCTTTCAAGTCCTCTTGGCAGCCTTACTTCAGTCTATTTTTGGACGATAGCTGTCATTTATAACTCTACAGGTTTGTGAATTACAGTGCCCCTGAGCTCCTTTCTTCAACTCGCTTTCTTTTGAGCTGGCCGCAACACCGCAGGATGGCTTCAGGCCCTAATCTGTTTCCGGCACGGCATGCTGAGCCTTTGGTTATTTCCTCTTCCTGGTGGGAAATGAGAGTTAAATTTGCCCGTCCAGAAACCTCCAACTAGTCTCTCATTGGTTCTCCCTATTCCTGTTCATCTTCCGCAGAAATTGCAAACTGGGCCAAACAGGACGTTAAAGGGCCTGACTCTCCAAGTGGGGAGAGTGTTCGTTAAGCGTCTGGAATGTTGCACCCGAGTACCAGGGGACCAAAAGTGAGACATATTTGAACATGTCTCCCGATCACACAGTTGATCATACTCTGGGTTCCACATGCATGTTTTAGCTGAAGGAAGAATACCTTAAACCTGGAGAGTTGAGTCCCGTGGAATGGGTACCATGCAATATGACTTCAAAGGGTCTTCATTTGCTCACCAAACCTCTCCAATCCTATCACTGCTGTGTTTATGCCCCGGTACATACGCTTGATTCTCTTTCGGAGACATAGCAATCCATTTTTTAAGATACTTACTAGACAGGTACATTCTTAGGCGTTTAATATGGGGTGTTGGGTCCATTTCGTTGAGCAAGGAGTAGCTCTTGTCTATTCCATATTTGGCTTAAGGAACGTTATCTGTGCTCATTTGAATCTCTGGTTTTATGCAGCACCCCAACTCACTTTTACCCTTAAGCAAGCATAAGTTGGTTTTCTAAATTTGAGACCCTGTTCTGTTTTGGAATTCAGTTCCTGTGTAGCCGAGTTTACATTCCGTGTATTAGTGATATCTTATGATGTTTCTTTTTCTGTGTGACTTACTTCAGTTAGAATCATCGTACCTGAATCCACTCACTATGCTCCTATGGGCCTGATGACATAGATTTCATTGCTGAGTGATACTGCATTGTACGTAAGTACCACAAGTTCTTTATCCATTTTTCACTTTCTGTGATATTGAACTTGTACGGTAAACGAGGTTCTTGTAAACAGAGGCGTCCCAAACTTTGGAGTGGCTGTGTCTTTTTGATTTTAATTTCCCTAAGCTATAGGACCATAAGTGGAAGTGCCCTAGGCTCTGTTGCTTTGTTTTTTAGATGTTTCAGGAGACACCATACAGTTCTCCCAGGTGTCTGTTGGCAATTTACATCCCGCCCATCAGCATAACAAGGCTCCCAGTTCTCCATGGCCTGTCCTGCCTTTCTGGATTTTACACCTTTTTCAGATGGCCCTTTTGACCGGGGGGAAGTGAGACTTCATTGTAGTGCAGATTTCCTTTGCAAGCTTGCTTGGTTGGCCAAAAAGGGCGTATGCGTTTTTTCCTGAATATATTCCGGAAAAAACGCATACGCCCTTTTTGGCCAAGTGCATCATTGTGGACGTTCTGCCTCTTTTCCTATGCTTTCAATGCAATTCCAGTCTACCTCCTGAAATCGGTTTCTTGCAATTCTGCCCTGCTTTCAAGTCCTCTTGGCAGCCTTACTTCAGTCTATTTTTGGACGATAGCTGTCATTTATAACTCTGCAGGTTTGTGAATTACAGTGCCGCTAAGCTCCTTTCTTCAACTCGCTTTCTTGTGACCTGGCCGCAACACCGTAGGATGGCTTCAGGCCCTAATCTGGTTCCGGCACGGCACGCTGAGCCTTTGGTTAATTCCTCTTCCTGGTGGGAAATAAGAGTTAAATTTGCCCGTCCAGACACCTCCAGCTAGTCTCTCATTGGTTCTCCCTATTCCTGTTCAACTTCCGCAGTAATTGCAAACTGGGCCAAACAGGAGTTTAAAGGCACTGACTCTCCAAGTCGGGAGAGCGTTAGTAAAGCGTCTGGAATGTTGCACCCGAGTACCAGGGGATGAAAACTGAGACATATGTGAACACGTCTCCCGATCACACGGTTGATCATACTCTGGGTTCCACATGCATGTTTTAGCTGAAGGAAGAATACCTTAAACCTGGAGAGCTGAGACCCGTGGAATGGGTACCATGCAATATGACTTCAAAGGGTCTTCATTTGCTCACCGAACCTCTCCAGTCCTATCACTGCTTCGTTTATGCCCCTGTACACATGCTTGATTCTCTTTCGGAGACATAGCAATCCATAGGTTTTAAGATACTTACTAGTCAGGTACATCCTTAGGCGTTTAATATGCGGTGTTGAGTCCATTTCATTGAGCAAGGAGTAGCTCTTGTCTATTCCATATTTGGCTTAAGGAACTTTGTGCTCATTTCGATCTCTGGTTTTATGCAGCACCCCAACTCACCTTTCCCCTTAAGCAAGCATAAGTTGGTTTTCTAAATTTGAGTCCCTGTTCTGTTCTGTAATTCAGTTCCTGTGTAGCCAAGTTTACATTCCGTGTATTACTGATATCTTATGATGTTTCTTTTTCTGTGTGACTTATTTCAGTTAGAATCATCGTACCTGAATCCACTCATTATGCTGCTACGGGCCTGATGACATAGATTTCATTGCTGAGTGATACTGCATTGTACGTAAATACCACAAGTTCTTTATCCATTTTTCACTTTCTGTGATATTGAACTTGTACGGTAAACGATGTTCTTGTAAACTGAGGCGTCCCAAACTTTGGGGTGGCTGTGTCTTTTTGATTTTAATTTCCCTAAGCTATAGGACCATAAGTGGAAGTGCCCTAGGCTCTGTTGCTTTGTTTTTAGATGTTTCAGGAAACACCATACACTTCTCCCCAGTGTCTTTTGGCAATTTACATCCCGCCCATCAGCATAACAAGGCTCCCAATTCTCCATGGCCTGTCCTGCCTTTCTGGATTTTACACTTTTTTCAGATGGCCCTTTTGACCGGGGGGAAGTGAGACTTCATTTTAGTGCAGATTTCCTTTGCAAGCTTGCTTGGTTGGCCAAAAAGGGCATATGCGTTTTTTCCTGAATATATTCAGGAAAAAACGCATACGCCCTTTTTGGCCAAGTGCATCATTGTGGACGTTCTGCCTCTTTTCCTATGCTTTCAATGCAATTCCAGTCTACCTCCTGAAATCGGTTTCCTGCAATTCTGCCCCGCTTTCAAGTCCTCTTGGCAGCCTTACTTCAGTCTATTTTTGGACGATAGCTGTCATTTATAACTCTGCAGGTTTGTGAATTACAGTGCCCCTGAGCTCCTTTCTTCAACTCGCTTTCTTTTGACCTGGCCGCAACACCACAGGATGGCTTCAGGCCCTAATCTGGTTCCGGCACGGCACGCTGAGCCTTTGGTTAATTCCTCTTCCTGGTGGGAAATGAGAGTTAAATTTGCCCGTCCAGACACCTCCAGCTAGTCTCTCATTGGTTCTCGCTATTCCTGTTCATTTACCGCAGAAATTGCAAACTGGGCCAAACAGGAGGTTAAAGGGACTGACTCTCCAAGTCGGGAGAGTGTTAGTAAAGCGTCTGGAATGTTGCACCCGAGTACCAGGGTACGAAAACTGAGACATATTTGAACACGTCTCCCGATCACATGGTTGATCATACTCTAGGTTCCACATGCATGTTTTAGCTGAAGGAAGAATACCTTAAACCTGGGTAGTTGAAACCCGTGGAATGGGTACCATGCAATATGACTTCAAAGCGTCTTCATTTGCTCACCGAACCTCTCCAATCCTATCACTGCTGCGTTTATGCCCCTGTACACATGCTTGATTCTCTTTCGGAGACATAGCAATCCATAGGTTTTAAGATACTTACTAGTCAGGTACATTCTTAGGCGTTTAATATGCAGTGTTGAGTCCATTTCCTTGAGCAAGGAATAGCTCTTGTCTATTCCATATTTGGCTTAAGGAACTTTATCTGTGCTCATTTCAATCTCTGGTTTTATGCAGCACCCCAACTCACCTTTCCCCTTAAGCAAGCATAAGTTGGTTTTCTAAATTTGAGACCCTGTTCTGTTCTGTAATTCAGTTCCTGTGTAGCCAAGTTTACATTCCGTGTATTACTGATATCTTATGATGTTTCTTTTTCTGTGTGACTTATTTCAGTTAGAATCATCATACCTGAATCCATCATTGTGATGCTAAGGGCCTGATGACACAGATTTCATTGCTGAGTGATATTGCTTTGTAAGTAAATACCACAACTTCTTTATCCAGTTTTCACTTTCTGCGATGTTGAACTTGTACTGTAAACGAGGTTCTTGTAAACAGAGCCATTCTAAACTTTGGGGTGGCTGTGTCTTTTTGATTTTAAATTCCCTAAGCTATAGGACCATAAGTGGAAGTGGCCTAGGCTCTGCTGCTTTGGTTTTTAGATGTTTCAGGAAATACCATACACTTCTCCCGAGTGGTTGTTCGCAATTTACATCCCGCCCTTCAGCATAACAAGGCTCCCAGTTCTCCATGGCCTGTCCTGCCTTTCTGGATTTTACACTTTTTTCAGATGGCCCTTTTGACCGGGGGGAAGTGAGACTTCATTGTAGTGTAGATTTCCTTTGCAAGCTTGCTTGGTTGGCCAAAAAGGGCGTATGCGTTTTTTCCTGAATATATTCAGGAAAAAACGCATACGCCCTTTTTGGCCAAGTGCATCATTGTGGACGTTCTGCCTCTTTTCCTATGCTTTCAATGCAATTCCAGTCTACCTCCTGAAATCGGTTTCCTGCAATTCTGCCCCGCTTTCAAGTCCTCTTGGCAGCCTTACTTCAGTCTATTTTTGGACGATAGCTGTCATTTATAACTCTGCAGGTTTGTGAATTACAGTGCCCCTGAGCTCCTTTCTTCAACATGCTTTCTTGTGACCTGGCCGCAACACCACAGGATGGCTTCAGGCCCTAATCTGGTTCCGGCAGGACACGCTGAGCCTTTGGTTAATTCCTCTTCCTGGTGGAAAATGAGAGTTAAATTTGCCCGTCCAGACACCTCCAGCTAGCCTCTCATTGGTTCTCGCTATTCCTGTTCATCTTCCGCAGAAATTGCAAACTGGGCCAAACAGGAGGTTAAAGGGACTGACTCTCCAAGTCGGGAGAGTGTTAGTAAAGTGTCTGGAATGTTGCACCCGAGTACCAGGGTACGAAAACTGAGACATATTTGAACACGTCTCCCGATGACATGGTTGATCATACTCTGGGTTCCACATGCATGTTTTAGCTGAAGGAAGAATACCTTAAACCTGGAGAGTTGAGACCCGTGGAATGGGTACCATGCAATATGACTTCAAAGGGTCTTCATTTGCTCACCGAACCTCTCCAATCCTATCACTGCTGCGTTTATGCCCCTGTACACATGCTTGATTCTCTTTCGGAGACATAGCAATCCATAGGTTTTAAGATACTTACTAGTCAGGTACATTCTTAGGCGTTTAATATGGGGTGTTGAGTCCATGTCGTTGAGCAAGGAGTAGCTCTTGTCTATTCCATATTTGGCTTAAGGAACTTTATCTGTGCTCATTTCAATCTCTGGTTTTATGCAGCACCCCAACTCACCTTTCCCCTTAAGCAAGCATAAGTTGGTTTTCTAAATTTGAGACCCTGTTCTGTTTTGGAATTCAGTTCCTGTGTAGCCAAGTTTGTATTCCGTGTATTAGTGATATCTTATGATATTTCTTTTTCTGTGTGACTTATTTCAGTTAGAATCATCGTACCTGAATCCACTCAATATGCTGCTACGGGCCTGATGACACAGATTTCATTGCTGAGTGATACTGCATTTTACGTAAATACCACAAGTTATTTATCCATTTTTCAATTTCTGTGATATTGACCTTGTATGGTAAACGAGGTTCTTGTAAACAGAGGCATCCCAAACTTTGGGGTGGCTGTGCCTTTTTGATTTTAATTTCCCTAAACTATAGGACCATAAGTGGAAGTGCCCTAGGCTCTGTTGCTTTGTTTTTTAGATGTTTCAGGAAACAGCATACACTTCTCCCGAGTGTCTGTTGGCAATTTACATCCCGCCCATCAGCATAACAAGGCTCCCAGTTCTCCATGGCCTGTCCTGCCTTTCTGGATTTTACACTTTTTTCAGATGGCCCGTTTGACCAGGGTGAAGTGAGACTTCATTGTAGTGCAGATTTCCTTTGCAAGCTTGCTTGGTTGGCCAAAAAGGGCGTATGCGTTTTTTCCTGAATATATTCAGGAAAAAACGCATACGCCCTTTTTGGCCAAGTGCATCATTGTGGACGTTCTGCCACTTTTCCTATGCTTTCAATGCAATTCCAGTCTACCTCCTGAAATCGGTTTCCTGCAATTCTGCCCCGCTTTCAAGTCCTCTTGGCAGCCTTACTTCAGTATATGTTTGGACGATAGCTGTCATTTATAACTCTGCAGGTTTGTGAATTACAGTGCCCCTGAGCTCCTTTCTTCAACTCGCTTTCTTGTGACCTGGCCGCAACACCGCAGGATGGCTTCAGGCCTTAATCTGGTTCCGGCACGGCACGCTGAGCCTTTGGTTATTTCCTCTTCCTGGTGGGAAATGAGAGTTAAATTTGCCCGTCCAGACACCTCCAGCTAGTCTCTCATTGGTTCTCCCTATTCCTGTTCATCTTTCGCAGAAATTGCAAACTGTGCCAAACAGGAGGTTAAAGGCGCTGACTCTCCAAGTGGGGAGAGTGTTAGTAAAGCGTCTGGAATGTTGCACC